>NC_047142.1:80000-449403 GCF_009829125.3 Periophthalmus magnuspinnatus | reverse complement strand
TGATGGACTTCTGGTCCATGGCGCAACCTTTTCCATACCAATCTCCAGAGATCACTCTAGGCTTGCGAAGTCACTGAGGCTGTGGACATGTGGTCTCTAGGCTGCACTCTGGCAGAGTGTTTCACAGGATACTTTTCTTTTCAGTGGACACTCAGCCTACGACAATCTCAGGACCATCGTCGAACTGGTAGGACTTCCAAGCGAAAAAGTGCTCCAAAAAGCACATCTGTCTTTAGATTACTTTGTAAGCCCTTCAGGTGACTTCACACAGTGGAGACTTAAACCTTAGATGAGTACTATGGCAGTGAGAAAGAAGACATGCCCAACGTCTCAGAGTGTCTAGCTGAAAAATTCAGCTCTTTAGACAGTGTTTTTCAGGGGTCTCATACAAGAACGGGAGACCCAGAGCACAGAGACAGATTGGCCTTTGCTGATTTCATAAAGAGACTTCTGGAACCTGGACCATGAGATGAGAATCACTCCCAAGAGGCACTCCATCACCCCTTTGTGACGATGGAACATCTGATCGGTGATGACAGTGAATACAGTGAGAACGCTCGTGGCCTCATGGCCTTAGCTCTTAAAGGGTCCACCACTGTGTCTGATCTGAGCCCTCCTGAACAGCCCAGTCCACACGTCCCACAACATGTACCAGAGCCGCTCCGAGATGAGGAGGAAGCAATAAGACCCACCCAAACACTGGAGCACATAGACAACACAAAGTGTTTCAACGAGGGTATTCTAGAGACTCCAATGGACAACGAGGAAAACATGCAACCTGTCAAGTACGTCGATGGGTTTTTCTATTTTGGCCGTGAAGATCCAGTTTGGAATGAACCACTTAATGTAGGAGAAACAAGTGTCCCCCAAATACCTCAGTGTTTGAACCCAGCTATTCTAGAGACTCAGATGAACAACAAGGAGAACATCCAGTCAGAGAAGTCTGAACACCGCATCGACGTCACAGGCTTTGAAGATCCTGATCCGATTAGGGAAGCGTCAAATGCCAAAGAAGACAGGCCAGATTACATTGTCATTGACATTCCAGACGACATTGTACCCCAGGACTCAGATTTTGCCAGTTCTAGCCTGAGCAGCATTGTCATCGACATTCCAGAAGACATTGTACCCCAGGACTCATATTTTGCCTGTTCTAGCCTGAGCAGCTCCTGCTCCATTTTGGGATGTTTCAAGACAGTGGCATTCTGGTGGTTTTCTAGCAGGACAGACTGCTCTCAGTTATGTGTCATCATTGCTGGAGCCGTTGTACTCCCCATAATTCTTTAGCGTTGTAGGTTTTTAAGTTTCCTTCATCTGAAGGAAACTTAAGAACCTGAGTTCTTAGGTTTCCTTCGGGTTCTTAAGTTTCCTTCAGGTTCTTAAGTTTCCTTCATCTGAAGGAAACTTAAGGAAACTTCAGATGAACAATTTTAATTGTTCTAATTAAAATGGTTCATCTGAAGGAAACTTAAGAACCTGAGTTCTTAGGTTTCCTTCGGGTTCTTAAGTTTCCTTCATCTGAAAGAAACTTAAGAACTCAGGAAAATATAATAAGTATTTAAGAAGATGAGAAGAAGGTTCAGACACAACCATATTTGATTACACAGGCCACTTTACAGCACAGGAATAGCAGGGTAATATGTTTATTACACTGTTATTGAAGTAAAGTGAGCCGCTTGTAATCCCCATTCGTCCAGGAGTAGCTAGTAGGTGGTAGCTAGTCAAGTGTGATCCCATCTTCTCTACAAATTGTTCTAATTAAAATTGGCAATAAAAAATACAAAAATACAAAATCATAAACTTGAAGTTGACTTTTATTTAGCATGCTGTCTGTAAACAATTTGTCTGAAGTACCAGTCGTGTTACTGTAGTAAAAGTGCAGTTCCTCTGAAGTACCAGTCGTGTTACTGTAGTAAAAGTGCAGTTCCTCTGAAGTACCAGTCGTGTTACTGTAGTAAAAGTGCAGTTCCTCTGAAGTACCAGTCGTGTTACTGTAGTAAAAGTGCAGTTCCTCTGAAGTACCAGTCGTGTTACTGTAGTAAAAGTGCAGTTCCTCTGAAGTACCAGTCGTGTTACTGTAGTAAAAGTGCAGTTCCTCTGAAGTACCAGTCGTGTTACTGTAGTAAAAGTGCAGTTCCTCTTCTCTCTGTGAGTCTAAAGTGTCTGGAGCTTTAACAAAATGAAATGATCTGAACATTTGTGTTTGTTCAGTTTTACTTTGGATCATTTTTGTGACTTATTTAAGTCTCTTTAAGTTACTCTTACTTGAGCAGTACTTTTCCCAAATACTTTTTACTCTTATTGGAGTCATTTCTTTTTCACTACTCTGTTCTTTTCCTTGAGTAATAAGAATAACATTACTGCAAAATAATATAAATCCTTTTCAGCTGCTGTGATGAATATGTGGGTGTTTTGAAATGTTTCACAATTCCTGGAAGAAAACTTTATCCCAGAAATGGACTTGGGACAAGGATGTTGTGAAATGTTTTGTAAGCGAATGTCAAGGTGACCCTTTGTGAGAGGAACCAGATGCCAGAGTGAGCTCAGATCCCGTCTCACTCCCTTCTATGGTCAGAGTCAGGTCCAGAGTTAGAGTCGCACCAAACTGCGTCAGGTGGGTGGACGGGCCGAGGAAGGGGTGGAACCTGGATTCGAGTAGAGCTAACAAAAGTGACAGTCACACCCAAATCTGGGGCTTTTGCTGGGGCTTCTGGGGCTTTGGGGGCATCTTTAGATTCAGAGCCACTTGTTTCTCACTGAACTGGTCTGGGTCCTCTCAGTTGGGTCTGTTTATATATGTATATTTGTGCACTGATGTAACTATTTTAAGGGGCAAGTGTTTTAATATACTTTGCATATTAGTGAATTGTAAAAAAGCCCAACCAGGGACGGGAGTTGAAAATGAGCTCTTGCTATAAACTCTGTCTGCATCACATCAGCTGCAATGTTCATGTTGTAACTGTGTCTGATTGAATTGTCCCTGTCAAATAAATATATAAATAAATAAAGTTGGGTCTAATGACTGAGACACCTGATCTGTAAGATAAAGTCATTTCTGTTCAGACTCAACACTTCAATAAACCTGTGGAACCTTATTTTGGACTCGGCTTCTTTCGAGAGAAAGCACCCACAAATAAAATGTGCACATTCACATATTTGTATTTGTGTTTATTGAATCATCCACAGTCTCCGTCTGTTCGTCCGTCTGTTCCTCCGTCTGTTCCTCCGTCTGTTCGTCCGTCTGTTCCTCCGTCTGTTCCTCCATCTGTTCCTCCGTCTGTTCGTCCGTCTGTTCGTCCGTCTGTTCCTCCGTCTGTTCGTCCGTATAAATATATTTAAATGTTGTGGTCGTGGAGCTCAGTTCTACACAGCTCCGTTCAGATACAGAGACAGAAACTTGTGGAAAGTCTGTGGGTTGAATCCTTCCAATCCAGCGGCGACCTGCAAAAAAACAACAAACTGAGAAAAGTTCTGCAGACGACAGACTGTGGCACTACATGAGAGTCTATGGTGAATCATGACATTTTCTCCTGTAAAAACTCCAAACACTAAATGTAAAATGTGACAGAGCTGCTCCAGGCTGAAGGTCGCCGGTTCAAATCCTGCTCTCGACATCATGGGTCAGACTGAGATGATTTTTGACACAAATCACAAACACATTAATTCTGTTCAGCCTCAGAGCCGCAGTCAGAAAGTTCAGGGGCGTTTCTCAAATTAAATAAAGTCAGTGCACACCCTGTGAGGTCAAAGGTCACACGTACTTCACTTATATTTACAGACTTTATACTTATCGTCTACTTTGGGCTGCAGCTTTCTCTTTATTTACACAAACCCAGTGAGAAACTCTGACTCTCTTTTTTATGGGCACCGTGTTTAAATAAATCTACAGGTCCATATAAAACAATTCTAATAATGATAATAATAATAATCAATAATCCAATGATTCTTTTAGCAGTTTAATTGAACACAGAGTTCTTTTTATTGTCCACAAAGATTTTGTAAATATATTTTTAACCAAATAAAGGTTGAATTATGGCGACTGAAGTTTTCTAGACAGAGAATATTTGCAAAGTAAGTGTATTATTAAGTGTAATTATTTCTATTTTTACTACTTTCTACATTTTATAAACACAGAAAACATCAAATATATGAAGTGAGAAATATGGAATTATGTCGCAGAGAAAAAAAAGTCAAATGTCTCTTATTTTTAAGTGATTTACCTTTTTTTTTTGGCTACATAATTCCATATATCTCACCTCATATATTTGATGTTTTCTGTACCTGTTTATTTGTGTAAATAAAAAAGTACCTGTACTTCTTTCTTCTTGATGAGCGGTCGCACTTTTGCGTATTCGTACAGCTCCTGATCCTTGTCCATCCAAACCTGAAGAAACAAACAGGACTCACTTTACTTTAAATCATTTTCCAGGATGTTTTGATGTAATCACAGAATCTACAAACACATGAGCCTCTTTTATACAGTGTTTATAATAATAATGATGTAGCTCAAGTCCGTACGTCTAAATGAACGACACAGACTGTTTTTCTGTGGTGTAGATGACTGTTCTAGTGAACAGATAGATAGAGCTAGTCTAGATTGACCAGGTAAGACTAGCACGCAGAATAGCTCAGGGAAGCACAGTGACAGTGATAGTGACGTTAGGGAGCAGTTTAGACCAGTGAAGCACAACTCAGTCAGAGGGAACAGCTCCAAACAGACAGAGACTGTGTGTGCCCCACGTACAAAAAGCACAAATAAAACACCCCTAAACTCTGACAAGGAAGCTGTCAGATCTCATAACTTAACAAAAATAAATAAATGTGCCGCAAATAAACAAAATGATAAGTGTGTAAAATGTGGACTGCTACACATCAGGTCTCTTTCCTCCAAATCTCTTTTAATAAATGAACTAATTGGCGACCTTAATATTGATCTGTTAGCCCTAACTGAAACATGGCTTCGGGAAAATGATTATGTTAGACTAAATGAATCTACACCATCAAGTCACATGAACTTTCAGAGTGCCCGGAGCACAGGTGGAGGTGGTGGTGTGGCCGTCATCTCTCATTCTAGTCTAATTCTTAGCCCCAAACCCAACTATACTTACCTCTCCTTTGAAAGCCTCGCACTCTCCATTACGTGCCCCAATTGGAAAAACCAAAAAGCTGTTATATTTATAATAATTTATCGACCTCCTGGTCCATATGCCGACTTCCTGACAGAGTTTTCTGATTTCATCTCAAGTTTAGTCTTGAACTGGGAAAGGATTGTTATAGTTGGAGATTTCAACATTCATGTAGATAACGGCAGTGATTGCCTCAGTGATGCTTTTGGTGCACTCCTGGATGGGATCGGTTTCACCCAGAGTGTGAATAAGCCGACTCACTGTCACAATCACACTCTAGATCTCGTTCTAACCTATGGTATTGAGATTAATGATCTAATTGTCCTTCCTCAAAACCCTATACTCTCTGACCATTTCTTAATTACCTTTCAATTTATACTAAAAGACTATCCAGCCCCACAGAAAAAAACTATAATGAAAAGAACATTATCAGATAAATCGGTTACAGAGTTTAAAGAAATTATTGAGCCATTACTGAAAGATATGTCATGTGACAATGGCAATAATTTTATTCCAATTGTCACTGATCAATTGGTTGACAGAACAATGCTCACCTTAAAATCTGCTCTCGATGTTGTAGCTCCGCTAAAACAGAAAAGCATTAAACCAAGACCTCCGGCTCCATGGTACACGTTACAGCTCAGGACACTCAAACAACATGTAAGACGCACAGAGAAGCTTTGGCGCCGCTCGCGCTCTGAGCAGTCTCTGAAGGCATGGAAGCTCTGCCTGCTCACTTATAAGGCCGCTCTGCGGAAAGCCCGAACTAGATACTATTCAAATCTAATAGAAGTAAACAAAAATAACCCCAGATTTTTGTTCAGCACTGTAGCCAGGCTGACAAACTCCCACACTGCTAATGAGTCTCTTATCCCCTCGAAAATTAGTTGTGATGACTTTCTTCACTTCTTTGATTACAAAATCACAACCATTAGAGACAAAATTAACAAAGCTACTCCAAAAATCAGCTCTGAGCAAATCCAGTCTGTAATGCCAATATCCCATATGGACCCTCTAATAATATTAGATAAATTTACTCCTGTTGATGAGGTGGAGATTACCTCAGTCATCATGTCGTCAAAACCATCAACCTGTTTGCTCGACCCTATTCCAATCAGACTCCTCAAAGAAGCCCTCCCCCTAATAATAGATTCCATCCATAACATAATAAATATGTCGTTAGAAAATGGCTACGTTCCTCAGCCCTTTAAGTATGCTGTGATTAAACCCCTTTTGAAAAAAACTAACCTAAATCCTGATGAATTAGTCAACTATAGACCTATCTCTAATCTTCCCTTCCTCTCAAAAATTCTAGAACGAGTTGTGGTGAAACAGCTCTGCCGCCACCTGCAGGACAATAATATATTTGAAAAATTTCAATCTGGATTCAGAGCTCACCACAGCACAGAGACTGCACTGCTTAAAGTAACAAATGATTTACTACTAGCTGCTGATAACGGGCTGGCTTCAGTCCTGGTCCTACTGGACCTCAGTGCAGCGTTTGACACCATTGATCACAACATTCTACTGCAGAGGTTAGAATGTGACATTGGAATCAGAGGGACCGCCCTCAAATGGTTTAAATCCTATCTATCAGATAGGTACCAGTTTGTTAGTATAAACCAGAGCACCTCTCCCTGTTCTAAAGTAGCCTGTGGTGTTCCACAAGGATCTGTACTTGGTCCAATCCTATTTACTCTGTATATGTTGCCATTGGGGAACATTATCAGAAAACATGGCATTAATTTTCACTGCTACGCTGATGACACTCAGCTGTACTTATCAATGAAACCAAATCAGACTGATCAAATAGATAAACTCAGTGTCTGTGTGAAGGACATCAAAACCTGGATGACCTTGAATTACCTGCTCTTAAATCCTGAAAAAACAGAGGTCATTGTCGTTGGTCCCAAAGGTCAAAGAGATTCTCTGTCAGACCAGATAATCTCACTCGACAATGTGAGTATAGCTTCTAGCCCTACTGTAAAAAATCTTGGAGTCCTATTTGATCAAAATCTCTCATTCACAGCCCATATAAACCTAGCTTGTAAAACTGCATACTTTCACCTGCGAAATATAACTAAAATTAGAAATATTTTACCTAAAAACGATGCTGAAAAACTCATCCATGCATTTGTTACTTCCAGACTTGATTACTGTAATTCCCTGCTTGCCGCCTGCCCCAAAAGTACTATAAAGTACTATAAAGTACTATAAAGTACTATAAAGTACTATAAAGTACTATAAGGAGTCTCCAGTTGGTCCAAAATGCAGCGGCCAGAGTCCTAACAGGAACTAAAAGAAGAGACCACATCAGTCCTGTACTAAAATATCTGCACTGGCTTCCTGTCGAGCTTAGAATCAAATTCAAAGTCCTCCTCCTGACATACAAAGCCCTAAACGGTTTGGCCCCATCCTATCTGCAAGATGCTATTGTCCCGTACCAGCCAAACAGAGCACTCCGCTCTCAGAATGCAGGACTATTAGTGGTTCCTAGAGTGTCCAAAAGTACAGTGGGAGGGAGAGCATTCAGTTACCAAGCTCCTGTGCTATGGAATCAACTCCCTGCTGATGTTAAACAGGCCCCCACAGTCTCTGTATTTAAGACCAGGCTTAAAACCTTCCTCTTCGGTATAGACCAGGTTACATAGTGAGGGAGTTAGGGACATTAAAACCCGGGATAAGACAGGCTGCAGTAGGAGTAACTAGCTGGGGGAAGTATGGTAACCTGAGCACTATCCTCTACTTTGCCCTATTTTCTCATCAGCAATGCTATTCACATGTTGTCCCCTGTCCCACTCCCCCTGTGGAGTGTATCTCTTTCAGATGCCCCGATGATAGTTGGACCTCCTCCTCGCCCGGCTCTCCTCCTCCTCGCCCGGCTCTCCTCCTCCTCGTCTGGTCTTCCTCCCCCTCGCCTGGCTGATTTCTTATGTTGTCTGATTTTTCCTGTTGTGTCTGATTGATAGGTTCACCTTTTTAACCTATATTACAGTTCAAAAGAGAAGAGAAGATAAGAGAGATTATTTTGTCTCAATATTGAGGAGAAAGAGCGGGGAGGCAAAACCTTCAGTTTACAACCTCACTCCTTTCTGAAGTCTCCACCGTCTTTCTCCTCCTTTTATTTAGTTAGGGACCCTAGTTACAAATGCGTTCTCAAGGGATGGGGGACATACTTTACATACTTTGCAAACAGTGTAAGTTTTGTTTTTGCATTTCCAAAGGTCATTCCCAAGATGTTTCTGTTTCAGGGTTTCAGAGTAACCTTCTTCCCGTGGGATCCTGCAAGTTTCAAAAGACATTTTCTGCAAGACTCAAGAACAAACATTAGTGCAGATTACATAGTTTACATAGTTGAAATGAATATAATGATTATAGTAACTACAGTTACATTACAGTACCTACAGTACCTTTAAAATGAACAGTGAGATAACATCATATAGCTTGAATATATATTTTGAATCCATCACTGATTTTCCTGTTGTGTCTGATTTTTCCTGTTGTGTCTGATTTTTCCTGTTGTGTCTGATTTTTCTTGTTGTGTCTGATTCTTCCTGTTGTTTTGTTTTTTGTGTCTTGGTGGCACGGTGACTGAGTGCCTCACTCATGTCTCACAGCAGAAGGTTTGGTTGATCCCCGGGTCACCAGGCCTTTCTGTGTGGAGTTTTTCATGTTTCTCCTCGTGTCTGGATGGGTTTCCTCCGGGTACTCCGGTTTCCCCCATCAACCAAAACATGAACGCCCTTCGAGACAACTGTTGTTGTGATTTTGGGCGTTACAAAAATAAATGAATTGAATTGAATTGTTCTTTCTCCACATGTGAACGGTTCTGGTCAGACTTTGTGCTTTAAAAGTAGAATAAAAGTGATAAAAGTGCAGCATTAAACTCTTACCTTTTTCTGTGTCCTTCTTAAATATGTTTTGATCCACTTTTGGGTCAGAACAAAAACATTGATTTACGTTTCTTTTTTAAAATATAAATCAGTTTTATTCAACTTAAACTTATTTTCATCTTAGTTAAAATATATTTGTGTATTTACATTTTTGATTAGATGTTTTCAGTCTAATCACATGTTCAAAACTTAAACTTAACACAGTGATTTATTAAGTGCGTTTTATTCTATATTTGTATATCTGATCTGAATCACGCTCTCGACGTAAACTCCAGCTCCCACAGATGAATGCTGCTGTTGTGTCCTTGGGCAAGACACTAAACCCACCAGTGTCTGTGTGTGAACGTGTGAGTGGTTCTTGATGTAAAGTGCTCTGAGTGTCTTAAAGATGGAAAAGCGCTGTATAAAAATAGTACAACACTCCTACGTGACGCAAAATGGGTTATTATCCACTGTCTGGCCAAAAAAACCCTCACCACCTGGATTTAACTGAGCAAATAGGTCCGAGTTTCCTGCAGTTGGTCCGGTCGAGGTTCAGCAGAGTGAGGTCAGCTGACACCTGAATAAACTGAATGACCAGGTTATTCCATCTGTGGATTTTTGGGCATATTCCAAGACAAAAATGCCACGATTCAACGAGCTCAAATAGTGACAGAGGATCAGGAGCAGAGACGTCATTTTCACACACGTCCACCACAGAGTCCAGACCTTAACCCCAGTGAGAATCTTTGTGCTGGAGAAGCTTTGAGCAGCGTCAGACTCGACCATCATCGATGAAACAGGAGAAACATTAAAGCAACAACTGGATGGAAATAAATCTGTGACGATGAAGAAGAAATCGAAATAATGACACAGAGAATGTGACGTGATCAAAGGTAAAGGAACAACCAAATATTAGAGTGTGGGACCTTTTTGTTGGGCAGTGTATGAGGCAGTGTCCAGTGGTGATCTGACCTGAACTGATCAAGTGTCAGAAAAAAAACAGCAACATCGATGAGGAAGTAGTCGCTAAACAATGGTTCTTATTGGCTGCTAGCTTCAGCTCATTGGCCAATCAGGAGCTTTCAACCCCTTTCTGAGGCTGGAAACAAACATCAATCAAATACATGCATTAATATTGAGTAAAACTAGATTTAACCTCCTGAGACCCGAGCGCTTGCAAGACTTTATTTGCAAAAACTAAATTTTTTCACATACATTTTGTGTAAAAAACAAAATGAGAAACAAATGTGCCTCTTGGAACAATGTGTCTCATTTGTGTGACATATGCCTTTAAATAAAAAATAAACAAATAATAATAATAATAGATTAATTAAAATACAATAAAATAAAATAAAATTATAAATATAAAATAAAATAAAAAGATTAAATAAAAAATAATAAAAAAATAAAATAAATAATTTACTTAAAATACAATAAAAAATAAAATAATAAATAACTAAATACAAATACATTTTTTTATTAAAAAACAAAATATAAATAAATAAATATAAAAAATAAGTAAATATTCTAAACTCTTATTCAAAATTGAACATGTTCTTGTTGCTGTTCTTCTAAATATTTGCACTGTGGCCTAAACAACCCAAAATGTGTTGTCCACAGATGAGGACGCCAGGTCTCAGGAGGTTAAAGTATTAGACAGACACAAGTATCTCTGCTATAGTTTTTATCTGTAGCTTTAAACTCAGAAAGAGAAAAGTGTTACGTTTGTCCATTTTTTTCAGCAATAATATGACAGATGCAGAATTATTAAAAGGGACTCTCTCTGTTTATAAGTAACACCCTGTTTGTAGATTAATAGCAGCTGCTGTTACTGCAGCCCTAGACTCCACCCAGAGGTCTCAGGTCAGAGGTCAGCTCCTGTGCCCAAAGCCAGGCTCAAGACCAGTGACTATGACTATGGAACAGCGCCCTCTGCCTGTCAGATCCTCTCAGTCTTTAACACAGTTTAAGACCAGACTGAATCCCACCTCTCCTCCCTGGTATTTAACACCACACAGGACATACAGGTGTTGTATTGTTCTGTTCCTGTGTGTCGTGTATCTGTGTGTTTGTTTTTTGTTGACTTTTGTGTGAAGCACTTTGGTTCAGCTCAAGTTGCTTTAAATATAGAAACAAACTTTAAATGAAATAAATTGTTTTTGGAGACGTTAGGTAACATGTGGTGACAGCGTGCACTCCTGTCCCTCCTTTGAAAACACCACACGAGAACATTTCCTGTGTCTTATGTTGTTTGAGGTTCTGCTCAGTGTGAGCGCACATTCAAGTGTCTTTCACCTTCAGTTCATTTCTGTTTTGTTGTTGTCATTTTGCATAATAAGCCCTTTTTAGAATACTGCCAAAAAGGTGAGTACTGAACAGAACTACTTCTAATTTTTACATTACAAATTAACGTTAAAATATCAAGATCAATGTACTGCAAGTCTTATTTAATAAATAAAATGACACAAAGGACAACAGTTTTCTCCATTTTAGCCAAACATGTAAATGTGTAGAAGTGTCATTCACGTCTTTGTTAAACTCACTGTGTGTGGCCATTTTCTGCTGGTTTAGTGTGAAGGAAAATGAGTTTGTAATGAATCATTTAATGGCATTTAGCAAATAGAAATAATTCTGTTGGGGCGCTTCCGGGTCACCACCAGTGATGGCAGCGTGAAAAGTCCGCAGCGACAAATTGATTAAAAAAATCCCCTAAACGAACTTATGAAGCGTGTTCTGCCACACTAGGAATGTGTTAAAAGGGGAAGAAAATGACATCCAAGAAAAGTCAAAGGAGGAACGCTCCACTACACGAGAAAAACTTTGAAGATGAAGACACTAACTCTGTTAGCCAAGATGAGGGCAGCGGTGAGGCCGGCGGCGAGGATAAACTGTCATTAATCCTGAAGAAAATTAGAGAGATGCGAGAGGAGAATAAAAAACAATTTGGCGACTTAAAACAAGATATTGCACAGACAAATGTGAGATTGGACGAAGTGGAGCAAAGGTTTGTAACTATCGATGATCGTGTGCAGGGGGCGGAGGACATCATTACTGAATTAGTGAAGCAACAAGTACAACTTCAACTAAAAGTATCTGACTTAGAGGGACGCTCCCGTAGGAAGAACATAAGAATTTACTGTGTCCCGGAGGGGGCTGAGGGGTCCACGGCTCCATCAGTTATCCCGTTTGTGGAGCAGTTACTGCGTGAAAACCTGGATCTCCCAACTACTAAAGATTTGCTAATCGAGAGAGCGCATCGAGCCTTGGCGCCGCGACCCCCGGTGGACAGCCAGCCCAGATCTATAATCATCAGATTCCAAAGTTACCGGATCAAAGACGAAGTGCTCAGAGCGGCCTGGCAAAGGAAAGGCTTCACATGGAAGGAGAGCAAAATCAACCTGGATCACGACTACGCGCCAGATGTTTTGGCAAGAAGAAAGGAATACGGAGAGATCAGGAGGGTCCTTAAAGCAAGCAGCATAAGATTTCAAACGCTGTATCCAGCTCGACTTAAGGTCTTCCTGAAGGATGAGACGAAGATATATGATTCAGTAGAGGAGGCTGCGTCAGATCTGGCTGATAAAGGTTTACCTGTAACGAGGGTGGAGCGCCCGGTTTCCTCTCTGGAGAAACTACAGCGGTACAGTTGGATGCCAGCGCCAGGACGACGTAAACGGGGTTTTAAAGAAAAGCTACAGGTGTTCAGGCGGGAAGTATCTGAAGGTACCAGCAATTGAAGGAGCAATAATGGACAGGTATGGAGTGGATATATTTTGAGAAGGACTTAAGAACTTGGATGCAGGACGTGAAATATTTAATGTCGGGGACAATAGTAAAATGACTGTTTCAGAGGGCCCTCGACGCCAAGCAGGCCAAAGAGGATATCCCCTGGAGCCGAGGTCCAATAGAGTTGGGACCTCATCCTTGGAAGTGGGTATGAATGTTCGCGGTTTAATTGTTTTAACTACTACAAGGTTTAGTTGTAGTTTTTATGTTCGTGTTTGTTGTTTCGTTAAAAGGGGTAGCTACACAATAGTTCTGATTGGAGTTGTTTACTTTACTAGACTAAGGAAATATGCATAGTGATGTACTGAAATGCATTTCTTTTAACGTGAATGGAGTATTAAATCCAATTAAGCGATCTAAAATTCTTTCTAAACTTAAAAAAGAAAAGGCCCAAATAGCTTTTCTCCAGGAAACACATATGTCTGGGTTAGAGCACGCTAAGCTTCAGAGGCAAGGTTTTAAATATGTATTTGCCTCATCATACAAACAGGCTCATAAAAGAGGAGTTGCCACATTAATATTCGCTCCCTCATCTATAGTCCGAGATTATAGATGAGGGAGGACGATTTAAGATTACTGGTAGATTAGAGGGCATTGATATAACTTTGATAAATGTATACGCTCCACCAGGGAGTGATTGGCCCTTCTATAAAAGCATCTTTGAGCTGATGGCCACGTCCCATGGTCTGGTGATTTGTGGCGGAGATTTTAATATCAGGCTAGACCCAAACCTGGACTCATCACGGAGGAGCACCCAGAGTAACCCACTAACAAAAAAAGTTAGATCCTTGATGGAGGAGCTGGGTGTTATAGATGTATGGAGAGATATGCACCCAACAACTAGAGATTATACACATTTTTCAAGCCCACACTCAGTTTACTCAAGGATTGATTATTACTTTGTCTTTAGTTCTGATAGACTTAAGATAAAGGATTCTCAAATATTAACGATCGACATATCAGACCATAGCCCAATAATCCTGCTGCTAGATTTAAAAAAAGATACAAAGAGAACCTCGTGGAAACTTAATTCAAATATTCTCAATGACTCCACAACAGAGAGAAACTTAAAAAAGATATTAAAGAATATCTGGAATTTAATGATGATGGTATAATTAAGCCCACAATCTTATGGGATGCATTAAAAGCAGTTTTAAGAGGGAAACTTATCTCCCTAACAGCGTTCATGAAAAAAACTAGGGGTCAACTTCTGGCAGATCTACAGGCAAAATTGAAACAGATGCAAAACAGGGACAGCCAAAACATCAATGTCCAGTTGAGAGCTGAAATAAAGAAAGTACAGAAACAAATAGATGAGATTTATAATTTAGAAGTGCAAAAAAAGTTGACGTTTTTGAAACAGAAACACTATGAGGATGGAGCAAGATCGGCAAAAATTTTGGCCTATAAACTGCGAAAACAACAAAGGGAGAATACAATTTATAAGATAAAAAATCCTACTACTGGTCAGGTGATAGATTCGAGGGAGAAAATTAAAGAATGTTTTGGGAAATTCTATCAAGAATTATATACTCAACCACCAGCAGCTAATGAGAAGAGTATTGATAGGTTTTTGAGTGGCCTTGAGCTGCCCAAAATCCAAGATTCACAAAATGAGATGTTAGTGAAACCAATCACAATCAAAGAAGTTAACCTTGCCATAACAAAGTTGAAGTCTGGTAAATCCCCAGGCTCTGATGGGTACACAGGAGAGTGGTATAAATGCCTGAGGGCAAATCTAACACCACTGTTATTGCGGACATTTAACTGGGTATTACAAACAGGTGAAATTCCTCCCTCATGGTGCGAAGCCATTATATCACTGATCCCAAAAGAAAATAAAGACAAACAAGAATGTGGAAACTATAGACCTATAAGTGTCCTCAATGTGGATTATAAATTATTTACTTCCATATTGGCACGTCGATTAGAAAATATTCTGCCAGAGATAATTAATCTAGACCAGACAGGATTTATTCATCAAAGACAAACATTGGACAACATCAGGAAGTCACTACATATTATAGAACACGTAACACGTCAAAAAACTGAAGCATTAATAGTGGGGCTAGATGCAGAAAAGGCCTTTGATTCTGTAAGGTGGCTTTTTCTCTATAAAGTAATGGACAAATTTGCTTTTCATGGCAAATTTACCAGAGTGATCCAATCTCTATATTCAAAACCAACTGCACAGGTAAAAATTAATGGTGATCTCTCAGACTCATTTCAGTTGGAAAGGGGAAGTAGACAGGGCTGCCCAATTTCTCCGCTGTTATTTTCTTTATTTATTGAGCCTCTTGGACAATGGATAAGACAAAGCTCCCAGATTAAAGGGGTGACAATGGCAGGGGTCGAACATAAGGTGGCAATGTTCGCAGACGATGTACTAGTTTACATGGAGGATCCTGAGAAGTCATTTAATGAGCTGATGATTATGTTGAAAGAATTTGGGAATTTATCTGGTTACAGGCTTAATATTGCCAAAACACAGGTGATGGCCATAAACTTCACTGCTTCAGTAAAGCTACAGGAAGGATATAATTTGAACTGGGAAGCAACGGGAATGAAATATTTGGGTATCACAATGACTAAAGATCTTTCAAATCTGTTTCAAATAAACTATGAACCGCTGTCATTAGCAATCAAAGAGGATTTGTATAGATGGAGTCTCATCCCTTTTTTAAGTTTGACCTCCAGAGTGAACTCCATCAAAATGTCCGTACTTCCTAAATTGCTATACTTGTTCAGAACACTCCCAGTGGAAGTACCGGACAATTATTTCAGGGAGTGGGACAAACAGATATCACGTTTTATCTGGGAAGGTAAGAAACCTAGGGTGCGGTATAGTACAATGCAATTAAGAAGAGAAAAAGGAGGCATGGCCCTTCCCTGCTTAAGACATTATTACTATGCATCTCAGTTGGTTCCGCTTCTTTATTGGTGCAATGATGATTACAAAGCAAAGTGGAAGGAAATGGAGTTTAAAATGATAAAAAAGTTCCCTTTGCAGGCCTTTATAGGGGATAAAAATCTATGGTCACAGGTGGGTGAAATGGGCAACTGTTGCATGGGTTTAACTTTGAAGATCTGGCAAAAGGTGGTAAATTTAACTCAAATTCAGAAAATGATAACTCTATTTAGATGGTGTGCTTATGACACAGAGTTTCCCCCGAACAGAAGTGATTGTGTTTTCAAAGCTTGGATAGACAGGGGTCTGACCACCTACTTGTCATACACAGAGAGAAACACTTTTCTCAGCTTTCAGGCAATGCAAAGTGGATACAATCTGCGGGCAAATGACTTTTACAGATACTTACAAATCAGACATTATTTTAACTCAAATTGCAGTTTAACAAACTTTACACAATCTGAAGAAGCTTTTTTTAAAATATTGAAATCGGCATATGGGCTATCTACCCAAAAAATGATTTCTAAAGTATACAATGCACTTTATGTGACTGACAAGTGTAATACGCTATATGTGAAACAGAAATGGGAAAAGGAGGCAACAATTAAAATGACTGAGGAGGATTGGGACAGCATCTGGTCATTCCAGTGGTCATCGACGGCATCCCTGTCCTGGAGAGAACACTGCTGGAAGAACATTATTAGATATTTTAGAACTCCTGCACAGGGGAGCAATAAGTCGGCATGCTGGAGACAGTGTGGTTCTGAGGAGGGGAATCACTACCACATATTTTGGGCTTGCTCCAAATTAAAACTGTATTGGAGTGAGATCCATGTGCGGTTAAACTTAGTTTTTGGAGTGAACATGCCATTCAACTTTGAAACTTTGTACTTAGGTAGGGTTGCTCTTTTGGAACGGAGAAGTGATAAAAAGCTGTTGCAAGCCCTCCTGGCAGCAAGTAAAAAGAACATCACTAAAAAATGGCTAAATTCTGCTCCGCCTTCAGTGGATGGCTGGATTGATATAGTAAATGAAATATTTAAGATGGAAAGGCTAACGTACACAATAAACATTCAAAGGAACAAATTTTATTGTATTTGGAACAAGTGGATTAAGTATATCGCTCCAATTAGAACAGACTTTTTGTGACTTCTCCATTTTGGGTGAAGATTTATATTTTTACGGTATAATGCATATATAAATGTTTGACTACACTTTATTTTTCCATGTAAGCTCCCCAATTCTTGTAAATAGTTTTTGGTGTGTTTTTGTTTTTGTTTTTTTGTTGTTTTTTTTTTTTTTTGTTTTTGTCTTTTTCCTTTCTACTCCTTTATTATATTAAAATGGGATGGGACTAATCGATCACGGTATAGTTTTGACAAGCACTTTTCTTAGGGGCTTTGATCAATAATGTTTTATACAATACTTGTACTGGAAAAATGTGCCTGTGATATGTGTTCTTCCTGAAATAAAATATTCATTAAAAAAAAAAAAAGAAATAATTCTGTTAATCCTAATGGACCTAAAACAGGAAAAGTTTAGTCTGATTCATGTCAGACAGAGAGAGAAAAAAGCAAATGTGTCTTTTTATATAGTGCATGTAAACTTGTGTATATATGATTAGTGCAGGGGTGAGCTGTACAAAACAGTGAGGGACGTTCAGAGGAAATCAGAGGCTTAAGTCATAAATCGTATATGACAGAAGATCCAATTCCCAACATAACATGATGGGCTTTATGTTTTAATCATTTCATCTCATATATTTTTAAAGACTAAAATAAATTCAACCCTCCCAACCATTAAATGTGCCCTGTGCATCTTCCCCAAAAGGGCGTCCTCTGCTCGAGCCCCTGGACATGAATGAGTTTAATGCTGTACTGTGTAACAATCCAGGCAAAGTAACATCTGTATGAAGAAGCAGTTGGTAAACCCTCATTCAAAAAATCCTACTGCTGATGCCACGTGGTTTACAATTACTGCAATCAAAATAATGAACTGAAAACATGAAACTACATGTATTTTGAGACTTTAGGGGCAAATTCAGATAAGGGACTTGATGAAATAATCAGTGAAATTGAGCAACAAAACACAATTGATAAAAAACTTCTCGATGATGCCAAACAAATCATTTTAGAATTCAACTCAGAATCAAACCACAAACATGAACTCACAAGTGATCTGCAGAGGGTGGTAGCTGCAGTGAAGAAGACGAGAAAGATCACTCCCAGATGAACACAGATGGTGAGCTGGACCCTCATGGCTCTGTCCGCAAAAGGTCGTCTGATTCAGGTGAGGACGGGAGAGGGAAAAACCTGCATCATCGCCACGTTTGCCGCCTTCCGAGCTCTGCAAGGACAAAAAGTGGACGTCATGTCCAGCTCTCCAGTTTTAGCCGAGAGAGACTTTAACGACTGGAAAGATTTCTATAAACCAGTCGTGTTTGAGCACGTTCAAAAGCCCCAGTGTGAGTCCCAGCTAATAGTGAAGAGCACTGCTCAGTGTGGATACTTTATACACATAAATTACAGTCACAAGCTAGCTAGCATTAGCCACCAGTTTTTCAAAAAGTCTCTGTCACTTTATTGTTGAAACTCAAACTCCTAAACAAGACCATGAACTGATCACAGGCTCTAGAAAATGTGCTGTTTGAATCCATTTTGTGTTTTTTTTTCTTGAGTTTTCAGAAAACATATCAGTGTGTTTGCTAATGTGTGCATTATGTCAACAAGGTAACTGCTAAACATTCTACCATAGACATACATGCAGAAAGTATCAATAATCAATAGGAAAAAAACTGGTCCTTGGAAGGCCTCCTGGGAGGATGACATCACATCCTAGAATCTGAAAAAACAACCAATCACATTAAAGAAATAAGAAAAATATTAAAATGACAAAACAGTGGTCCGTCACTCTATCGCGGTTCACCTTTTGTGGTCTCGCTGTTTCGTGGATGTTTTTTTTTTACAGTGTATAAACGTGCATTGTGTTCTGCGTCCTAATTGGCTAAGGGACTGTAGACCAGACATGAGCAAACTACGGCCCGGGGGCCTCACACGGCCCTTTGGGTTTATTAATCTGGCCCGCCGAACGTGACCAAATTATATTAAAATAGATAAAAGTAGGAGAAGCTCTGGCCTGGAAACACCTTGGACCGACCGTAGGAGCTGGAGGACGTGTCTGGGGTGAGGGAAGTCTGGGAGTCCCTGTTTGGACTGTTGCCCCCGCGACCCGGCCCCGGATAAGAGGAAGAAAATGGATGGATGGATAAAAGTAAACATATACACACACACACACACACACACACATACATATATATATATAAACATATATACATAGAGAGAGAGAACTAAACTAAACAGAACTAAACCAGGACTAAACCAGGACTGGACCGGGACTAAACCAGGACTGGACCGGGACTAAACCAGGACTGGACCGGGACTAAACCAGGACTGGACCGGGACTAAACCAGGACTGGACCGGGACTAAACCAGGACTGGACCGGGACTAAACCAGGACTGGACCAGGACTAAACCTGAACTATATACTATGGACTTAATCTAGTTGAAATGACTCAAATTATAAAAAGTTCATAAACCACAAAAATTCGAGCCTTGGTTTAAATGACTTGAAATAGGAAAATGAATCTGCAATGAATTTAAATAAATATTTCCGTGCTTGTGTGTGAGTCGTAGTGATTTGTGTAAATTCACTATGTTAATCCTGCAGTGTTCTGGTGTGAGGAAACCATACACTGTTTATATAAATGGACATAACTATCCTGCTGCCGACACGTTCCAAACAGGAAGTGATCATGGGCTGCACATCCGGCGACTCTGGCTCCAATTCACTTTACATTGAAAAACTGTGTCTCCTCTCTCTGTAACTGCTGCTGTCAGACTCATCATTTTGGTGGTGATATGTTCGTGTGGACCCGTTCTACGTGATCCTGGTGTTTTTATTTCACTATTGTGTTTGAGATATGAACATTAATAAGTTACAAATCCTCCGCACTGACCAGCAACTGGAAGTGGAACCTGCATGTCAAGGTGTCGTCATAGCAACACATACAAATAACCCACGCTTGGCCCATGCACTCATCGTTGCGGAAGCATTAGGCCCTACGCCCTGTATGGGCTCAGGCCTAAGTCCAACCATGATCGGGAGCATTTTCAATGGAGATACATTTATACGTTGTTGTGGAAAATTAAAGCCAAAGGAAAAGGAAGGAGTTCGTCCTCATCCAGGATCAGGTTTGTGGAGATGCAAGTCTGCTGACCACAAGGTTTTCAGTGGAATAAAGACAACCAAAATGAAAAAATGTGCTCTTATTTTTGGCTAAAAAGTGACTTAATGTGACTTTAATTTGTCATTTGATGACATCTGTCCTTCCTTAACATTGTATATTACCATTTAGTATAGAAAAAATATAAATATAAATAAATACAAGTTTTATTAATATCAGATTTTTACCATCTTCAAAAAAATATGAAAAATGTGACTAGGTCATTTTAAATAGTTTGCACTGGTCCAGAGTTATTAAGATAAGACGTTAAAGTGACTAATACATTGATTTTGGCGTTCCACCACTGACCTGAGGCACACATCACATGTAAACACAATCACAATTCCCCTTGTAATGTTTCCAAAGATCTGAAATGCCCTGACTGCTGTTGTTGCACCACACGTCCATTCACTAAACCTTCAGCTGACAATAAAGACGTCAAGTGACAACTAATTACAAGTGCGTCTCTGTGGACAATTATGAGTCACTACACAGTTGTCTGTAAACAGCCGAGCATTTAACCAGCGATTAGAATGTGTGGGCTTTTATTTGACAGATTGGCCGTGCGGTGCTGTGTCCTGGTGTTGTGACTGCTGTTTGTATGCAGGCAGTAAACAGACAACAGGACTAGTTCATTTTAAATGGTTTGCAGTGATTATTCCTCACTTATCTTCTTATCTTATCTTTATGTGCAGTTGCTTCTGAATGTGCAGACACAAACCTTGCTTGCTCCTGCTGCTTCCTCCTTACTTTGCTTTTTAAATAATTTTACCTCTTCCATTGCTGGGAGATTTGTTACTTATGATTTTCTCTTAAGTAGACCAAGATTTTTAAACCATTTTCACTTTTTTTTTTTTTTACAAAATTTTGGACGAGCCAACAACATGTCCGCGGGAAGAAACAAAAGGAATTCTTTCTGCGAATGCTGTCGGAACTATCAACAACAAATTATTGAGCTACAAGCACGGATATTTGTTTTAGAATCTGAAAAAGGACTTCACCGAACGCTTCCTGTGACCTCCAGTGGTAAGCAACCCACAGTTACTTTCAGAGAAGAGAGTGAAAAATCTGCTACTTTCAACTTAAACCTGAGTGATACGGTGTCTTTTCCAAAACTTTGTAAAGACAAGATTTTCAAGCCAACGCGACAAGTGATAAGAGACAATGCTAATATAGTTACATCACCCAAAATACAGCTGACAAACAGATTTTTACCACTGTCACAGACTGATGTTGATGTTAATATACAAACAGAAAATGGATTTTTGTCGCAAAACAAGAGCAATGAAGTTGGCAAAAGAGCGGCGGCAGACAGGCGGTCTGTGCCAAACGTCAAGGTCAGAGGTACGCTGCTGCTAGGAGACGGTGCTATCAGAGATGTGACTCACAGAGGAATCCAAACTTGCTCGTACCCCAGTCACACTGTCTCTGAGATTACAAAACTCCTCCCAAAAGTTTTGTCAACACACCAAGGAGCTAAACAGCTGAATGTGCACGTGGGTGCAGTTGACACCAGAATGAATGAAACTGAAATCTTGAAAAAGCATTTCATTTAATTATTTGAGGAGCTTGGTAAAGTGGAGGTTAAGACTTTCATCAGTGGACCTCTTCCTACCATAGACAGAAGGAAGATGAACAAATTTACCTGGCTGCTTCAGCTGAACACATGGCTGTTCAATGAATGTGCAGCCAGAGGACTGCACTACATTGAGAACTTTGATCTTTTCTGGAAACGAGACGACCTGTTCAAGGGAAATGGCCCACACCTGAGCAGAGGTGGAGTAAGAGTGTTGACGGATAATCTCCTCCACGCTCTGAGAAACCGGCCTGGACAGGGTCCTGGGCTAGTGAGAGAAAAGAGGAATGAGAGAAGCATTCCTGCTGCACCAACCACAGACCGAGCCAATGTGTCAGCACCACCAGCAGCAACACAACTACAACCACCACCTTCCCCAGCGAAGGAGTCACCACCAGCAGCACAACCATCTCTCCCAGCAAAGGATTCAGCACCACCACCACCTCCCCAAGAGAACAAATCAGTATCACCACCACCTTCAAAAGTGAAGGATGCATCTCCAGCGTCACTTCCCTCAGGGCCCACATCACAGGCCTTGAACCTGTCTGTGACAGCCCCAGCAGAGGTTTCAGTCACAACAGCACCCACATCACCTCCCCTGCCCACAGACCAACCCTGGGTCCCCTTTGCTACATCCACTCCCTCTAGAGACTCCTCACTCTCCTTTTCCTCCCCACCTTCACCTATGGCCCTTCCTGACCATCTAGAAAGTCTCATCAGATCAGGAATTAAGATGGCTCCTCTCACACCTAATATAGAGCGATCAAGAGTTCTGGCATCAACTATGCTGAACTCTTCCCCTTACCCACCTATCCCCCCTCGTCTTTCACGCAAACTCCCCCCTGCTCCACCTCCTCGGCCCTCACCTGGTCCCTCACCTGGTCCCTCACCCAAACTCCCCCCTGCTCATTCACCTGGTCCCTCACCCAAACTCCCCCCTGTTCATTCACCTGGTCCCTCACCCAAACTCCCCCCTCATCACTCTTCCCTGCCTTCCCCCAGAGCTGTTATCAACAAGAGTTAGGACACACAGGGCCTCTGCTGTCTCAGGACATACAGTCATGATAAAGATAATATCAGACTGAGGCCTGTGATGGAGCTATATCTACAGTTACACCACGTAGACTGATTAACAGAAGGACAGACTGTCCAATCAGAGACATTTAGTTCACATTCCCTGTAAGAAGATAACATCCAGTCCTACTGAAACTAATCTGAAACTTGCTGTGCTCAATGTCAGATCTTTATGTAACAAGTCCTTTTTAATTAATGATTTTATTTCTTCTTTTAGTCTTGATTTTATGTTTTTAAATGAAACATAACACAACAAAAACACAGGTAATGCAATCCTAGTGGAATCAACTCCACCCAACTTCAAATTTGAATCTGAAACACAAGTAAACAAAAAGGGTGGAGGTGTGTGCGCATTTTTTAGAGATAATTTAGTTACAGATTGTCATTTGTGGTGTTTTCATCTTTTGAGTATGTTTCATTCAAAATGGAGCTAAAACAATCCCCCTCCAGACTCTACTTAGTCATATACAAACCTCCCCAGCACTGTCTGAGTTTTATTGATGATTTTACTGAGATGCTTTCAGTCGTATGCACAGACTTTGATGGTTTAGTCATTACAGGTGATTTTAATGTACATGTGGATAATGTGTTTGACAGAAACGCTAAAGAGCTCAGTTCTGTGAAACCTTTGGTCTGACTCATGTCAGTGAGCCACAACAGAGACACACTCTGGACCTGCTCATTACAAAAGGAGTAAATATTTCAAATGTCAATGTGGTGGATGTTGCTCTGTCTGATCATTTCTGTGTCTTCTTTGACCTGTCTGTTATTCCCAAACCAGCGGCTGGTCCTGCAGTTGTTCAGAGGAGACACATAAATGATAAGACAGGTGCACTGTTCACGGAAATGATACACTTTGAAAATGCCTCATGTTCTAATGTTGATGATTTGTTGAACTCTGTAACTTCGAGTGTTTTGAATGTTCTGGACACCATTGCCCCGATGAAGGTTAAAATGGTTAAAGATCAGCAGAAAGCTCCATGGAGGAATGATGACTCAGGGCACAGAAAAGGGAGGAGGGCCGAGCGGGAATGGAGCAAGTCAAAGCTCCAGGTTCATTATGAAATTTACAGAGAAAAGATGCACATGTACAACCACAGTTTATGTAGAACAAGGCAAAGGTATTTTTCTGACATTATTGGAAGTTGTAGTAAAAACTCTCGTATCCTGTTTGCAACGGTAAACAGATTAACAAACCCCCCAGCTCCACTGCCGTTAGAACTAATTTCCACATCTAAGTGCAATGAGTTTGCAGTTTTCTTTAATGACAAGGTTCAGGGCATTAAAAATGCCATCAACTCCACAACACAAATAACAACCCAGCACCCACCTAGACACTTAGAGCTGACTCACTTTACACCTGTAACTGATAAAACTGTCCAAGAGATTGTCACCAGTCTGAGTTCATCTACATGCTGCCTCGATGTGTTACCCACTAAATTTTTAAACTCTGTGCTCAACAGTCACCACTCACTCACATAGTTAATATGTCACTTCAATCTGGAACATTCCCAAGTGCTTTGAAAACTGCGGTTATCAAGCCTCTCCTAAAGAAGAGCAGTCTTGATGCCACAATATTGAACAATTATCGACCGATCTCAAATCTGCCATTTTTAGGCAAAGTCCTTGAAAAAGTTGTTTACCAACAGTTTATTAACTTCCTCGAAATGAACAACTCCTTTGATGTTTTCCAATCAGGTTTTAGACCCACCACAGCACTGAGACTGCTCTTATCAAGGTGACAAATGACATCCGCCTGAACACTGATGCAGGCAAAGTCTCAGTCTTGATCCTGTTAGATCTGAGTGCTGCTTTTGACACTGTGGATCATGGGATCCTCTTACAGAGACTAGGGGACTGGGTGGGCATCTCTGGTACGGCACTAAAGTGGTTCGAGTCCTATTTAGAAAACAGGGAGTACTTTGTTGAAATTGGAAAATGTGTATCAGATAAAATGTCCTTGACCTGTGGGGTACCCCAGGGTTCAATCCTGGGACCCCTGCTGTTCAATCTCTACATGCTGCCGTTAGGCCAGTTAATACGCAGCAATAATGTGTCTTACCACAACTATGCAGATGACACTCAGATCTATGTCTCACTAGCAGCAGGTGAATATGGACCAGTGGATTCACTCTGCCACTGCATCCAACAGATCAGTGTGTGGATGCAAAACAACTTTCTTCTGCTAAACTCAGACAAGACTGAAGCCATCATCTTTGGCCCACAGAAACATAGAGAAAGTGTTAGCAGTCACCTCCAGTCTCTCTCTCTAAAACCTTCAAATCAGGCTAGAAATCTAGGGGTAATAATGGACTCAGACTTGAACTTTAACAGCCACATCAAATCAGTAACATCTGCAGCTTTTTACCACCTAAAAAACATTGCAAAAATCAAAGGTATACTGTCAAAGCCAGACTTAGAGAGACTTATCCATGCATTTGTCTCCAGTAGGTTAGACTACTGTAACGTCCTGCTCACTGGCCTCTCCAAACGAGCCTTAACACAGCTGCAGTACATCCAGAACGCTGCTGCTCGGGTCCTGACTAGAACCAGGAAGTATGAGCACATAAGTCCTGTGCTCAGGTCTCTGCACTGGCTTCCTGTAGCTCAAAGAATAGACTTTAAAGCAGCTCTGCTTGTGTATAAGTCTCTCCATGGCCTAAGTCCAAAGTATATCTCCGACATGTTAGTGCCATATGAACCATCTCGCAATTTGAGGACTTCAGGGACCGGCCTCCTGCTGGTGCCCAGAGTCAGGACTAAACATGGGGAATCAGCGTTTAAGTTTTATGCAGCTAAAACTTGGAACATTCTTCCTGAAGATGTGAGACAGGCCTCGACTTTGACAATGTTTAAATCCAGACTCAAAACAGTTCTGTTTAGCTGTGCATACGACTGACAGGTTTTTATTCTGCACTCTTCTCTTTGAATGTTGATTTTATGATGATTATTTGTGATTATTTATGTTTTGATTTGTGTGATTTTAATATCTTTCTTATTCTGTAAAGCACTTTGAATTACCTTGTGTACGAATTGTGCTATACAAATAAACTTGCCTTGCCTTATCTTAAGCATTCTGAGCATCCCATTTCAGAGGCATGGTGACTGAGTGTCTTGCACCGTTCTGGGTTGGATTCCTGATTGGTCCAGGCCTTTCTGTGCAGTTTATTGTCCTTGTGTCTAGGTGGGTTTCCCCCAGTTTCTCCCCATCAACCTACACGTCATTTTATGCAGCCCGCGAAAAGGTAAATTAAAAGGCATAACTGTCATAAAATAAATCTATACTGCTTTAATGTGTGCATTGACCAGAAATTAATGAGATTTTCCCAACAAGTGGAGCTGAGAAATATTTGCAAATCATCATCACAAAATGTTCACGAGGAGGAAAATTGTCGACATGGAAGGAAGTTAGAAGGACTTTAATCCTGTATTGTCCCTCATTCAAGACTTCACTTTTGTATTCAACAATTATACAATTACTACCAAGAAATACTTGGCTTCGTGGTGTTACCTGCTCATCTCTGTGCAGATTACTAAAATCTGTCTTTCTTCGGAGCATCCCAGGCAAAACAATAACATCAGAATAGAAGGTTTCGGACCATTCACCATGTACATATTGCCCAAATTTATGTTTGGCTAAGAATATATTGGGTCCTATATGTAACCCTTTTACCAAGCTGCTCATTATTTTGAAAGGAATAACCAAATTATATAGGACTCCTGTAACCTCAAGTTAAACCAATGGTAAAAGAGACAATGTATAAAAACTTTGTCTAGGGTAGAAGTATGATTCTAGCTTTTAAATTTAACAAATAACTCCAAGGAATATAATTATTATGACGAGAAACCGAGATGCAATGTACATTTAAATATTTTTGTAACTTTGTCAATATGTTTACAGTGTTTGCTTTTACAGTGTACAAATGAGAAACACACAGTAAATACGTTTTAGGCTTTTCTTATTCTTAAAAAATTGTAAGGAATCAAATACATTTCCACAAACATTACATTTCTCCCCCAATACTATAAAGTCAGAACACGATGCACTGATTTGATATTATGCTCTTCAGTTTTTCGATGGCGCGTTGGAGCTCAAGGTAAAATCCAAAAATACGTGGAATAATCCTACAGTCTGTTCTTCACTTTCACATTCGTATGGAAAAAAGATTTATGAAGATGGGACACAGAATGTGCTGTCCTGTCTGTCCTCACAGGTGACTCAGACTCGTCCGTGGACACACCGTCTCTGTCCAACTGACTCTGAAGTGAAGTAGCAGAAAAACGGCGCTAGCTTTAGCTTAGCTTTTTTTTTGCACGGTTCTCGGAAGACTCCGTGAAAACTCACCCCCAGACTGTGCGATAAGTCCCGCGAGTTCTCCTCAGTCCTCAGTCCTCCAGAGCAAGGGGAAAAATCTTCAGAGTAGCTGAAAAGCGGCTTTCAATAATGTTTGTGTTTTCTCGTACGAGCTTCTCTTCGTTGAGTTGTTCGCGCCATTGCCACTTCTCGAACGTTCTCTGCATCGTGCATCACGTCATCACGTCATCACGTCCACTCAAATCAAGTAACATGTTTATTATGGGGTATTTTTTTAAGCTTTTTATCAATCATGAATTCTTTATATTTAAATGTTGTAACACCATGCAAATGCATATTTAACTATTTTATAAACTTACAAAATGGAAATTTTACTCTATTTATAATAGGAAATAACATACATTCTCAAGATGAACAAATGAATGAAAGATGAACTAATATAACAAATATTCAAGTTATTACACATAATATAAGATCCGGTACTACACAAAATTGATTCTATTCTTGTGAGCTTTAAGCCATGTTATAATGTTGTTACTTCATAAAAAACCAAAAAAACTAAAACAAAAAACAAAAAACTGGTTTATTAGTCTGTCTACATATCCAATGCTCAAAATGCTCAGTCTCCCCTTGTGATGTTGTGGTTTACAATATATCTGTAATGAGCAAGACAGATTTAGCTCAATTATATGAAAACTAGGTACAGTCACTTTAAACAGCAAATTCTACCATAGAATCCTGACTGTTCTCCAGCTCACATTTAAATGAGGCATTCTATAATGTTGTCATGAAGTCATGTGACCAGCTCTAGGACACTCACCTAGCAACCAGTAACAGTTCTCGTCACCATGGCAACCGTGACAAAGAAATCCTTTGACAAAGCGATTCTTTGACACGAAGTGATTCTTTGACACAAAGCAATCGATTTGTAGTACTTGTTAGATCAAACTCAACGGTCACAACAAAGTCAATTCAATTCTTCAATTCAATTCAATTTTCAAGTGCTCTTGTATTGCTCTTGTATTGTTCGTATATTGCTCTTCTATTGCTTAGATATCTCATTTTTTGACCAACCTAAATACATACTGAAATGGCTTCAGGATATTCCTCCAGACCAGATCAAACCCTGTTTAAGTTAGGGGAGTACATCGTCTTGGACGTACTTGGGGAAGGGGCTTTTGGTACAGTCACTAGATGCTTTCACCCTCAGAATTTAGAGGTCGTGGCAGTTAAAACCCTGAAGAACGCCAGTAGCGTTCTCGAAGAAGAAGTTAAGATCTTGGAGGAGTTGCGCCTCTTACAACCAGACAAGTACAATATTGTCAGGTTCATTGAATACTTTGCAGAACAGGACTCCGAATGCATGGTATTTGAAACATTAGACAGGAGCCTGTTCGACTTTATGGACATGAGAGAAGAGGCATTGTCTTTGTGTGAGCTCCGTCCAGTGGCACAGCAGCTCCTGGTGGCCTTTGACGGTCTCAAGACGGCTGGGATCATTCATGCAGACCTAAAGCCAGACAACATCATGCTGGTGAACCACAGTAAGCAGCCTTTTAAAGTCAAACTCATTGACTTTGGCCTTGCTGGTTATGCAGACATGATGGACTTCTGGTCCATGGCGCAACCTTTTCCATACCAATCTCCAGAGATCACTCTAGGCTGCAAAGTCACTGAGGCTGTGGACATGTGGTCTCTAGGCTGCACTCTGGCAGAGTGTTTCACAGGATACTTTCTTTTCAGTGGACACTCAGCCTACGACAATCTCAGGACCATCGTCGAACTGGTAGGACTTCCAAGCGAAAAAGTGCTCCAAAAAGCACATCTGTCTTTAGATTACTTTGTAAGCCCTTCAGGTGACTTCACACAGTGGAGACTTAAAACCTTAGATGAGTACTATGGCAGTGAGAAAGAAGACATGCCCAACGTCTCAGAGTGTCTAGCTGAAAAATTCAGCTCTTTAGACAGTGTTTTTCAGGGGTCTCATACAAGAACGGGAGACCCAGAGCACAGAGACAGATTGGCCTTTGCTGATTTCATAAAGAGACTTCTGGACCTGGACCATGAGATGAGAATCACTCCCAAGGAGGCACTCCATCACCCCTTTGTGACGATGGAACATCTGATCGGTGATGACAGTGAATACAGTGAGAACGCTCGTGGCCTCATGGCCTTAGCTCTTAAAGGGTCCACCACTGTGTCTGATCTGAGCCCTCCTGAACAGCCCAGTCCACACGTCCCACAACATGTACCAGAGCCGCTCCGAGATGAGGAGGAAGCAATAAGACCCACCCAAACACTGGAGCACATAGACAACACAAAGTGTTTCAACGAGGGTATTCTAGAGACTCCAATGGACAACGAGGAAAACATGCAACCTGTCAAGTACGTCGATGGGTTTTTCTATTTTGGCCGTGAAGATCCAGTTTGGAATGAACCACTTAATGTAGGAGAAACAAGTGTCCCCCAAATACCTCAGTGTTTGAACCCAGCTATTCTAGAGACTCAGATGAACAACAAGGAGAACATCCAGTCAGAGAAGTCTGAACACCGCATCGACGTCACAGGCTTTGAAGATCCTGATCCGATTAGGGAAGCGTCAAATGCCAAAGAAGACAGGCCAGATTACATTGTCATTGACATTCCAGACGACATTGTACCCCAGGACTCAGATTTTGCCAGTTCTAGCCTGAGCAGCATTGTCATCGACATTCCAGAAGACATTGTACCCCAGGACTCATATTTTGCCTGTTCTAGCCTGAGCAGCTCCTGCTCCATTTTGGGATGTTTCAAGACAGTGGCATTTGGTGGTTTTCTAGCAGGACAGACTGCTCTCAGTTATGTGTCATCATTGCTGGAGCCGTTGTACTCCCCATAATTCTTTAGCGTTGTAGGTTTTTAAGTTTCCTTCATCTGAAGGAAACTTAAGAACCTGAGTTCTTAGGTTTCCTTCGGGTTCTTAAGTTTCCTTCAGGTTCTTAAGTTTCCTTCATCTGAAGGAAACTTAAGGAAACTTCAGATGAACAATTTTAATTGTTCTAATTAAAATGGTTCATCTGAAGGAAACTTAAGGAGCTGAGTTCTTAAGTTTCCTTCGGGTTCTTAAGTTTCCTTCATCTGAAAGAAACTTAAGAACTCAGGAAAATATAATAAGTATTTAAGAAGATGAGAAGAAGGTTCAGACACAACCATATTTGATTACACAGGCCACTTTACAGCACAGGAATAGCAGGGTAATATGTTTATTACACTGTTATTGAAGTAAAGTGAGCCGCTGTAATCCCCCATTCGTCCAGGAGTAGCTAGTAGGTGGTAGCTAGTCAAGTGTGATCCCATCTTCTCTACAAATTGTTCTAATTAAAATTGGCAATAAAAAATACAAAAATACAAAATCATAAACTTGAAGTTGACTTTTATTTAGCATGCTGTCTGTAAACAATTTGTCTGAAGTACCAGTCGTGTTACTGTAGTAAAAGTGCAGTTCCTCTGAAGTACCAGTCGTGTTACTGTAGTAAAAGTGCAGTTCCTCTGAAGTACCAGTCGTGTTACTGTAGTAAAAGTGCAGTTCCTCTGAAGTACCAGTCGTGTTACTGTAGTAAAAGTGCAGTTCCTCTGAAGTACCAGTCGTGTTACTGTAGTAAAAGTGCAGTTCCTCTGAAGTACCAGTCGTGTTACTGTAGTAAAAGTGCAGTTCCTCTGAAGTACCAGTCGTGTTACTGTAGTAAAAGTGCAGTTCCTCTTCTCTCTGTGAGTCTAAAGTGTCTGGAGCTTTAACAAAATGAAATGATCTGAACATTTGTGTTTGTTCAGTTTTACTTTGGATCATTTTTGTGACTTATTTAAGTCTCTTTAAGTTACTCTTACTTGAGCAGTACTTTTCCCAAATACTTTTTTACTCTTATTGGAGTCATTTCTTTTTCACTACTCTGTTCTTTTCCTTGAGTAATAAGAATAACATTACTGCAAAATAATATAAATCCTTTTCAGCTGCTGTGATGAATATGTGGGTGTTTTGAAATGTTTCACAATTCCTGGAAGAAAACTTTATCCCAGAAATGGACTTGGGACAAGGATGTTGTGAAATGTTTTGTAAGCGAATGTCAAGGTGACCCTTTGTGAGAGGAACCAGATGCCAGAGTGAGCTCAGATCCCGTCTCACTCCCTTCTATGGTCAGAGTCAGGTCCAGAGTTAGAGTCGCACCAAACTGCGTCAGGTGGGTGGACGGGCCGAGGAAGGGGTGGAACCTGGATTCGAGTAGAGCTAACAAAAGTGACAGTCACACCCAAATCTGGGGCTTTTGCTGGGGCTTCTGGGGCTTTGGGGGCATCTTTAGATTCAGAGCCACTTGTTTCTCACTGAACTGGTCTGGGTCCTCTCAGTTGGGTCTGTTTATATATGTATATTTGTGCACTGATGTAACTATTTTAAGGGGCAAGTGTTTTAATATACTTTGCATATTAGTGAATTGTAAAAAAGCCCAACCAGGGACGGGAGTTGAAAATGAGCTCTTGCTATAAACTCTGTCTGCATCACATCAGCTGCAATGTTCATGTTGTAACTGTGTCTGATTGAATTGTCCCTGTCAAATAAATATATAAATAAATAAAGTTGGGTCTAATGACTGAGACACCTGATCTGTAAGATAAAGTCATTTCTGTTCAGACTCAACACTTCAATAAACCTGTGGAACCTTATTTTGGACTCGGCTTCTTTCGAGAGAAAGCACCCACAAATAAAATGTGCACATTCACATATTTGTATTTGTGTTTATTGAATCATCCACAGTCTCCGTCTGTTCGTCCGTCTGTTCCTCCGTCTGTTCCTCCGTCTGTTCGTCCGTCTGTTCCTCCGTCTGTTCCTCCATCTGTTCCTCCGTCTGTTCGTCCGTCTGTTCGTCCGTCTGTTCCTCCGTCTGTTCGTCCGTATAAATATATTTAAATGTTGTGGTCGTGGAGCTCAGTTCTACACAGCTCCGTTCAGATACAGAGACAGAAACTTGTGGAAAGTCTGTGGGTTGAATCCTTCCAATCCAGCGGCGACCTGCAAAAAAACAACAAACTGAGAAAAGTTCTGCAGACGACAGACTGTGGCACTACATGAGAGTCTATGGTGAATCATGACATTTTCTCCTGTAAAAACTCCAAACACTAAATGTAAAATGTGACAGAGCTGCTCCAGGCTGAAGGTCGCCGGTTCAAATCCTGCTCTCGACATCATGGGTCAGACTGAGATGATTTTTGACACAAATCACAAACACATTAATTCTGTTCAGCCTCAGAGCCGCAGTCAGAAAGTTCAGGGGCGTTTCTCAAATTAAATAAAGTCAGTGCACACCCTGTGAGGTCAAAGGTCACACGTACTTCACTTATATTTACAGACTTTATACTTATCGTCTACTTTGGGCTGCAGCTTTCTCTTTATTTACACAAACCCAGTGAGAAACTCTGACTCTCTTTTTTATGGGCACCGTGTTTAAATAAATCTACAGGTCCATATAAAACAATTCTAATAATGATAATAATAATAATCAATAATCCAATGATTCTTTTAGCAGTTTAATTGAACACAGAGTTCTTTTTATTGTCCACAAAGATTTTGTAAATATATTTTTAACCAAATAAAGGTTGAATTATGGCGACTGAAGTTTTCTAGACAGAGAATATTTGCAAAGTAAGTGTATTATTAAGTGTAATTATTTCTATTTTTACTACTTTCTACATTTTATAAACACAGAAAACATCAAATATATGAAGTGAGAAATATGGAATTATGTCGCAGAGAAAAAAAAGTCAAATGTCTCTTATTTTTAAGTGATTTACCTTTTTTTTTTGGCTACATAATTCCATATATCTCACCTCATATATTTGATGTTTTCTGTACCTGTTTATTTGTGTAAATAAAAAAGTACCTGTACTTCTTTCTTCTTGATGAGCGGTCGCACTTTTGCGTATTCGTACAGCTCCTGATCCTTGTCCATCCAAACCTGAAGAAACAAACAGGACTCACTTTACTTTAAATCATTTTCCAGGATGTTTTGATGTAATCACAGAATCTACAAACACATGAGCCTCTTTTATACAGTGTTTATAATAATAATGATGTAGCTCAAGTCCGTACGTCTAAATGAACGACACAGACTGTTTTTCTGTGGTGTAGATGACTGTTCTAGTGAACAGATAGATAGAGCTAGTCTAGATTGACCAGGTAAGACTAGCACGCAGAATAGCTCAGGGAAGCACAGTGACAGTGATAGTGACGTTAGGGAGCAGTTTAGACCAGTGAAGCACAACTCAGTCAGAGGGAACAGCTCCAAACAGACAGAGACTGTGTGTGCCCCACGTACAAAAAGCACAAATAAAACACCCCTAAACTCTGACAAGGAAGCTGTCAGATCTCATAACTTAACAAAAATAAATAAATGTGCCGCAAATAAACAAAATGATAAGTGTGTAAAATGTGGACTGCTACACATCAGGTCTCTTTCCTCCAAATCTCTTTTAATAAATGAACTAATTGGCGACCTTAATATTGATCTGTTAGCCCTAACTGAAACATGGCTTCGGGAAAATGATTATGTTAGACTAAATGAATCTACACCATCAAGTCACATGAACTTTCAGAGTGCCCGGAGCACAGGTGGAGGTGGTGGTGTGGCCGTCATCTCTCATTCTAGTCTAATTCTTAGCCCCAAACCCAACTATACTTACCTCTCCTTTGAAAGCCTCGCACTCTCCATTACGTGCCCCAATTGGAAAAACCAAAAAGCTGTTATATTTATAATAATTTATCGACCTCCTGGTCCATATGCCGACTTCCTGACAGAGTTTTCTGATTTCATCTCAAGTTTAGTCTTGAACTGGGAAAGGATTGTTATAGTTGGAGATTTCAACATTCATGTAGATAACGGCAGTGATTGCCTCAGTGATGCTTTTGGTGCACTCCTGGATGGGATCGGTTTCACCCAGAGTGTGAATAAGCCGACTCACTGTCACAATCACACTCTAGATCTCGTTCTAACCTATGGTATTGAGATTAATGATCTAATTGTCCTTCCTCAAAACCCTATACTCTCTGACCATTTCTTAATTACCTTTCAATTTATACTAAAAGACTATCCAGCCCCACAGAAAAAAACTATAATGAAAAGAACATTATCAGATAAATCGGTTACAGAGTTTAAAGAAATTATTGAGCCATTACTGAAAGATATGTCATGTGACAATGGCAATAATTTTAATCCAATTGTCACTGATCAATTGGTTGACAGAACAATGCTCACCTTAAAATCTGCTCTCGATGTTGTAGCTAAAACAGAAAAGCATTAAACCAAGACCTCCGGCTCCATGGTACACGTTACAGCTCAGGACACTCAAACAACATGTAAGACGCACAGAGAAGCTTTGGCGCCGCTCGCGCTCTGAGCAGTCTCTGAAGGCATGGAAGCTCTGCCTGCTCACTTATAAGGCCGCTCTGCGGAAAGCCCGAACTAGATACTATTCAAATCTAATAGAAGTAAACAAAAATAACCCCAGATTTTTGTTCAGCACTGTAGCCAGGCTGACAAACTCCCACACTGCTAATGAGTCTCTTATCCCCTCCAACATTAGTTGTGATGACTTTCTTCACTTCTTTGATTACAAAATCACAACCATTAGAGACAAAATTAACAAAGCTACTCCAAAAATCAGCTCTGAGCAAATCCAGTCTGTAATGCCAATATCCCATATGGACCCTCTAATAATATTAGATAAATTTACTCCTGTTGATGAGGTGGAGATTACCTCAGTCATCATGTCGTCAAAACCATCAACCTGTTTGCTCGACCCTATTCCAATCAGACTCCTCAAAGAAGCCCTCCCCCTAATAATAGATTCCATCCATAACATAATAAATATGTCGTTAGAAAATGGCTACGTTCCTCAGTCCTTTAAGTATGCTGTGATTAAACCCCTTTTGAAAAAACCTAACCTAAATCCTGATGAATTAGTCAACTATAGACCTATCTCTAATCTTCCCTTCCTCTCAAAAATTCTAGAACGAGTTGTGGTGAAACAGCTCTGCCGCCACCTGCAGGACAATAATATATTTGAAAAATTTCAATCTGGATTCAGAGCTCACCACAGCACAGAGACTGCACTGCTTAAAGTAACAAATGATTTACTACTAGCTGCTGATAACGGGCTGGCTTCAGTCCTGGTCCTACTGGACCTCAGTGCAGCGTTTGACACCATTGATCACAACATTCTACTGCAGAGGTTAGAATGTGACATTGGAATCAGAGGGACCGCCCTCAAATGGTTTAAATCCTATCTATCAGATAGGTACCAGTTTGTTAGTATAAACCAGAGCACCTCTCCCTGTTCTAAAGTAGCCTGTGGTGTTCCACAAGGATCTGTGCTTGGTCCAATCCTATTTACTCTGTATATGTTGCCATTGGGGAACATTATCAGAAAACATGGCATTAATTTTCACTGCTACGCTGATGACACTCAGCTGTACTTATCAATGAAACCAAATCAGACTGATCAAATAGATAAACTCAGTGTCTGTGTGAAGGACATCAAAACCTGGATGACCTTGAATTACCTGCTCTTAAATCCTGAAAAAACAGAGGTCATTGTCGTTGGTCCCAAAGGTCAAAGAGATTCTCTGTCAGACCAGATAATCTCACTCGACAATGTGAGTATAGCTTCTAGCCCTACTGTAAAAAATCTTGGAGTCCTATTTGATCAAAATCTCTCATTCACAGCCCATATAAACCTAGCTTGTAAAACCGCATACTTTCACCTGCGAAATATAACTAAAATTAGAAATATTTTACCTAAAAACGATGCTGAAAAACTCATCCATGCATTTGTTACTTCCAGACTTGATTACTGTAATTCCCTGCTTGCCGCCTGCCCCAAAAGTACTATAAAGTACTATAAAGTACTATAAAGTACTATAAAGTACTATAAAGTACTATAAGGAGCCTCCAGTTGGTCCAAAATGCAGCGGCCAGAGTCCTAACAGGAACTAAAAGAAGAGACCACATCAGTCCTGTAATAAAATATCTGCACTGGCTTCCTGTCGAGCTTAGAATCAAATTCAAAGTCCTCCTCCTGACATACAAAGCCCTAAACGGTATGGCCCCATCCTATCTGCAAGATGCTATTGTCCCGTACCAGCCAAACAGAGCACTCCGCTCTCAGAATGCAGGACTATTAGTGGTTCCTAGAGTGTCCAAAAGTACAGTGGGAGGGAGAGCATTCAGTTACCAAGCTCCTGTGCTATGGAATCAACTCCCTGCTGATGTTAAACAGGCCCCCACAGTCTCTGTATTTAAGACCAGGCTTAAAACCTTCCTCTTCGGTATAGACCAGGTTACATAGTGAGGGAGTTAGGGACATTAAAACCCGGGATAAGATAAGCTGCAGTAGGAGTAACTAGCTGGGGGAAGTATGGTAACCTGAGCACTATCCTCTACTTTGCCCTATTTTCTCATCAGCAATGCTATTCACATGTTGTCCCCTGTCCCACTCCCCCTGTGGAGTGTATCTCTTTCAGATGCCCCGATGATAGTTGGACCTCCTCCTCGCCCGGCTCTCCTCCTCCTCGCCCGGCTCTCCTCCTCCTCGTCTGGTCTTCCTCCCCCTCGCCTGGCTGATTTCTTATGTTGTCTGATTTTTCCTGTTGTGTCTGATTGATAGGTTCACCTTTTTAACCTATATTACAGTTCAAAAGAGAAGAGAAGACAAGAGAGATTATTTTGTCTCAATATTGAGGAGAAAGAGCGGGGAGGCAAAACCTTCAGTTTACAACCTCACTCCTTTCTGAAGTCTCCACCGTCTTTCTCCTCCTTTTATTTAGTTAGGGACCCTAGTTACAAATGCATTCTCAAGGGATGGGGGACATACTTTACATACTTTGCAAACAGTGTAAGTTTTGTTTTTGCATTTCCAAAGGTCATTCCCAAGATGTTTCTGTTTCAGGGTTTCAGAGTAACCTTCTTCCCGTGGGATCCTGCAAGTTTCAAAAGACATTTTCTGCAAGACTCAAGAACAAACATTAGTGCAGATTACATAGTTTACATAGTTGAAATGAATATAATGATTATAGTAACTACAGTTACATTACAGTACCTACAGTACCTTTAAAATGAACAGTGAGATAACATCATATAGCTTGAATATATATTTTGAATCCATCACTGATTTTCCTGTTGTGTCTGATTTTTCCTGTTGTGTCTGATTTTTCCTGTTGTGTCTGATTTTTCTTGTTGTGTCTGATTCTTCCTGTTGTTTTGTTTTTTGTGTCTTGGTGGCACGGTGACTGAGTGCCTCACTCATGTCTCACAGCAGAAGGTTTGGTTGATCCCCGGGTCACCAGGCCTTTCTGTGTGGAGTTTTTCATGTTTCTCCCCGTGTCTGGATGGGTTTCCTCCGGGTACTCCGGTTTCCCCCATCAACCAAAACATGAACGCCCTTCGAGACAACTGTTGTTGTGATTTTGGGCGTTACAAAAATAAATGAATTGAATTGAATTGTTCTTTCTCCACATGTGAACGGTTCTGGTCAGACTTTGTGCTTTAAAAGTAGAATAAAAGTGATAAAAGTGCAGCATTAAACTCTTACCTTTTTCTGTGTCCTTCTTAAATATGTTTTGATCCACTTTTGGGTCAGAACAAAAACATTGATTTACGTTTCTTTTTTAAAATATAAATCAGTTTTATTCAACTTAAACTTATTTTCATCTTAGTTAAAATATATTTGTGTATTTACATTTTTGATTAGATGTTTTCAGTCTAATCACATGTTCAAAACTTAAACTTAACACAGTGATTTATTAAGTGCGTTTTATTCTATATTTGTATATCTGATCTGAATCACGCTCTCGACGTAAACTCCAGCTCCCACAGATGAATGCTGCTGTTGTGTCCTTGGGCAAGACACTAAACCCACCAGTGTCTGTGTGTGAACGTGTGAGTGGTTCTTGATGTAAAGTGCTCTGAGTGTCTTAAAGATGGAAAAGCGCTGTATAAAAATAGTACAACACTCCTACGTGACGCAAAATGGGTTATTATCCACTGTCTGGCCAAAAAAACCCTCACCACCTGGATTTAACTGAGCAAATAGGTCCGAGTTTCCTGCAGTTGGTCCGGTCGAGGTTCAGCAGAGTGAGGTCAGCTGACACCTGAATAAACTGAATGACCAGGTTATTCCATCTGTGGATTTTTGGGCATATTCCAAGACAAAAATGCCACGATTCAACGAGCTCAAATAGTGACAGAGGATCAGGAGCAGAGACGTCATTTTCACACACGTCCACCACAGAGTCCAGACCTTAACCCCAGTGAGAATCTTTGTGCTGGAGAAGCTTTGAGCAGCGTCAGACTCGACCATCATCGATGAAACAGGAGAAACATTAAAGCAACAACTGGATGGAAATAAATCTGTGACGATGAAGAAGAAATCGAAATAATGACACAGAGAATGTGACGTGATCAAAGGTAAAGGAACAACCAAATATTAGAGTGTGGGACCTTTTTGTTGGGCAGTGTATGAGGCAGTGTCCAGTGGTGATCTGACCTGAACTGATCAAGTGTCAGAAAAAAAACAGCAACATCGATGAGGAAGTAGTCGCTAAACAATGGTTCTTATTGGCTGCTAGCTTCAGCTCATTGGCCAATCAGGAGCTTTCAACCCCTTTCTGAGGCTGGAAACAAACATCAATCAAATACATGCATTAATATTGAGTAAAACTAGATTTAACCTCCTGAGACCCGAGCGCTTGCAAGACTTTATTTGCAAAAACTAAATTTTTTCACATACATTTTGTGTAAAAAACAAAATGAGAAACAAATGTGCCTCTTGGAACAATGTGTCTCATTTGTGTGACATATGCCTTTAAATAAAAAATAAATAAATAATAATAATAGATTAATTAAAATACAATAAAATAAAATTATAAATATAAAATAAAATAAAAAGATTAAATAAAAAAATAAAATAAAATAAATAATTTACTTAAAATACAATACAAAATAAAATAATAAATAACTAAATACAAATACATTTTTTATTAAAAAAACAAATATAAATAAATAAATATAAAAAATAAGTAAATATTCTAAACTCTTATTCAAAATTGAACATGTTCTTGTTGCTGTTCTTCTAAATATTTGCACTGTGGCCTAAACAACCCAAAATGTGTTGTCCACAGATGAGGACGCCAGGTCTCAGGAGGTTAAAGTATTAGACAGACACAAGTATCTCTGCTATAGTTTTTATCTGTAGCTTTAAACTCAGAAAGAGAAAAGTGTTACGTTTGTCCATTTTTTTCAGCAATAATATGACAGATGCAGAATTATTAAAAGGGGCTCTCTCTGTTTATAAGTAACACCCTGTTTGTAGATTAATAGCAGCTGCTGTTACTGCAGCCCTAGACTCCACCCAGAGGTCTCAGGTCAGAGGTCAGCTCCTGTGCCCAAAGCCAGGCTCAAGACCAGTGACTATGACTATGGAACAGCGCCCTCTGCCTGTCAGATCCTCTCAGTCTTTAACACAGTTTAAGACCAGACTGAATCCCACCTCTCCTCCCTGGTATTTAACACCACACAGGACATACAGGTGTTGTATTGTTCTGTTCCTGTGTGTCGTGTATCTGTGTGTTTGTTTTTTGTTGACTTTTGTGTGAAGCACTTTGGTTCAGCTCAAGTTGCTTTAAATATAGAAACAAACTTTAAATGAAATAAATTGTTTTTGGAGACGTTAGGTAACATGTGGTGACAGCGTGCACTCCTGTCCCTCCTTTGAAAACACCACACGAGAACATTTCCTGTGTCTTATGTTGTTTGAGGTTCTGCTCAGTGTGAGCGCACATTCAAGTGTCTTTCACCTTCAGTTCATTTCTGTTTTGTTGTTGTCATTTTGCATAATAAGCCCTTTTTAGAATACTGCCAAAAAGGTGAGTACTGAACAGAACTACTTCTAATTTTTACATTACAAATTAACGTTAAAATATCAAGATCAATGTACTGCAAGTCTTATTTAATAAATAAAATGACACAAAGGACAACAGTTTTCTCCATTTTAGCCAAACATGTAAATGTGTAGAAGTGTCATTCACGTCTTTGTTAAACTCACTGTGTGTGGCCATTTTCTGCTGGTTTAGTGTGAAGGAAAATGAGTTTGTAATGAATCATTTAATGGCATTTAGCAAATAGAAATAATTCTGTTAATCCTAATGGACCTAAAACAGGAAAAGTTTAGTCTGATTCATGTCAGACAGAGAGAGAAAAAAGCAAATGTGTCTTTTTATATAGTGCATGTAAACTTGTGTATATATGATTAGTGCAGGGGTGAGCTGTACAAAACAGTGAGGGACGTTCAGAGGAAATCAGAGGCTTAAGTCATAAATCGTATATGACAGAAGATCCAATTCCCAACACAACATGATGGGCTTTATGTTTTAATCATTTCATCTCATATATTTTTAAAGACTAAAGTAATTCAACCCTCCCAACCATTAAATGTGCCCTGTGCATCTTCCCCAAAAGGGCGTCCTCTGCTCGAGCCCCTGGACATGAATGAGTTTAATGCTGTACTGTGTAACAATCCAGGCAAAGTAACATCTGTATGAAGAAGCAGTTGGTAAACCCTCATTCAAAAAATCCTACTGCTGATGCCACGTGGTTTACAATTACTGCAATCAAAATAATGAACTGAAAACATGAAACTACATGTATTTTGAGACTTTAGGGGCAAATTCAGATAAGGGACTTGATGAAATAATCAGTGAAATTGAGCAACAAAACACAATTGATAAAAAACTTCTCGATGATGCCAAACAAATCATTTTAGAATTCAACTCAGAATCAAACCACAAACATGAACTCACAAGTGATCTGCAGAGGGTGGTAGCTGCAGTGAAGAAGACGAGAAAGATCACTCCCAGATGAACACAGATGGTGAGCTGGACCCTCATGGCTCTGTCCGCAAAAGGTCGTCTGATTCAGGTGAGGACGGGAGAGGGAAAAACCTGCATCATCGCCACGTTTGCCGCCTTCCGAGCTCTGCAAGGACAAAAAGTGGACGTCATGTCCAGCTCTCCAGTTTTAGCCGAGAGAGACTTTAACGACTGGAAAGATTTCTATAAACCAGTCGTGTTTGAGCACGTTCAAAAGCCCCAGTGTGAGTCCCAGCTAATAGTGAAGAGCACTGCTCAGTGTGGATACTTTATACACATAAATTACAGTCACAAGCTAGCTAGCATTAGCCACCAGTTTTTCAAAAAGTCTCTGTCACTTTATTGTTGAAACTCAAACTCCTAAACAAGACCATGAACTGATCACAGGCTCTAGAAAATGTGCTGTTTGAATCCATTTAGTGTTTTTTTTTCTTGAGTTTTCAGAAAACATATCAGTGTGTTTGCTAATGTGTGCATTATGTCAACAAGGTAACTGCTAAACATTCTACCATAGACATACATGCAGAAAGTATCAATAATCAATAGGAAAAAAACTGGTCCTTGGAAGGCCTCCTGGGAGGATGACATCACATCCTAGAATCTGAAAAAACAACCAATCACATTAAAGAAATAAGAAAAATATTAAAATGACAAAACAGTGGTCCGTCACTCTATCGCGGTTCACCTTTTGTGGTCTCGCTGTTTCGTGGATGTTTTTTTTTTACAGTGTATAAACGTGCATTGTGTTCTGCGTCCTAATTGGCTAAGGGACTGTAGACCAGACATGAGCAAACTACGGCCCGGGGGCCTCACACGGCCCTTTGGGTTTATTAATCTGGCCCGCCGAACGTGACCAAATTATATTAAAATAGATAAAAGTAGGAGAAGCTCTGGCCTGGAAACACCTTGGACCGACCGTAGGAGCTGGAGGACGTGTCTGGGGTGAGGGAAGTCTGGGAGTCCCTGTTTGGACTGTTGCCCCCGCGACCCGGCCCCGGATAAGAGGAAGAAAATGGATGGATGGATAAAAGTAAACATATACACACACACACACACACACACACATACATATATATATATAAACATATATACATAGAGAGAGAGAACTAAACTAAACAGAACTAAACCAGGACTAAACCAGGACTGGACCGGGACTAAACCAGGACTGGACCGGGACTAAACCAGGACTGGACCAGGACTAAACCTGAACTATATACTATGGACTTAATCTAGTTGAAATGACTCAAATTATAAAAAGTTTATAAACCACAAAAATTCGAGCCTTGGTTTAAATGACTTGAAATAGGAAAATGAATCTGCAATGAATTTAAATAAATATTTCCGTGCTTGTGTGTGAGTCGTAGTGATTTGTGTAAATTCACTATGTTAATCCTGCAGTGTTCTGGTGTGAGGAAACCATACACTGTTTATATAAATGGACATAACTATCCTGCTGCCGACACGTTCCAAACAGGAAGTGATCATGGGCTGCACATCCGGCGACTCTGGCTCCAATTCACTTTACATTGAAAAACTGTGTCTCCTCTCTCTGTAACTGCTGCTGTCAGACTCATCATTTTGGTGGTGATATGTTCGTGTGGACCCGTTCTACGTGATCCTGGTGTTTTTATTTTACTATTGTGTTTGAGATATGAACATTAATAAGTTACAAATCCTCCGCACTGACCAGCAACTGGAAGTGGAACCTGCATGTCAAGGTGTCGTCATAGCAACACATACAAATAACCCACGCTTGGCCCATGCACTCATCGTTGCGGAAGCATTAGGCCCTACGCCCTGTATGGGCTCAGGCCTAAGTCCAACCATGATCGGGAGCATTTTCAATGGAGATACATTTATACGTTGTTGTGGAAAATTAAAGCCAAAGGAAAAGGAAGGAGTTCGTCCTCATCCAGGATCAGGTTTGTGGAGATGCAAGTCTGCTGACCACAAGGTTTTCAGTGGAATAAAGACAACCAAAATGAAAAAATGTGCTCTTATTTTTGGCTAAAAAGTGACTTAATGTGACTTTAATTTGTCATTTGATGACATCTGTCCTTCCTTAACATTGTATATTACCATTTAGTATAGAAAAAATATAAATATAAATAAATACAAGTTTTATTAATATCAGATTTTTACCATCTTCAAAAAAATATGAAAAATGTGACTAGGTCATTTTAAATAGTTTGCACTGGTCCAGAGTTATTAAGATAAGACGTTAAAGTGACTAATACATTGATTTTGGCGTTCCACCACTGACCTGAGGCACACATCACATGTAAACACAATCACAATTCCCCTTGTAATGTTTCCAAAGATCTGAAATGCCCTGACTGCTGTTGTTGCACCACACGTCCATTCACTAAACCTTCAGCTGACAATAAAGACGTCAAGTGACAACTAATTACAAGTGCGTCTCTGTGGACAATTATGAGTCACTACACAGTTGTCTGTAAACAGCCGAGCATTTAACCAGCGATTAGAATGTGTGGGCTTTTATTTGACAGATTGGCCGTGCGGTGCTGTGTCCTGGTGTTGTGACTGCTGTTTGTATGCAGGCAGTAAACAGACAACAGGACTAGTTCATTTTAAATGGATTGCAGTGATTATTCCTCACTTATCTTCTTATCTTATCTTTATGTGCAGTTGCTTCTGAATGTGCAGACACAAACCTTGCTTGCTCCTGCTGCTTCCTCCTTACTTTGCTTTTTAAATAATTTTACCTCTTCCATTGCTGGGAGATTTGTTACTTATGATTTTCTCTTAAGTAGACCAAGATTTTTAAACCATTTTCACTTTTTTTTTTTTTTACAAAATTTTGGACGAGCCAACAACATGTCCGCGGGAAGAAACAAAAGGAATTCTTTCTGCGAATGCTGTCGGAACTATCAACAACAAATTATTGAGCTACAAGCACGGATATTTGTTTTAGAATCTGAAAAAGGACTTCACCGAACGCTTCCTGTGACCTCCAGTGGTAAGCAACCCACAGTTACTTTCAGAGAAGAGAGTGAAAAATCTGCTACTTTCAACTTAAACCTGAGTGATACGGTGTCTTTTCCAAAACTTTGTAAAGACAAGATTTTCAAGCCAACGCGACAAGTGATAAGAGACAATGCTAATATAGTTACATCACCCAAAATACAGCTGACAAACAGATTTTTACCACTGTCACAGACTGATGTTGATGTTAATATACAAACAGAAAATGGATTTTTGTCGCAAAACAAGAGCAATGAAGTTGGCAAAAGAGCGGCGGCAGACAGGCGGTCTGTGCCAAACGTCAAGGTCAGAGGTACGCTGCTGCTAGGAGACGGTGCTATCAGAGATGTGACTCACAGAGGAATCCAAACTTGCTCGTACCCCAGTCACACTGTCTCTGAGATTACAAAACTCCTCCCAAAAGTTTTGTCAACACACCAAGGAGCTAAACAGCTGAATGTGCACGTGGGTGCAGTTGACACCAGAATGAATGAAACTGAAATCTTGAAAAAGCATTTCATTTAATTATTTGAGGAGCTTGGTAAAGTGGAGGTGAGGTTAAGACTTTCATCAGTGGACCTCTTCCTACCATAGACAGAAGGAAGATGAACAAATTTACCCGGCTGCTTCAGCTGAACACATGGCTGTTCAATGAATGTGCAGCCAGAGGACTGCACTACATTGAGAACTTTGATCTTTTCTGGAAACGAGACGACCTGTTCAAGGGAAATGGCCCACACCTGAGCAGAGGTGGAGTAAGAGTGTTGACGGATAATCTCCTCCACGCTCTGAGAAACCGGCCTGGACAGGGTCCTGGGCCAGTGAGAGAAAAGAGGAATGAGAGAAGCATTCCTGCTGCACCAACCACAGACCGAGCCAATGTGTCAGCACCACCAGCAGCAACACAACTACAACCACCACCTCCCCCAGCGAAGGAGTCACCACCAGCAGCACAACCATCTCCCCCAGCAAAGGATTCAGCACCACCACCACCTCCCCAAGAGAACAAATCAGTATCACCACCACCTTCAAAAGTGAAGGATGCATCTCCAGTGTCACTTCCCTCAGGGCCCACATCACAGGCCTTGAACCTGTCTGTGACAGCCCCAGCAGAGGTTTCAGTCACAACAGCACCCACATCACCTCCCCTGCCCACAGACCAACCCTGGGTCCCCTTTGCTACATCCACTCCCTCTAGAGACTCCTCACTCTCCTTTTCCTCCCCACCTTCACCTATGGCCCTTCCTGACCATCTAGAAAGTCTCATCAGATCAGGAATTAAGATGGCTCCCCTCACACCTAATATAGAGCGATCAAGAGTTCTGGCATCAACTATGCTGAACTCTTCCCCATACCCACCTATCCCCCCTCGTCTTTCACGCAAACTCCCCCCTGCTCCACCTCCTCGGCCCTCACCTGGTCCCTCACCTGGTCCCTCACCCAAACTCCCCCCTCATCACCCTTCCCTGCCTTCCCCCAGAGCTGTTATCAACAAGAGCGAGGACACACGGGGCCTCTGCTGTCTCAGGACATACAGTCATGATAAAGATAATATCAGACTGAGGCCTGTGATGGAGCTATATCTACAGTTACACCACGTAGACTGATTAACAGAAGGACAGACTGTCCAATCAGAGACATTTAGTTCACATTCCCTGTAAGAAGATAACATCCAGTCCTACTGAAACTAATCTGAAACTTGCTGTGCTCAATGTCAGATCTTTATGTAACAAGTCCTTTTTAATTAATGATTTTATTTCTTCTTTTAGTCTTGACTTTATGTTTTTAACTGAAACATAACACAACAAAAACACAGGTAATGCAATTCTAGTGGAATCAACTCCACCCAACTTCAAATTTGAATCTGAAACACAAGTAAACAAAAAAGGTGGAGGTGTGTGCGCATTTTTTAGAGATAATTTAGTTACAGATTGTCATTTGTGGTGTTTTCATCTTTTGAGTACGTTTCATTCAAAATGGAGCTAAAACAATCCCCCTCCAGACTCTACTTAGTCATATACAAACCTCCCCAGCTCTGTCTGAGTTTTATTGATGATTTTACTGAGATGCTTTCAGTCGTATGCACAGACTTTGGTGGTTTAGTCATTACAGGTGATTTTAATGTACATGTGGATAATGTGTTTGACAGAAACGCTAAAGAGCTCAGTTCTGTCCTTGAAACCTTTGGTCTGACTCATGTCAGTGAGCCACAACAGAGACACACTCTGGACCTGCTCATTACAAAAGGAGTAAATATTTCAAATGTCAGTGTGGTGGATGTTGCTCTGTCTGATCATTTCTGTGTCTTCTTTGACCTGTCTGTTATTCCCAAACCAGCGGCTGGTCCTGCAGTTGTTCAAAGGAGACACATAAATGATAAGACAGGTGCACTGTTCATGGAAATGATACACTTTGAAAATGCCTCATGTTCTGATGTTGATGATTTGTTGAACTCTGTAACTTCGAGTGTTTTGAATGTTCTGGACACCATTGCCCCGATGAAGGTTAAAATGGTTAAAGATCAGCAGAAAGCTCCATGGAGGAATGATGACTCAGGGCACAGAAAAGGGAGGAGGGCCGAGCGGGAATGGAGCAAGTCAAAGCTCCAGGTTCATTATGAAATTTACAGAGAAAAGATGCACATGTACAACCACAGTTTATGTAGAACAAGGCAAAGGTATTTTTCTGACATTATTGGAAGTTGTAGTAAAAACTCTCGTATCCTGTTTGCAACGGTAAACAGATTAACAAACCCCCCAGCTCCACTGCCGTTAGAACTAATTTCCACATCTAAGTGCAATGAGTTTGCAGTATTCTTTAATGACAAGGTTCAGGGTATTAAAAATGCCATCAACTCCACAACACAAATAACAACCCAGCACCACCGAGACACTTAGAGCTGACTCACTTTACACCTGTAACTGATAAAACTGTCCAAGAGATTGTCACCAGTCTGAGTTCATCTACATGCTGCCTCCATGTGTTACCCACTAAATTTTTAAAGTCTGTGCTCAGTTTGCTGTCACCACTCACTCACATAGTTAATATGTCACTTCAATCTGGAACATTCCCAAGAGCTTTGAAAACTGCGGTTATCAAGCCTCTCCTAAAGAAGAGCAGTCTTGATGCCACAATATTGAACAATTATCGACCGATCTCAAATCTGCCATTTTTAGGCAAAGTCCTTGAAAAAGTTGTTTACCAACAGCTTATTAACTTCCTCGAAATGAACAACTCCTTTGATGTTTTCCAATCAGGTTTTAGACCCCACCACAGCACTGAGACTGCTCTTATCAAGGTGACAAATGACATCCGCCTGAACACTGATGCAGGCAAAGTCTCAGTCTTGATCCTGTTAGATCTGAGTGCTGCTTTTGACACTGTGGATCATGGGATCCTCTTACAGAGACTAGGGGACTGGGTGGGCATCTCTGGTACGGCACTAAAGTGGTTCAAGTCCTATTTAGAAAACAGGGAGTACTTTGTTGAAATTGGAAACTGTATATCAGATAAAATGTCCCTGACCTGTGGAGTACCCCAGGGTTCAATCCTGGGACCCCTGCTGTTCAATCTCTACATGCTGCCGTTAGGCCAGTTAATACACAGCAATAATGTGTCTTACCACAACTATGCAGATGACACTCAGATCTATGTCTCACTAGCAGCAGGTGAATATGGACCAGTGGATTCACTCTGCCACTGCATCAACAGATCAGTGTGTGGATGCAAAACAACTTTCTTCTGCTAAACTCAGACAAGACTGAAGTCATAATCTTTGGCCCACAGAAACATAGAGAAAGTGTCAGCGTCACCTCCAGTCTCTCTCTCTAAAACCTTCAAATCAGGCTAGAAATCTAGGAGTAATAATGGACTCAGACTTGAACTTTAACAGCCACATCAAATCAATAACATCTGCAGCTTTTTACACCTAAAAAACATTGCAAAAATCAAAGGTATACTGTCAAAGCCAGACTTAGAGAGACTTATCCATGCATTTGTCTCCAGTAGGTTAGACTACTGTAACGTCCTGCTCACTGGCCTCTCCAAACGAGCCTTAACACAGCTGCAGTACATCCAGAACACTGCTGCTCGGGTCCTGACTAGAACCAGGAAGTATGAGCACATAAGTCCTGTGCTCAGGTCTCTGCACTGGCTTCCTGTAGCTCAAAGAATAGACTTTAAAGCAGCTCTGCTTGTGTATAAGTCTCTCCATGGCCTAAGTCCAAAGTATATCTCCGACATGTTAGTGCCATATGAACCATCTCGCAATTTGAGGACTTCAGGGACCGGCCTCCTGCTGGTGCCCAGAGTCAGGACTAAACATGGGGAATCAGCGTTTAAGTTTTATGCAGCTAAAACTTGGAACATTCTTCCTGAAGATGTGAGACAGGCCTCGACTTTGACAATGTTTAAATCCAGACTCAAAACAGTTCTGTTTAGCTGTGCATACGACTGACAGGTTTTTATTCTGCCTCTTCTCTTTTAATGTTAATTTTATGATGATTATTTGTGATTATTTATGTTTTGATTTGTGTGATTTTAATGTCTTTCTTATTCTGTAAAGCACTTTGAATTACCTTGTGTACGAATTGTGCTATACAAATAAACTTGCCTTGCCTTATCTTAAGCATTCTGAGCATCCCATTTCAGAGGCATGGTGACTGAGTGTCTTGCACCGTTCTGGGTTGGATTCCTGATTGGTCCAGGCCTTTCTGTGCAGTTTATTGTCCTTGTGTCTAGGTGGGTTTCCCCCAGTTTCTCCCCATCAACCTAAACGTCATTTTATGCAGCCCGCGAAAAGGTAAATTAAAAGGCATAACTGTCATAAAATAAATCTATACTGCTTTAATGTGTGCATTGACCAGAAATTAATGAGATTTTCCCAACAAGTGGAGCTGAGAAATATTTGCAAATCATCATCACAAAATGTTCACGAGGAGGAAAATTGTCGACATGGAAGGAAGTTAGAAGGACTTTAATCCTGTATTGTCCCTCATTCAAGACTTCACTTTTGTATTCAACAATTATACAATTACTACCAAGAAATACTTGGCTTCGTGGTGTTACCTGCTCATCTCTGTGCAGATTACTAAAATCTGTCTTTCTTCGGAGCATCCCAGGCAAAACAATAACATCAGAATAGAAGGTTTCGGACCATTCACCATGTACATATTGCCCAAATTTATGTTTGGCTAAGAATATATTGGGTCCTATATGTAACCCTTTTACCAAGCTGCTCATTATTTTGAAAGGAATAACCAAATTATATAGGACTCCTGTAACCTCAAGTTAAACCAATGGTAAAAGAGACAATGTATAAAAACTTTGTCTAGGGTAGAAGTATGATTCTAGCTTTTAAATTTAACAAATAACTCCAAGGAATATAATTATTATGACGAGAAACCCAGATGCAATGTACATTTAAATATTTTTGTAACTTTGTCAATATGTTTACAGTGTTTGCTTTTACAGTGTACAAATGAGAAACACACAGTAAATACGTTTTAGGCTTTTCTTATTCTTAAAAAATTGTAAGGAATCAAATACATTTCCACAAACATTACATTTCTCCCCCAATACTATAAAGTCAGAACACGATGCACTGATTTGATATTATGCTCTTCAGTTTTTCGATGGCGCGTTGGAGCTCAAGGTAAAATCCAAAAATACGTGGAATAATCCTACAGTCTGTTGTTCACTTTCACATTCGTATGGAAAAAAGATTTATGAAGATGGGACACAGAATGTGCTGTCCTGTCTGTCCTCACAGGTGACTCAGACTCGTCCGTGGACACACCGTCTCTGTCCAACTGACTCTGAAGTGAAGTAGCAGAAAAACGGCGCTAGCTTTAGCTTAGCTTTTTTTTTGCACGGTTCTCGGAAGACTCCGTGAAAACTCACCCCCAGACTGTGCGATAAGTCCCGCGAGTTCTCCTCAGTCCTCAGTCCTCCAGAGCAAGGGGAAAAATCTTCAGAGTAGCTGAAAAGCGGCTTTCAATAATGTTTGTGTTTTCTCGTACGAGCTTCTCTTCGTTGAGTTGTTCGCGCCATTGCCACTTCTCGAACGTTCTCTGCATCGTGCATCACGTCATCACGTCATCACGTCCACTCAAATCAAGTAACATGTTTATTATGGGGTATTTTTTTAAGCTTTTTATCAATCATGAATTCTTTATATTTAAATGTTGTAACACCATGCAAATGCATATTTAACTATTTTATAAACTTACAAAATGGAAATTTTACTCTATTTATAATAGGAAATAACATACATTCTCAAGATGAACAAATGAATGAAAGATGAACTAATATAACAAATATTCAAGTTATTACACAAAATATAAGATCCGGTACTACACAAAATTGATTCTATTCTTGTGAGCTTTAAGCCATGTTATAATGTTGTTACTTCATAAAAAACCAAAAAAACTAAAACAAAAAACAAAAAACTGGTTTATTAGTCTGTCTACATATCCAATGCTCAAAATGCTCAGTCTCCCCTTGTGATGTTGTGGTTTACAATATATCTGTAATGAGCAAGACAGATTTAGCTCAATTATATGAAAACTAGGTACAGTCACTTTAAACAGCAAATTCTACCATAGAATCCTGACTGTTCTCCAGCTCACATTTAAATGAGGCATTCTATAATGTTGTCATGAAGTCATGTGACCAGCTCTAGGACACTCACCTAGCAACCAGTAACAGTTCTCGTCACCATGGCAACGGTGACAAAGAAATCCTTTGACAAAGTGATTCTTTGACACGAAGTGATTCTTTGACACAAAGCAATCGATTTGTAGTACTTGTTAGATCAAACTCAACGGTCACAACAAAGTCAATTCAATTCTTCAATTCAATTTTCAAGTGCTCGTGTATTGCTCTTGTATTGTTCGTGTATTGTTCGTGTATTGTTCGTGTATTGTTCGTGTATTGTTCGTGTATTGTTCGTGTATTGTTCGTGTATTGCTCGTGTATTGTTAGTGTATTGCTCTTCTATTGCTTAGATATCTCATTTTTTGACCAACCTAAATACATACTGAAATGGCTTCAGGATATTCCTCCAGACCAGATCAAACCCTGTTTAAGTTAGGGGAGTACATCGTCTTGGACGTACTTGGGGAAGGGGCTTTTGGTACAGTCACTAGATGCTTTCACCCTCAGAATTTAGAGGTCGTGGCAGTTAAAACCCTGAAGAACGCCAGTAGCGTTCTCGAAGAAGAAGTTAAGATCTTGGAGGAGTTGCGCCTCTTACAACCAGACAAGTACAATATTGTCAGGTTCATTGAATACTTTGCAGAACAGGACTCCGAATGCATGGTATTTGAAACATTAGACAGGAGCCTGTTCGACTTTATGGACATGAGAGAAGAGGCATTGTCTTTGTGTGAGCTCCGTCCAGTGGCACAGCAGCTCCTGGTGGCCTTTGACGGTCTCAAGACGGCTGGGATCATTCATGCAGACCTAAAGCCAGACAACATCATGCTGGTGAACCACAGTAAGCAGCCTTTTAAAGTCAAACTCATTGACTTTGGCCTTGCTGGTTATGCAGACACGATGGACTTCTGGTCCATGGCGCAACCTTTTCCATACCAATCTCCAGAGATCACTCTAGGCTGCGAAGTCACTGAGGCTGTGGACATGTGGTCTCTAGGCTGCACTCTGGCAGAGTGTTTCACGGGATACTTTCTTTTCAGTGGACACTCAGCCTACGACAATCTCAGGACCATCGTCGAACTGGTAGGACTTCCAAGCGAAAAAGTGCTCCAAAAAGCACATCTGTCTTTAGATTACTTTGTAAGCCCTTCAAGTGACTTCACACAGTGGAGACTTAAAACCTTAGATGAGTACTATGGCAGTGAGAAAGAAGACATGCCCAACGTCTCAGAGTGTCTAGCTGAAAAATTCAGCTCTTTAGACAGTGTTTTTCAGGGGTCTCATTCAAGAACGGGAGACCCAGAGCACAGAGACAGATTGGCCTTTGCTGATTTCATAAAGAGACTTCTGGACCTGGACCATGAGATGAGAATCACTCCCAAGGAGGCACTCCATCACCCCTTTGTGACGATGGAACATCTGATCGGTGATGACAGTGAATACAGTGAGAACGCTCGTGGCCTCATGGCCTTAGCTCTTAAAGGGTCCACCACTGTGTCTGATCTGAGCCCTCCTGAACAGCCCAGTCCACACGTCCCACAACATGTACCAGAGCCGCTCCGAGATGAGGAGGAAGCAATAAGACCCACCCAAACACTGGAGCACATAGACAACACAAAGTGTTTCAACCAGGGTATTCTAGAGACTCCAATGGACAACGAGGAAAACATGCAACCTGTCAAGTACGTCGATGGGTTTTTCTATTTTGGCCGTGAAGATCCAGTTTGGAATGAACCACTTAATGTAGGAGAAACAAGTGTCCCCCAAATACCTCAGTGTTTGAACCCAGCTATTCTAGAGACTCAGATGAACAACAAGGAGAACATCCAGTCAGAGAAGTCTGAACACCGCATCGACGTCACAGGCTTTGAAGATCCTGATCCGATTAGGGAAGCGTCAAATGCCAAAGAAGACAGGCCAGATTACATTGTCATTGACATTCCAGACGACATTGTACCCCAGGACTCAGATTTTGCCAGTTCTAGCCTGAGCAGCATTGTCATCGACATTCCAGAAGACATTGTACCCCAGGACTCATATTTTGCCTGTTCTAGCCTGAGCAGCTCCTGCTCCATTTTGGGATGTTTCAAGACAGTGGCATTTGGTGGTTTTCTAGCAGGACAGACTGCTCTCAGTTATGTGTCATCATTGCTGGAGCCGTTGTACTCCCCATAATTCTTTAGGGTTGTAGGTTTTTAAGTTTCCTTCATCTGAAGGAAACTTAAGAACCTGAGTTCTTAGGTTTCCTTCGGGTTCTTAAGTTTCCTTCGGGTTCTTAAGTTTCCTTCATCTGAAGGAAACTTAAGGAAACTTCAGATGAACAATTTTAATTGTTCTAATTAAAATGGTTCATCTGAAGGAAACTTAAGGAGCTGAGTTCTTAAGTTTCCTTCGGGTTCTTAAGTTTCCTTCATCTGAAAGAAACTTAAGAACTCAGGAAAATATAATAAGTATTTAAGAAGATGAGAAGAAGGTTCAGACACAACCATATTTGATTACACAGGCCACTTTACAGCACAGGAATAGCAGGGTAATATGTTTATTACACTGTTATTGAAGTAAAGTGAGCCGCTGTAATCCCCCATTCGTCCAGGAGTAGCTAGTAGGTGGTAGCTAGTCAAGTGTGATCCCATCTTCTCTACAAATTGTTCTAATTAAAATTGGCAATAAAAAATACAAAAATACAAAATCATAAACTTGAAGTTGACTTTTATTTAGCATGCTGTCTGTAAACAATTTGTCTGAAGTACCAGTCGTGTTACTGTAGTAAAAGTGCAGTTCCTCTGAAGTACCAGTCGTGTTACTGTAGTAAAAGTGCAGTTCCTCTGAAGTACCAGTCGTGTTACTGTAGTAAAAGTGCAGTTCCTCTGAAGTACCAGTCGTGTTACTGTAGTAAAAGTGCAGTTCCTCTTCTCTCTGTGAGTCTAAAGTGTCTGGAGCTTTAACAAAATGAAATGATCTGAACATTTGTGTTTGTTCAGTTTTACTTTGGATCATTTTTGTGACTTATTTAAGTCTCTTTAAGTTACTCTTACTTGAGCAGTACTTTTCCCAAATACTTTTTTACTCTTATTGGAGTCATTTCTTTTTCACTACTCTGTTCTTTTCCTTGAGTAATAAGAATAACATTACTGCACATTACTCGCACCAAACTGCGTCAGGTGGGTGGACGGGCCGAGGAAGGGGTGGAACCTGGATTCGAGTAGAGCTAACAAAAGTGACAGTCACACCCAAATCTGGGGCTTTTGCTGGGGCTTCTGGGGCTTTGGGGGCATCTTTAGATTCAGAGCCACTTGTTTCTCACTGAACTGGTCTGGGTCCTCTCAGTTGGGTCTGTTTATATATGTATATTTGTGCACTGATGTAACTATTTTAAGGGGCAAGTGTTTTAATATACTTTGCATATTAGTGAATTGTAAAAAAGCCCAACCAGGGACGGGAGTTGAAAATGAGCTCTTGCTATAAACTCTGTCTGCATCACATCAGCTGCAATGTTCATGTTGTAACTGTGTCTGATTGAATTGTCCCTGTCAAATAAATATATAAATAAATAAAGTTGGGTCTAATGACTGAGACACCTGATCTGTAAGATAAAGTCATTTCTGTTCAGACTCAACACTTCAATAAACCTGTGGAACCTTATTTTGGACTCGGCTTCTTTCGAGAGAAAGCACCCACAAATAAAATGTGCACATTCACATATTTGTATTTGTGTTTATTGAATCATCCACAGTCTCCGTCTGTTCGTCCGTCTGTTCCTCCGTCTGTTCGTCCGTCTGTTCCTCCGTCTGTTCCTCCGTCTGTTCCTCCGTCTGTTCGTCCGTATAAATATATTAAAATGTTGTGGTCGTGGAGCTCAGTTCTACACAGCTCCGTTCAGATACAGAGACAGAAACTTGTGGAAAGTCTGTGGGTTGAATCCTTCCAATCCAGCGGCGACCTGCAAAAAAACAACAAACTGAGAAAAGTTCTGCAGACGACAGACTGTGGCACTACATGAGAGTCTATGGTGAATCATGACATTTTCTCCTGTAAAAACTCCAAACACTAAATGTAAAATGTGACAGAGCTGCTCCAGGCTGAAGGTCGCCGGTTCAAATCCTGCTCTCGACATCATGGGTCAGACTGAGATGATTTTTGACACAAATCACAAACACATTAATTCTGTTCAGCCTCAGAGCCGCAGTCAGAAAGTTCAGGGGCGTTTCTCAAATTAAATAAAGTCAGTGCACACCCTGTGAGGTCAAAGGTCACACGTACTTCACTTATATTTACAGACTTTATACTTATCGTCTACTTTGGGCTGCAGCTTTCTCTTTATTTACACAAACCCAGTGAGAAACTCTGACTCTCTTTTTTATGGGCACCGTGTTTAAATAAATCTACAGGTCCATATAAAACAATTCTAATAATGATAATAATAATAATCAATAATCCAATGATTCTTTTAGCAGTTTAATTGAACACAGAGTTCTTTTTATTGTCCACAAAGATTTTGTAAATATATTTTTAACCAAATAAAGGTTGAATTATGGCGACTGAAGTTTTCTAGACAGAGAATATTTGCAAAGTAAGTGTATTATTAAGTGTAATTATTTCTATTTTTACTACTTTCTACATTTTATAAACACAGAAAACATCAAATATATGAAGTGAGAAATATGGAATTATGTCGCAGAGAAAAAAAAGTCAAATGTCTCTTATTTTTAAGTGATTTACCTTTTTTTTTTGGCTACATAATTCCATATATCTCACCTCATATATTTGATGTTTTCTGTACCTGTTTATTTGTGTAAATAAAAAAGTACCTGTACTTCTTTCTTCTTGATGAGCGGTCGCACTTTTGCGTATTCGTACAGCTCCTGATCCTTGTCCATCCAAACCTGAAGAAACAAACAGGACTCACTTTACTTTAAATCATTTTCCAGGATGTTTTGATGTAATCACAGAATCTACAAACACATGAGCCTCTTTTATACAGTGTTTATAATAATAATGATGTAGCTCAAGTCCGTACGTCTAAATGAACGACACAGACTGTTTTTCTGTGGTGTAGATGACTGTTCTAGTGAACAGATAGATAGAGCTAGTCTAGATTGACCAGGTAAGACTAGCACGCAGAATAGCTCAGGGAAGCACAGTGACAGTGATAGTGACGTTAGGGAGCAGTTTAGACCAGTGAAGCACAACTCAGTCAGAGGGAACAGCTCCAAACAGACAGAGACTGTGTGTGCCCCACGTACAAAAAGCACAAATAAAACACCCCTAAACTCTGACAAGGAAGCTGTCAGATCTCATAACTTAACAAAAATAAATAAATGTGCCGCAAATAAACAAAATGATAAGTGTGTAAAATGTGGACTGCTACACATCAGGTCTCTTTCCTCCAAATCTCTTTTAATAAATGAACTAATTGGCGACCTTAATATTGATCTGTTAGCCCTAACTGAAACATGGCTTCGGGAAAATGATTATGTTAGACTAAATGAATCTACACCATCAAGTCACATGAACTTTCAGAGTGCCCGGAGCACAGGTCGAGGTGGTGGTGTGGCCGTCATCTCTCATTCTAGTCTAATTCTTAGCCCCAAACCCAACTATACTTACCTCTCCTTTGAAAGCCTCGCACTCTCCATTACGTGCCCCAATTGGAAAAACCAAAAAGCTGTTATATTTATAATAATTTATCGACCTCCTGGTCCATATGCCGACTTCCTGACAGAGTTTTCTGATTTCATCTCAAGTTTAGTCTTGAACTGGGAAAGGATTGTTATAGTTGGAGATTTCAACATTCATGTAGATAACGGCAGTGATTGCCTCAGTAATGCTTTTGGTGCATTCCTGGATGGGATCGGTTTCACCCAGAGTGTGAATAAGCCGACTCACTGTCACAATCACACTCTAGATCTCGTTCTAACCTACGGTATTGAGATTAATGATCTAATTGTCCTTCCTCAAAACCCTATACTCTCTGACCATTTCTTAATTACCTTTCAATTTATACTAAAAGACTATCCAGCCCCACAGAAAAAAACTATAATGAAAAGAACATTATCAGATAAATCGGTTACAGAGTTTAAAGAAATTATTGAGCCATTACTGAAAGATATGTCATGTGACAATGGCAATAATTTTATTCCAATTGTCACTGATCAATTGGTTGACAGAACAATGCTCACCTTAAAATCTGCTCTCGATGTTGTAGCTCCGCTAAAACAGAAAAGCATTAAACCAAGACCTCCGGCTCCATGGTACACGTTACAGCTCAGGACACTCAAACAACATGTAAGACGCACAGAGAAGCTTTGGCGCCGCTCGCGCTCTGAGCAGTCTCTGAAGGCATGGAAGCTCTGCCTGCTCACTTATAAGGCCGCTCTGCGGAAAGCCCGAACTAGATACTATTCAAATCTAATAGAAGTAAACAAAAATAACCCCAGATTTTTGTTCAGCACTGTAGCCAGGCTGACAAACTCCCACACTGCTAATGAGTCTCTTATCCCCTCGAAAATTAGTTGTGATGACTTTCTTCACTTCTTTGATTACAAAATCACAACCATTAGAGACAAAATTAACAAAGCTACTCCAAAAATCAGCTCTGAGCAAATCCAGTCTGTAATGCCAATATCCCATATGGACCCTCTAATAATATTAGATAAATTTACTCCTGTTGATGAGGTGGAGATTACCTCAGTCATCATGTCGTCAAAACCATCAACCTGTTTGCTCGACCCTATTCCAATCAGACTCCTCAAAGAAGCCCTCCCCCTAATAATAGATTCCATCCATAACATAATAAATATGTCGTTAGAAAATGGCTACGTTCCTCAGTCCTTTAAGTATGCTGTGATTAAACCCCTTTTGAAAAAAACTAACCTAAATCCTGATGAATTAGTCAACTATAGACCTATCTCTAATCTTCCCTTCCTCTCAAAAATTCTAGAACGAGTTGTGGTGAAACAGCTCTGCCGCCACCTGCAGGACAATAATATATTTGAAAAATTTCAATCTGGATTCAGAGCTCACCACAGCACAGAGACTGCACTGCTTAAAGTAACAAATGATTTACTACTAGCTGCTGATAACGGGCTGGCTTCAGTCCTGGTCCTACTGGACCTCAGTGCAGCGTTTGACACCATTGATCACAACATTCTACTGCAGAGGTTAGAATGTGACATTGGAATCAGAGGGACCGCCCTCAAATGGTTTAAATCCTATCTATCAGATAGGTACCAGTTTGTTAGTATAAACCAGAGCACCTCTCCCTGTTCTAAAGTAGCCTGTGGTGTTCCACAAGGATCTGTACTTGGTCCAATCCTATTTACTCTGTATATGTTGCCATTGGGGAACATTATCAGAAAACATGGCATTAATTTTCACTGCTACGCTGATGACACTCAGCTGTACTTATCAATGAAACCAAATCAGACTGATCAAATAGATAAACTCAGTGTCTGTGTGAAGGACATCAAAACCTGGATGACCTTGAATTACCTGCTCTTAAATCCTGAAAAAACAGAGGTCATTGTCGTTGGTCCCAAAGGTCAAAGAGATTCTCTGTCAGACCAGATAATCTCACTCGACAATGTGAGTATAGCTTCTAGCCCTACTGTAAAAAATCTTGGAGTCCTATTTGATCAAAATCTCTCATTCACAGCCCATATAAACATAGCTTGTAAAACTGCATACTTTCACCTGCGAAATATAACTAAAATTAGAAATATTTTACCTAAAAACGATGCTGAAAAACTCATCCATGCATTTGTTACTTCCAGACTTGATTACTGTAATTCCCTGCTTGCCGCCTGCCCCAAAAGTACTATAAAGTACTATAAAGTACTATAAAGTACTATAAAGTACTATAAAGTACTATAAGGAGTCTCCAGTTGGTCCAAAATGCAGCGGCCAGAGTCCTAACAGGAACTAAAAGAAGAGACCACATCAGTCCTGTACTAAAATATCTGCACTGGCTTCCTGTCGAGCTTAGAATCAAATTCAAAGTCCTCCTCCTGACATACAAAGCCCTAAACGGTTTGGCCCCATCCTATCTGCAAGATGCTATTGTCCCGTACCAGCCAAACAGAGCACTCCGCTCTCAGAATGCAGGACTATTAGTGGTTCCTAGAGTGTCCAAAAGTACAGTGGGAGGGAGAGCATTCAGTTACCAAGCTCCTGTGCTATGGAATCAACTCCCTGCTGATGTTAAACAGGCCCCCACAGTCTCTGTATTTAAGACCAGGCTTAAAACCTTCCTCTTCGGTATAGACCAGGTTACATAGTGAGGGAGTTAGGGACATTAAAACCCGGGATAAGATAAGCTGCAGTAGGAGTAACTAGCTGGGGGAAGTATGGTAACCTGAGCACTATCCTCTACTTTGCCCTATTTTCTCATCAGCAATGCTATTCACATGTTGTCCCCTGTCCCACTCCCCCTGTGGAGTGTATCTCTTTCAGATGCCCCGATAATAGTTGGACCTCCTCCTCGCCTGGCTCTCCTCCTCCTCGTCTGGTCTTCCTCCCCCTCGCCTGGCTGATTTCTTATGTTGTCTGATTTTTCCTGTTGTGTCTGATTGATAGGTTCACCTTTTTAACCTATATTACAGTTCAAAAGAGAAGAGAAGATAAGAGAGATTATTTTGTCTCAATATTGAGGAGAAAGAGCGGGGAGGCAAAACCTTCAGTTTACAACCTCACTCCTTTCTGAAGTCTCCACCGTCTTTCTCCTCCTTTTATTTAGTTAGGGACCCTAGTTACAAATGCATTCTCAAGGGATGGGGGACATACTTTACATACTTTGCAAACAGTGTAAGTTTTGTTTTTGCATTTCCAAAGGTCATTCCCAAGATGTTTCTGTTTCAGGGTTTCAGAGTAACCTTCTTCCCGTGGGATCCTGCAAGTTTCAAAAGACATTTTCTGCAAGACTCAAGAACAAACATTAGTGCAGATTACATAGTTTACATAGTTGAAATGAATATAATGATTATAGTAACTACAGTTACATTACAGTACCTACAGTACCTTTAAAATGAACAGTGAGATAACATCATATAGCTTGAATATATATTTTGAATCCATCACTGATTTTCCTGTTGTGTCTGATTTTTCCTGTTGTGTCTGATTTTTCCTGTTGTGTCTGATTTTTCCTGTTGTGTCTGATTCTTCCTGTTGTTTTGTTTTTTGTGTCTTGGCGGCACGGTGACTGAGTGCCTCACTCATGTCTCACAGCAGAAGGTTTGGTTGATCCCCGGGTCACCAGGCCTTTCTGTGTGGAGTTTTTCATGTTTCTCCTCGTGTCTGGATGGGTTTCCTCCGGGTACTCCGGTTTCCCCCATCAACCAAAACATGAACGCCCTTCGAGACAACTGTTGTTGTGATTTTGGGCGTTACAAAAATAAATGAATTGAATTGAATTGTTCTTTCTCCACATGTGAACGGTTCTGGTCAGACTTTGTGCTTTAAAAGTAGAATAAAAGTGATAAAAGTGCAGCATTAAACTCTTACCTTTTTCTGTGTCCTTCTTAAATATGTTTTGATCCACTTTTGGGTCAGAACAAAAACATTGATTTACGTTTCTTTTTTAAAATATAAATCAGTTTTATTCAACTTAAACTTATTTTCATCTTAGTTAAAATATATTTGTGTATTTACATTTTTGATTAGATGTTTTCAGTCTAATCACATGTTCAAAACTTAAACTTAACACAGTGATTTATTAAGTGCGTTTTATTCTATATTTGTATATCTGATCTGAATCACGCTCTCGACGTAAACTCCAGCTCCCACAGATGAATGCTGCTGTTGTGTCCTTGGGCAAGACACTAAACCCACCAGTGTCTGTGTGTGAACGTGTGAGTGGTTCTTGATGTAAAGTGCTCTGAGTGTCTTAAAGATGGAAAAGCGCTGTATAAAAATAGTACAACACTCCTACGTGACGCAAAATGGGTTATTATCCACTGTCTGGCCAAAAAAACCCTCACCACCTGGATTTAACTGAGCAAATAGGTCCGAGTTTCCTGCAGTTGGTCCGGTCGAGGTTCAGCAGAGTGAGGTCAGCTGACACCTGAATAAACTGAATGACCAGGTTATTCCATCTGTGGATTTTTGGGCATATTCCAAGACAAAAATGCCACGATTCAACGAGCTCAAATAGTGACAGAGGATCAGGAGCAGAGACGTCATTTTCACACACGTCCACCACAGAGTCCAGACCTTAACCCCAGTGAGAATCTTTGTGCTGGAGAAGCTTTGAGCAGCGTCAGACTCGACCATCATCAATGAAACAGGAGAAACATTAAAGCAACAACTGGATGGAAATAAATCTGTGACGATGAAGAAGAAATCGAAATAATGACACAGAGAATGTGACGTGATCAAAGGTAAAGGAACAACCAAATATTAGAGTGTGGGACCTTTTTGTTGGGCAGTGTATGAGGCAGTGTCCAGTGGTGATCTGACCTGAACTGATCAAGTGTCAGAAAAAAAACAGCAACATCGATGAGGAAGTAGTCGCTAAACAATGGTTCTTATTGGCTGCTAGCTTCAGCTCATTGGCCAATCAGGAGCTTTCAACCCCTTTCTGAGGCTGGAAACAAACATCAATCAAATACATGCATTAATATTGAGTAAAACTAGATTTAACCTCCTGAGACCCGAGCGCTTGCAAGACTTTATTTGCAAAAACTAAATTTTTTCACATACATTTTGTGTAAAAAACAAAATGAGAAACAAATGTGCCTCTTGGAACAATGTGTCTCATTTGTGTGACATATGCCTTTAAATAAAAAATAAATAAATAATAATAATAGATTAATTAAAATACAATAAAATAAAATTATAAATATAAAATAAAATAAAAAGATTAAATAAAAAAATAAAATAAAATAAATAATTTACTTAAAATACAATACAAAATAAAATAATAAATAACTAAATACAAATACATTTTTTATTAAAAAAACAAATATAAATAAATAAATATAAAAAATAAGTAAATATTCTAAACTCTTATTCAAAATTGAACATGTTCTTGTTGCTGTTCTTCTAAATATTTGCACTGTGGCCTAAACAACCCAAAATGTGTTGTCCACAGATGAGGACGCCAGGTCTCAGGAGGTTAAAGTATTAGACAGACACAAGTATCTCTGCTATAGTTTTTATCTGTAGCTTTAAACTCAGAAAGAGAAAAGTGTTACGTTTGTCCATTTTTTTCAGCAATAATATGACAGATGCAGAATTATTAAAAGGGGCTCTCTCTGTTTATAAGTAACACCCTGTTTGTAGATTAATAGCAGCTGCTGTTACTGCAGCCCTAGACTCCACCCAGAGGTCTCAGGTCAGAGGTCAGCTCCTGTGCCCAAAGCCAGGCTCAAGACCAGTGACTATGACTATGGAACAGCGCCCTCTGCCTGTCAGATCCTCTCAGTCTTTAACACAGTTTAAGACCAGACTGAATCCCACCTCTCCTCCCTGGTATTTAACACCACACAGGACATACAGGTGTTGTATTGTTCTGTTCCTGTGTGTCGTGTATCTGTGTGTTTGTTTTTTGTTGACTTTTGTGTGAAGCACTTTGGTTCAGCTCAAGTTGCTTTAAATATAGAAACAAACTTTAAATGAAATAAATTGTTTTTGGAGACGTTAGGTAACATGTGGTGACAGCGTGCACTCCTGTCCCTCCTTTGAAAACACCACACGAGAACATTTCCTGTGTCTTATGTTGTTTGAGGTTCTGCTCAGTGTGAGCGCACATTCAAGTGTCTTTCACCTTCAGTTCATTTCTGTTTTGTTGTTGTCATTTTGCATAATAAGCCCTTTTTAGAATACTGCCAAAAAGGTGAGTACTGAACAGAACTACTTCTAATTTTTACATTACAAATTAACGTTAAAATATCAAGATCAATGTACTGCAAGTCTTATTTAATAAATAAAATGACACAAAGGACAACAGTTTTCTCCATTTTAGCCAAACATGTAAATGTGTAGAAGTGTCATTCACGTCTTTGTTAAACTCACTGTGTGTGGCCATTTTCTGCTGGTTTAGTGTGAAGGAAAATGAGTTTGTAATGAATCATTTAATGGCATTTAGCAAATAGAAATAATTCTGTTAATCCTAATGGACCTAAAACAGGAAAAGTTTAGTCTGATTCATGTCAGACAGAGAGAGAAAAAAGCAAATGTGTCTTTTTATATAGTGCATGTAAACTTGTGTATATATGATTAGTGCAGGGGTGAGCTGTACAAAACAGTGAGGGACGTTCAGAGGAAATCAGAGGCTTAAGTCATAAATCGTATATGACAGAAGATCCAATTCCCAACACAACATGATGGGCTTTATGTTTTAATCATTTCATCTCATATATTTTTAAAGACTAAAGTAATTCAACCCTCCCAACCATTAAATGTGCCCTGTGCATCTTCCCCAAAAGGGCGTCCTCTGCTCGAGCCCCTGGACATGAATGAGTTTAATGCTGTACTGTGTAACAATCCAGGCAAAGTAACATCTGTATGAAGAAGCAGTTGGTAAACCCTCATTCAAAAAATCCTACTGCTGATGCCACGTGGTTTACAATTACTGCAATCAAAATAATGAACTGAAAACTTGAAACTACATGTATTTTGAGACTTTAGGGGCAAATTCAGATAAGGGACTTGATGAAATAATCAGTGAAATTGAGCAACAAAACACAATTGATAAAAAACTTCTCGATGATGCCAAACAAATCATTTTAGAATTCAACTCAGAATCAAACCACAAACATGAACTCACAAGTGATCTGCAGAGGGTGGTAGCTGCAGTGAAGAAGACGAGAAAGATCACTCCCAGATGAACACAGATGGTGAGCTGGACCCTCATGGCTCTGTCCGCAAAAGGTCGTCTGATTCAGGTGAGGACGGGAGAGGGAAAAACCTGCATCATCGCCACGTTTGCCGCCTTCCGAGCTCTGCAAGGACAAAAAGTGGACGTCATGTCCAGCTCTCCAGTTTTAGCCGAGAGAGACTTTAACGACTGGAAAGATTTCTATAAACCAGTCGTGTTTGAGCACGTTCAAAAGCCCCAGTGTGAGTCCCAGCTAATAGTGAAGAGCACTGCTCAGTGTGGATACTTTATACACATAAATTACAGTCACAAGCTAGCTAGCATTAGCCACCAGTTTTTCAAAAAGTCTCTGTCACTTTATTGTTGAAACTCAAACTCCTAAACAAGACCATGAACTGATCACAGGCTCTAGAAAATGTGCTGTTTGAATCCATTTAGTGTTTTTTTTTCTTGAGTTTTCAGAAAACATATCAGTGTGTTTGCTAATGTGTGCATTATGTCAACAAGGTAACTGCTAAACATTCTACCATAGACATACATGCAGAAAGTATCAATAATCAATAGGAAAAAAACTGGTCCTTGGAAGGCCTCCTGGGAGGATGACATCACATCCTAGAATCTGAAAAAACAACCAATCACATTAAAGAAATAAGAAAAATATTAAAATGACAAAACAGTGGTCCGTCACTCTATCGCGGTTCACCTTTTGTGGTCTCGCTGTTTCGTGGATGTTTTTTTTTTACAGTGTATAAACGTGCATTGTGTTCTGCGTCCTAATTGGCTAAGGGACTGTAGACCAGACATGAGCAAACTACGGCCCGGGGGCCTCACACGGCCCTTTGGGTTTATTAATCTGGCCCGCCGAACGTGACCAAATTATATTAAAATAGATAAAAGTAGGAGAAGCTCTGGCCTGGAAACACCTTGGACCGACCGTAGGAGCTGGAGGACGTGTCTGGGGTGAGGGAAGTCTGGGAGTCCCTGTTTGGACTGTTGCCCCCGCGACCCGGCCCCGGATAAGAGGAAGAAAATGGATGGATGGATAAAAGTAAACATATACACACACACACACACACACATACATATATATATATAAACATATATACATAGAGAGAGAGAACTAAACAAAACAGAACTAAACCAGGACTAAACCAGGACTGGACCGGGACTAAACCAGGACTGGACCGGGACTAAACCAGGACTGGACCGGGACTAAACCAGGACTGGACCAGGACTAAACCTGAACTATATACTATGGACTTAATCTAGTTGAAATGACTCAAATTATAAAAAGTTTATAAACCACAAAAATTCGAGCCTTGGTTTAAATGACTTGAAATAGGAAAATGAATCTGCAATGAATTTAAATAAATATTTCCGTGCTTGTGTGTGAGTCGTAGTGATTTGTGTAAATTCACTATGTTAATCCTGCAGTGTTCTGGTGTGAGGAAACCATACACTGTTTATATAAATGGACATAACTATCCTGCTGCCGACACGTTCCAAACAGGAAGTGATCATGGGCTGCACATCCGGCGACTCTGGCTCCAATTCACTTTACATTGAAAAACTGTGTCTCCTCTCTCTGTAACTGCTGCTGTCAGACTCATCATTTTGGTGGTGATATGTTCGTGTGGACCCGTTCTACGTGATCCTGGTGTTTTTATTTCACTATTGTGTTTGAGATATGAACATTAATAAGTTACAAATCCTCCGCACTGACCAGCAACTGGAAGTGGAACCTGCATGTCAAGGTGTCGTCATAGCAACACATACAAATAACCCACGCTTGGCCCATGCACTCATCGTTGCGGAAGCATTAGGCCCTACGCCCTGTATGGGCTCAGGCCTAAGTCCAACCATGATCGGGAGCATTTTCAATGGAGATACATTTATACGTTGTTGTGGAAAATTAAAGCCAAAGGAAAAGGAAGGAGTTCGTCCTCATCCAGGATCAGGTTTGTGGAGATGCAAGTCTGCTGACCACAAGGTTTTCAGTGGAATAAAGACAACCAAAATGAAAAAATGTGCTCTTATTTTTGGCTAAAAAGTGACTTAATGTGACTTTAATTTGTCATTTGATGACATCTGTCCTTCCTTAACATTGTATATTACCATTTAGTATAGAAAAAATATAAATATAAATAAATACAAGTTTTATTAATATCAGATTTTTACCATCTTCAAAAAAATATGAAAAATGTGACTAGGTCATTTTAAATAGTTTGCACTGGTCCAGAGTTATTAAGATAAGACGTTAAAGTGACTAATACATTGATTTTGGCGTTCCACCACTGACCTGAGGCACACATCACATGTAAACACAATCACAATTCCCCTTGTAATGTTTCCAAAGATCTGAAATGCCCTGACTGCTGTTGTTGCACCACACGTCCATTCACTAAACCTTCAGCTGACAATAAAGACGTCAAGTGACAACTAATTACAAGTGCGTCTCTGTGGACAATTATGAGTCACTACACAGTTGTCTGTAAACAGCCGAGCATTTAACCAGCGATTAGAATGTGTGGGCTTTTATTTGACAGATTGGCCGTGCGGTGCTGTGTCCTGGTGTTGTGACTGCTGTTTGTATGCAGGCAGTAAACAGACAACAGGACTAGTTCATTTTAAATGGTTTGCAGTGATTATTCCTCACTTATCTTCTTATCTTATCTTTATGTGCAGTTGCTTCTGAATGTGCAGACACAAACCTTGCTTGCTCCTGCTGCTTCCTCCTTACTTTGCTTTTTAAATAATTTTACCTCTTCCATTGCTGGGAGATTTGTTACTTATGATTTTCTCTTAAGTAGACCAAGATTTTTAAACCATTTTCACTTTTTTTTTTTTTTTACAAAATTTTGGACGAGCCAACAACATGTCCGCGGGAAGAAACAAAAGGAATTCTTTCTGCGAATGCTGTCGGAACTATCAACAACAAATTATTGAGCTACAAGCACGGATATTTGTTTTAGAATCTGAAAAAGGACTTCACCGAACGCTTCCTGTGACCTCCAGTGGTAAGCAACCCACAGTTACTTTCAGAGAAGAGAGTGAAAAATCTGCTACTTTCAACTTAAACCTGAGTGATACGGTGTCTTTTCCAAAACTTTGTAAAGACAAGATTTTCAAGCCAACGCGACAAGTGATAAGAGACAATGCTAATATAGTTACATCACCCAAAATACAGCTGACAAACAGATTTTTACCACTGTCACAGACTGATGTTGATGTTAATATACAAACAGAAAATGGATTTTTGTCGCAAAACAAGAGCAATGAAGTTGGCAAAAGAGCGGCGGCAGACAGGCGGTCTGTGCCAAACGTCAAGGTCAGAGGTACGCTGCTGCTAGGAGACGGTGCTATCAGAGATGTGACTCACAGAGGAATCCAAACTTGCTCGTACCCCAGTCACACTGTCTCTGAGATTACAAAACTCCTCCCAAAAGTTTTGTCAACACACCAAGGAGCTAAACAGCTGAATGTGCACGTGGGTGCAGTTGACACCAGAATGAATGAAACTGAAATCTTGAAAAAGCATTTCATTTAATTATTTGAGGAGCTTGGTAAAGTGGAGGTTAAGACTTTCATCAGTGGACCTCTTCCTACCATAGACAGAAGGAAGATGAACAAATTTACCTGGCTGCTTCAGCTGAACACATGGCTGTTCAATGAATGTGCAGCCAGAGGACTGCACTACATTGAGAACTTTGATCTTTTCTGGAAACGAGACGACCTGTTCAAGGGAAATGGCCCACACCTGAGCAGAGGTGGAGTAAGAGTGTTGACGGATAATCTCCTCCACGCTCTGAGAAACCGGCCTGGACAGGGTCCTGGGCTAGTGAGAGAAAAGAGGAATGAGAGAAGCATTCCTGCTGCACCAACCACAGACCGAGCCAATGTGTCAGCACCACCAGCAGCAACACAACTACAACCACCACCTCCCCCAGCGAAGGAGTCACCACCAGCAGCACAACCATCTCTCCCAGCAAAGGATTCAGCACCACCACCACCTCCCCAAGAGAACAAATCAGTATCACCACCACCTTCAAAAGTGAAGGATGCATCTCCAGCGTCACTTCCCTCAGGGCCCACATCACAGGCCTTGAACCTGTCTGTGACAGCCCCAGCAGAGGTTTCAGTCACAACAGCACCCACATCACCTCCCCTGCCCACAGACCAACCCTGGGTCCCCTTTGCTACATCCACTCCCTCTAGAGACTCCTCACTCTCCTTTTCCTCCCCACCTTCACCTATGGCCCTTCCTGACCATCTAGAAAGTCTCATCAGATCAGGAATTAAGATGGCTCCTCTCACACCTAATATAGAGCGATCAAGAGTTCTGGCATCAACTATGCTGAACTCTTCCCCATACCCACCTATCCCCCCTCGTCTTTCACGCAAACTCCCCCCTGCTCCACCTCCTCGGCCCTCACCTGGTCCCTCACCTGGTCCCTCACCCAAACTCCCCCCTGCTCATTCACCTGGTCCCTCACCCAAACTCCCCCCTGTTCATTCACCTGGTCCCTCACCCAAACTCCCCCCTCATCACTCTTCCCTGCCTTCCCCCAGAGCTGTTATCAACAAGAGTTAGGACACACAGGGCCTCTGCTGTCTCAGGACATACAGTCATGATAAAGATAATATCAGACTGAGGCCTGTGATGGAGCTATATCTACAGTTACACCACGTAGACTGATTAACAGAAGGACAGACTGTCCAATCAGAGACATTTAGTTCACATTCCCTGTAAGAAGATAACATCCAGTCCTACTGAAACTAATCTGAAACTTGCTGTGCTCAATGTCAGATCTTTATGTAACAAGTCCTTTTTAATTAATGATTTTATTTCTTCTTTTAGTCTTGATTTTATGTTTTTAAATGAAACATAACACAACAAAAACACAGGTAATGCAATCCTAGTGGAATCAACTCCACCCAACTTCAAATTTGAATCTGAAACACAAGTAAACAAAAAGGGTGGAGGTGTGTGCGCATTTTTTAGAGATAATTTAGTTACAGATTGTCATTTGTGGTGTTTTCATCTTTTGAGTATGTTTCATTCAAAATGGAGCTAAAACAATCCCCCTCCAGACTCTACTTAGTCATATACAAACCTCCCCAGCTCTGTCTGAGTTTTATTGATGATTTTACTGAGATGCTTTCAGTCGTATGCACAGACTTTGATGGTTTAGTCATTACAGGTGATTTTAATGTACATGTGGATAATGTGTTTGACAGAAACGCTAAAGAGCTCAGTTCTGTGAAACCTTTGGTCTGACTCATGTCAGTGAGCCACAACAGAGACACACTCTGGACCTGCTCATTACAAAAGGAGTAAATATTTCAAATGTCAATGTGGTGGATGTTGCTCTGTCTGATCATTTCTGTGTCTTTTTTGACCTGTCTGTTATTCCCAAACCAGCGGCTGGTCCTGCAGTTGTTCAGAGGAGACACATAAATGATAAGACAGGTGCACTGTTCACGGAAATGATACACTTTGAAAATGCCTCATGTTCTAATGTTGATGATTTGTTGAACTCTGTAACTTCGAGTGTTTTGAATGTTCTGGACACCATTGCCCCGATGAAGGTTAAAATGGTTAAAGATCAGCAGAAAGCTCCATGGAGGAATGATGACTCAGGGCACAGAAAAGGGAGGAGGGCCGAGCGGGAATGGAGCAAGTCAAAGCTCCAGGTTCATTATGAAATTTACAGAGAAAAGATGCACATGTACAACCACAGTTTATGTAGAACAAGGCAAAGGTATTTTTCTGACATTATTGGAAGTTGTAGTAAAAACTCTCGTATCCTGTTTGCAACGGTAAACAGATTAACAAACCCCCCAGCTCCACTGCCGTTAGAACTAATTTCCACATCTAAGTGCAATGAGTTTGCAGTTTTCTTTAATGACAAGGTTCAGGGCATTAAAAATGCCATCAACTCCACAACACAAATAACAACCCAGCACCACCGAGACACTTAGAGCTGACTCACTTTACACCTGTAACTGATAAAACTGTCCAAGAGATTGTCACCAGTCTGAGTTCATCTACATGCTGCCTCGATGTGTTACCCACTAAATTTTTAAACTCTGTGCTCAACAGTCACCACTCACTCACATAGTTAATATGTCACTTCAATCTGGAACATTCCCAAGTGCTTTGAAAACTGCGGTTATCAAGCCTCTCCTAAAGAAGAGCAGTCTTGATGCCACAATATTGAACAATTATCGACCGATCTCAAATCTGCCATTTTTAGGCAAAGTCCTTGAAAAAGTTGTTTACCAACAGTTTATTAACTTCCTCGAAATGAACAACTCCTTTGATGTTTTCCAATCAGGTTTTAGACCCACCACAGCACTGAGACTGCTCTTATCAAGGTGACAAATGACATCCGCCTGAACACTGATGCAGGCAAAGTCTCAGTCTTGATCCTGTTAGATCTGAGTGCTGCTTTTGACACTGTGGATCATGGGATCCTCTTACAGAGACTAGGGGACTGGGTGGGCATCTCTGGTACGGCACTAAAGTGGTTCAAGTCCTATTTAGAAAACAGGGAGTACTTTGTTGAAATTGGAAAATGTGTATCAGATAAAATGTCCTTGACCTGTGGGGTACCCCAGGGTTCAATCCTGGGACCCCTGCTGTTCAATCTCTACATGCTGCCGTTAGGCCAGTTAATACGCAGCAATAATGTGTCCTACCACAACTATGCAGATGACACTCAGATCTATGTCTCACTAGCAGCAGGTGAATATGGACCAGTGGATTCACTCTGCCACTGCATCCAACAGATCAGTGTGTGGATGCAAAACAACTTTCTTCTGCTAAACTCAGACAAGACTGAAGCCATCATCTTTGGCCCACAGAAACATAGAGAAAGTGTTAGCAGTCACCTCCAGTCTCTCTCTCTAAAACCTTCAAATCAGGCTAGAAATCTAGGGGTAATAATGGACTCAGACTTGAACTTTAACAGCCACATCAAATCAGTAACATCTGCAGCTTTTTACCACCTAAAAAACATTGCAAAAATCAAAGGTATACTGTCAAAGCCAGACTTAGAGAGACTTATCCATGCATTTGTCTCCAGTAGGTTAGACTACTGTAACGTCCTGCTCACTGGCCTCTCCAAACGAGCCTTAACACAGCTGCAGTACATCCAGAACGCTGCTGCTCGGGTCCTGACTAGAACCAGGAAGTATGAGCACATAAGTCCTGTGCTCAGGTCTCTGCACTGGCTTCCTGTAGCTCAAAGAATAGACTTTAAAGCAGCTCTGCTTGTGTATAAGTCTCTCCATGGCCTAAGTCCAAAGTATATCTCCGACATGTTAGTGCCATATGAACCATCTCGCAATTTGAGGACTTCAGGGACCGGCCTCCTGCTGGTGCCCAGAGTCAGGACTAAACATGGGGAATCAGCGTTTAAGTTTTATGCAGCTAAAACTTGGAACATTCTTCCTGAAGATGTGAGACAGGCCTCGACTTTGACAATGTTTAAATCCAGACTCAAAACAGTTCTGTTTAGCTGTGCATACGACTGACAGGTTTTTATTCTGCACTCTTCTCTTTGAATGTTGATTTTATGATGATTATTTGTGATTATTTATGTTTGATTTGTGTGATTTTAATGTCTTTCTTATTCTGTAAAGCACTTTGAATTACCTTGTGTACGAATTGTGCTATACAAATAAACTTGCCTTGCCTTATCTTAAGCATTCTGAGCATCCCATTTCAGAGGCATGGTGACTGAGTGTCTTGCACCGTTCTGGGTTGGATTCCTGATTGGTCCAGGCCTTTCTGTGCAGTTTATTGTCCTTGTGTCTAGGTGGGTTTCCCCCAGTTTCTCCCCATCAACCTACACGTCATTTTATGCAGCCCGCGAAAAGGTAAATTAAAAGGCATAACTGTCATAAAATAAATCTATACTGCTTTAATGTGTGCATTGACCAGAAATTAATGAGATTTTCCCAACAAGTGGAGCTGAGAAATATTTGCAAATCATCATCACAAAATGTTCACGAGGAGGAAAATTGTCGACATGGAAGGAAGTTAGAAGGACTTTAATCCTGTATTGTCCCTCATTCAAGACTTCACTTTTGTATTCAACAATTATACAATTACTACCAAGAAATACTTGGCTTCGTGGTGTTACCTGCTCATCTCTGTGCAGATTACTAAAATCTGTCTTTCTTCGGAGCATCCCAGGCAAAACAATAACATCAGAATAGAAGGTTTCGGACCATTCACCATGTACATATTGCCCAAATTTATGTTTGGCTAAGAATATATTGGGTCCTATATGTAACCCTTTTACCAAGCTGCTCATTATTTTGAAAGGAATAACCAAATTATATAGGACTCCTGTAACCTCAAGTTAAACCAATGGTAAAAGAGACAATGTATAAAAACTTTGTCTAGGGTAGAAGTATGATTCTAGCTTTTAAATTTAACAAATAACTCCAAGGAATATAATTATTATGACGAGAAACCGAGATGCAATGTACATTTAAATATTTTTGTAACTTTGTCAATATGTTTACAGTGTTTGCTTTTACAGTGTACAAATGAGAAACACACAGTAAATACGTTTTAGGCTTTTCTTATTCTTACAAAATTGTAAGGAATCAAATACATTTCCACAAACATTACATTTCTCCCCCAATACTATAAAGTCAGAACACGATGCACTGATTTGATATTATGCTCTTCAGTTTTTCGATGGCGCGTTGGAGCTCAAGGTAAAATCCAAAAATACGTGGAATAATCCTACAGTCTGTTCTTCACTTTCACATTCGTATGGAAAAAAGATTTATGAAGATGGGACACAGAATGTGCTGTCCTGTCTGTCCTCACAGGTGACTCAGACTCGTCCGTGGACACACCGTCTCTGTCCAACTGACTCTGAAGTGAAGTAGCACAAAAACGGCGCTAGCTTTAGCTTAGCTTTTTTTTTGCACGGTTCTCGGAAGACTCCGTGAAAACTCACCCCCAGACTGTGCGATAAGTCCCGCGAGTTCTCCTCAGTCCTCAGTCCTCCAGAGCAAGGGGAAAAATCTTCAGAGTAGCTGAAAAGCGGCTTTCAATAATGTTTGTGTTTTCTCGTACGAGCTTCTCTTCGTTGAGTTGTTCGCGCCATTGCCACTTCTCGAACGTTCTCTGCATCGTGCATCACGTCATCACGTCATCACGTCCACTCAAATCAAGTAACATGTTTATTATGGGGTATTTTTTTAAGCTTTTTATCAATCATGAATTCTTTATATTTAAATGTTGTAACACCATGCAAATGCATATTTAACTATTTTATAAACTTACAAAATGGAAATTTTACTCTATTTATAATAGGAAATAACATACATTCTCAAGATGAACAAATGAATGAAAGATGAACTAATATAACAAATATTCAAGTTATTACACATAATATAAGATCCGGTACTACACAAAATTGATTCTATTCTTGTGAGCTTTAAGCCATGTTATAATGTTGTTACTTCATAAAAAACCAAAAAAACTAAAACAAAAAACAAAAAACTGGTTTATTAGTCTGTCTACATATCCAATGCTCAAAATGCTCAGTCTCCCCTTGTGATGTTGTGGTTTACAATATATCTGTAATGAGCAAGACAGATTTAGCTCAATTATATGAAAACTAGGTACAGTCACTTTAAACAGCAAATTCTACCATAGAATCCTGACTGTTCTCCAGCTCACATTTAAATGAGGCATTCTATAATGTTGTCATGAAGTCATGTGACCAGCTCTAGGACACTCACCTAGCAACCAGTAACAGTTCTCGTCACCATGGCAACCGTGACAAAGAAATCCTTTGACAAAGCGATTCTTTGACACGAAGTGATTCTTTGACACAAAGCAATCGATTTGTAGTACTTGTTAGATCAAACTCAACGGTCACAACAAAGTCAATTCAATTCTTCAATTCAATTCAATTTTCAAGTGCTCTTGTATTGCTCTTGTATTGTTCGTATATTGCTCTTCTATTGCTTAGATATCTCATTTTTTGACCAACCTAAATACATACTGAAATGGCTTCAGGATATTCCTCCAGACCAGATCAAACCCTGTTTAAGTTAGGGGAGTACATCGTCTTGGACGTACTTGGGGAAGGGGCTTTTGGTACAGTCACTAGATGCTTTCACCCTCAGAATTTAGAGGTCGTGGCAGTTAAAACCCTGAAGAACGCCAGTAGCGTTCTCGAAGAAGAAGTTAAGATCTTGGAGGAGTTGCGCCTCTTACAACCAGACAAGTACAATATTGTCAGGTTCATTGAATACTTTGCAGAACAGGACTCCGAATGCATGGTATTTGAAACATTAGACAGGAGCCTGTTCGACTTTATGGACATGAGAGAAGATGTATTGTCTTTGTGTGAGCTCCGTCCAGTGGCACAGCAGCTCCTGGTGGCCTTTGACGGTCTCAAGACGGCTGGGATCATTCATGCAGACCTAAAGCCAGACAACATCATGCTGGTGAACCACAGTAAGCAGCCTTTTAAAGTCAAACTCATTGACTTTGGCCTTGCTGGTTATGCAGACATGATGGACTTCTGGTCCATGGCGCAACCTTTTCCATACCAATCTCCAGAGATCACTCTAGGCTGCGAAGTCACTGAGGCTGTGGACATGTGGTCTCTAGGCTGCACTCTGGCAGAGTGTTTCACAGGATACTTTCTTTTCAGTGGACACTCAGCCTACGACAATCTCAGGACCATCGTCGAACTGGTAGGACTTCCAAGCGAAAAAGTGCTCCAAAAAGCACATCTGTCTTTAGATTACTTTGTAAGCCCTTCAGGTGACTTCACACAGTGGAGACTTAAAACCTTAGATGAGTACTATGGCAGTGAGAAAGAAGACATGCCCAACGTCTCAGAGTGTCTAGCTGAAAAATTCAGCTCTTTAGACAGTGTTTTTCAGGGGTCTCATACAAGAACGGGAGACCCAGAGCACAGAGACAGATTGGCCTTTGCTGATTTCATAAAGAGACTTCTGGACCTGGACCATGAGATGAGAATCACTCCCAAGGAGGCACTCCATCACCCCTTTGTGACGATGGAACATCTGATCGGTGATGACAGTGAATACAGTGAGAACGCTCGTGGCCTCATGGCCTTAGCTCTTAAAGGGTCCACCACTGTGTCTGATCTGAGCCCTCCTGAACAGCCCAGTCCACACGTCCCACAACATGTACCAGAGCCGCTCCGAGATGAGGAGGAAGCAATAAGACCCACCCAAACACTGGAGCACATAGACAACACAAAGTGTTTCAACGAGGGTATTCTAGAGACTCCAATGGACAACGAGGAAAACATGCAACCTGTCAAGTACGTCGATGGGTTTTTCTATTTTGGCCGTGAAGATCCAGTTTGGAATGAACCACTTAATGTAGGAGAAACAAGTGTCCCCCAAATACCTCAGTGTTTGAACCCAGCTATTCTAGAGACTCAGATGAACAACAAGGAGAACATCCAGTCAGAGAAGTCTGAACACCGCATCGACGTCACAGGCTTTGAAGATCCTGATCCGATTAGGGAAGCGTCAAATGCCAAAGAAGACAGGCCAGATTACATTGTCATTGACATTCCAGACGACATTGTACCCCAGGACTCAGATTTTGCCAGTTCTAGCCTGAGCAGCATTGTCATCGACATTCCAGAAGACATTGTACCCCAGGACTCATATTTTGCCTGTTCTAGCCTGAGCAGCTCCTGCTCCATTTTGGGATGTTTCAAGACAGTGGCATTTGGTGGTTTTCTAGCAGGACAGACTGCTCTCAGTTATGTGTCATCATTGCTGGAGCCGTTGTACTCCCCATAATTCTTTAGCGTTGTAGGTTTTTAAGTTTCCTTCAGATGAAGGAAACTTAAGAACCTGAGTTCTTAGGTTTCCTTCGGGTTCTTAAGTTTCCTTCAGGTTCTTAAGTTTCCTTCATCTGAAGGAAACTTAAGGAAACTTCAGATGAACAATTTTAATTGTTCTAATTAAAATGGTTCATCTGAAGGAAACTTAAGGAGCTGAGTTCTTAAGTTTCCTTCGGGTTCTTAAGTTTCCTTCATCTGAAAGAAACTTAAGAACTCAGGAAAATATAATAAGTATTTAAGAAGATGAGAAGAAGGTTCAGACACAACCATATTTGATTACACAGGCCACTTTACAGCACAGGAATAGCAGGGTAATATGTTTATTACACTGTTATTGAAGTAAAGTGAGCCGCTGTAATCCCCCATTCGTCCAGGAGTAGCTAGTAGGTGGTAGCTAGTCAAGTGTGATCCCATCTTCTCTACAAATTGTTCTAATTAAAATTGGCAATAAAAAATACAAAAATACAAAATCATAAACTTGAAGTTGACTTTTATTTAGCATGCTGTCTGTAAACAATTTGTCTGAAGTACCAGTCGTGTTACTGTAGTAAAAGTGCAGTTCCTCTGAAGTACCAGTCGTGTTACTGTAGTAAAAGTGCAGTTCCTCTGAAGTACCAGTCGTGTTACTGTAGTAAAAGTGCAGTTCCTCTGAAGTACCAGTCGTGTTACTGTAGTAAAAGTGCAGTTCCTCTGAAGTACCAGTCGTGTTACTGTAGTAAAAGTGCAGTTCCTCTGAAGTACCAGTCGTGTTACTGTAGTAAAAGTGCAGTTCCTCTGAAGTACCAGTCGTGTTACTGTAGTAAAAGTGCAGTTCCTCTGAAGTACCAGTCGTGTTACTGTAGTAAAAGTGCAGTTCCTCTGAAGTACCAGTCGTGTTACTGTAGTAAAAGTGCAGTTCCTCTGAAGTACCAGTCGTGTTACTGTAGTAAAAGTGCAGTTCCTCTGAAGTACCAGTCGTGTTACTGTAGTAAAAGTGCAGTTCCTCTTCTCTCTGTGAGTCTAAAGTGTCTGGAGCTTTAACAAAATGAAATGATCTGAACATTTGTGTTTGTTCAGTTTTACTTTGGATCATTTTTGTGACTTATTTAAGTCTCTTTAAGTTACTCTTACTTGAGCAGTACTTTTCCCAAATACTTTTTTACTCTTATTGGAGTCATTTCTTTTTCACTACTCTGTTCTTTTCCTTGAGTAATAAGAATAACATTACTGCAAAATAATATAAATCCTTTTCAGCTGCTGTGATGAATATGTGGGTGTTTTGAAATGTTTCACAATTCCTGGAAGAAAACTTTATCCCAGAAATGGACTTGGGACAAGGATGTTGTGAAATGTTTTGTAAGCGAATGTCAAGGTGACCCTTTGTGAGAGGAACCAGATGCCAGAGTGAGCTCAGATCCCGTCTCACTCCCTTCTATGGTCAGAGTCAGGTCCAGAGTTAGAGTCGCACCAAACTGCGTCAGGTGGGTGGACGGGCCGAGGAAGGGGTGGAACCTGGATTCGAGTAGAGCTAACAAAAGTGACAGTCACACCCAAATCTGGGGCTTTTGCTGGGGCTTCTGGGGCTTTGGGGGCATCTTTAGATTCAGAGCCACTTGTTTCTCACTGAACTGGTCTGGGTCCTCTCAGTTGGGTCTGTTTATATATGTATATTTGTGCACTGATGTAACTATTTTAAGGGGCAAGTGTTTTAATATACTTTGCATATTAGTGAATTGTAAAAAAGCCCAACCAGGGACGGGAGTTGAAAATGAGCTCTTGCTATAAACTCTGTCTGCATCACATCAGCTGCAATGTTCATGTTGTAACTGTGTCTGATTGAATTGTCCCTGTCAAATAAATATATAAATAAATAAAGTTGGGTCTAATGACTGAGACACCTGATCTGTAAGATAAAGTCATTTCTGTTCAGACTCAACACTTCAATAAACCTGTGGAACCTTATTTTGGACTCGGCTTCTTTCGAGAGAAAGCACCCACAAATAAAATGTGCACATTCACATATTTGTATTTGTGTTTATTGAATCATCCACAGTCTCCGTCTGTTCGTCCGTCTGTTCGTCCGTCTGTTCGTCCGTCTGTTCCTCCGTCTGTTCCTCCGTCTGTTCGTCCGTATAAATATATTTAAATGTTGTGGTCGTGGAGCTCAGTTCTACACAGCTCCGTTCAGATACAGAGACAGAAACTTGTGGAAAGTCTGTGGGTTGAATCCTTCCAATCCAGCGGCGACCTGCAAAAAAACAACAAACTGAGAAAAGTTCTGCAGACGACAGACTGTGGCACTACATGAGAGTCTATGGTGAATCATGACATTTTCTCCTGTAAAAACTCCAAACACTAAATGTAAAATGTGACAGAGCTGCTCCAGGCTGAAGGTCGCCGGTTCAAATCCTGCTCTCGACATCATGGGTCAGACTGAGATGATTTTTGACACAAATCACAAACACATTAATTCTGTTCAGCCTCAGAGCCGCAGTCAGAAAGTTCAGGGGCGTTTCTCAAATTAAATAAAGTCAGTGCACACCCTGTGAGGTCAAAGGTCACACGTACTTCACTTATATTTACAGACTTTATACTTATCGTCTACTTTGGGCTGCAGCTTTCTCTTTATTTACACAAACCCAGTGAGAAACTCTGACTCTCTTTTTTATGGGCACCGTGTTTAAATAAATCTACAGGTCCATATAAAACAATTCTAATAATGATAATAATAATAATCAATAATCCAATGATTCTTTTAGCAGTTTAATTGAACACAGAGTTCTTTTTATTGTCCACAAAGATTTTGTAAATATATTTTTAACCAAATAAAGGTTGAATTATGGCGACTGAAGTTTTCTAGACAGAGAATATTTGCAAAGTAAGTGTATTATTAAGTGTAATTATTTCTATTTTTACTACTTTCTACATTTTATAAACACAGAAAACATCAAATATATGAAGTGAGAAATATGGAATTATGTCGCAGAGAAAAAAAAGTCAAATGTCTCTTATTTTTAAGTGATTTACCTTTTTTTTTTGGCTACATAATTCCATATATCTCACCTCATATATTTGATGTTTTCTGTACCTGTTTATTTGTGTAAATAAAAAAGTACCTGTACTTCTTTCTTCTTGATGAGCGGTCGCACTTTTGCGTATTCGTACAGCTCCTGATCCTTGTCCATCCAAACCTGAAGAAACAAACAGGACTCACTTTACTTTAAATCATTTTCCAGGATGTTTTGATGTAATCACAGAATCTACAAACACATGAGCCTCTTTTATACAGTGTTTATAATAATAATGATGTAGCTCAAGTCCGTACGTCTAAATGAACGACACAGACTGTTTTTCTGTGGTGTAGATGACTGTTCTAGTGAACAGATAGATAGAGCTAGTCTAGATTGACCAGGTAAGACTAGCACGCAGAATAGCTCAGGGAAGCACAGTGACAGTGATAGTGACGTTAGGGAGCAGTTTAGACCAGTGAAGCACAGCTCAGTCAGAGGGAACAGCTCCAAACAGACAGAGACTGTGTGTGCCCCACGTACAAAAAGCACAAATAAAACACCCCTAAACTCTGACAAGGAAGCTGTCAGATCTCATAACTTAACAAAAATAAATAAATGTGCCGCAAATAAACAAAATGATAAGTGTGTAAAATGTGGACTGCTACACATCAGGTCTCTTTCCTCCAAATCTCTTTTAATAAATGAACTAATTGGCGACCTTAATATTGATCTGTTAGCCCTAACTGAAACATGGCTTCGGGAAAATGATTATGTTAGACTAAATGAATCTACACCATCAAGTCACATGAACTTTCAGAGTGCCCGGAGCACAGGTGGAGGTGGTGGTGTGGCCGTCATCTCTCATTCTAGTCTAATTCTTAGCCCCAAACCCAACTATACTTACCTCTCCTTTGAAAGCCTCGCACTCTCCATTACGTGCCCCAATTGGAAAAACCAAAAAGCTGTTATATTTATAATAATTTATCGACCTCCTGGTCCATATGCCGACTTCCTGACAGAGTTTTCTGATTTCATCTCAAGTTTAGTCTTGAACTGGGAAAGGATTGTTATAGTTGGAGATTTCAACATTCATGTAGATAACGGCAGTGATTGCCTCAGTGATGCTTTTGGTGCACTCCTGGATGGGATCGGTTTCACCCAGAGTGTGAATAAGCCGACTCACTGTCACAATCACACTCTAGATCTCGTTCTAACCTATGGTATTGAGATTAATGATCTAATTGTCCTTCCTCAAAACCCTATACTCTCTGACCATTTCTTAATTACCTTTCAATTTATACTAAAAGACTATCCAGCCCCACAGAAAAAAACTATAATGAAAAGAACATTATCAGATAAATCGGTTACAGAGTTTAAAGAAATTATTGAGCCATTACTGAAAGATATGTCATGTGACAATGGCAATAATTTTAATCCAATTGTCACTGATCAATTGGTTGACAGAACAATGCTCACCTTAAAATCTGCTCTCGATGTTGTAGCTAAAACAGAAAAGCATTAAACCAAGACCTCCGGCTCCATGGTACACGTTACAGCTCAGGACACTCAAACAACATGTAAGACGCACAGAGAAGCTTTGGCGCCGCTCGCGCTCTGAGCAGTCTCTGAAGGCATGGAAGCTCTGCCTGCTCACTTATAAGGCCGCTCTGCGGAAAGCCCGAACTAGATACTATTCAAATCTAATAGAAGTAAACAAAAATAACCCCAGATTTTTGTTCAGCACTGTAGCCAGGCTGACAAACTCCCACACTGCTAATGAGTCTCTTATCCCCTCCAACATTAGTTGTGATGACTTTCTTCACTTCTTTGATTACAAAATCACAACCATTAGAGACAAAATTAACAAAGCTACTCCAAAAATCAGCTCTGAGCAAATCCAGTCTGTAATGCCAATATCCCATATGGACCCTCTAATAATATTAGATAAATTTACTCCTGTTGATGAGGTGGAGATTACCTCAGTCATCATGTCGTCAAAACCATCAACCTGTTTGCTCGACCCTATTCCAATCAGACTCCTCAAAGAAGCCCTCCCCCTAATAATAGATTCCATCCATAACATAATAAATATGTCGTTAGAAAATGGCTACGTTCCTCAGTCCTTTAAGTATGCTGTGATTAAACCCCTTTTGAAAAAACCTAACCTAAATCCTGATGAATTAGTCAACTATAGACCTATCTCTAATCTTCCCTTCCTCTCAAAAATTCTAGAACGAGTTGTGGTGAAACAGCTCTGCCGCCACCTGCAGGACAATAATATATTTGAAAAATTTCAATCTGGATTCAGAGCTCACCACAGCACAGAGACTGCACTGCTTAAAGTAACAAATGATTTACTACTAGCTGCTGATAACGGGCTGGCTTCAGTCCTGGTCCTACTGGACCTCAGTGCAGCGTTTGACACCATTGATCACAACATTCTACTGCAGAGGTTAGAATGTGACATTGGAATCAGAGGGACCGCCCTCAAATGGTTTAAATCCTATCTATCAGATAGGTACCAGTTTGTTAGTATAAACCAGAGCACCTCTCCCTGTTCTAAAGTAGCCTGTGGTGTTCCACAAGGATCTGTGCTTGGTCCAATCCTATTTACTCTGTATATGTTGCCATTGGGGAACATTATCAGAAAACATGGCATTAATTTTCACTGCTACGCTGATGACACTCAGCTGTACTTATCAATGAAACCAAATCAGACTGATCAAATAGATAAACTCAGTGTCTGTGTGAAGGACATCAAAACCTGGATGACCTTGAATTACCTGCTCTTAAATCCTGAAAAAACAGAGGTCATTGTCGTTGGTCCCAAAGGTCAAAGAGATTCTCTGTCAGACCAGATAATCTCACTCGACAATGTGAGTATAGCTTCTAGCCCTACTGTAAAAAATCTTGGAGTCCTATTTGATCAAAATCTCTCATTCACAGCCCATATAAACCTAGCTTGTAAAACCGCATACTTTCACCTGCGAAATATAACTAAAATTAGAAATATTTTACCTAAAAACGATGCTGAAAAACTCATCCATGCATTTGTTACTTCCAGACTTGATTACTGTAATTCCCTGCTTGCCGCCTGCCCCAAAAGTACTATAAAGTACTATAAAGTACTATAAAGTACTATAAAGTACTATAAAGTACTATAAGGAGCCTCCAGTTGGTCCAAAATGCAGCGGCCAGAGTCCTAACAGGAACTAAAAGAAGAGACCACATCAGTCCTGTAATAAAATATCTGCACTGGCTTCCTGTCGAGCTTAGAATCAAATTCAAAGTCCTCCTCCTGACATACAAAGCCCTAAACGGTTTGGCCCCATCCTATCTGCAAGATGCTATTGTCCCGTACCAGCCAAACAGAGCACTCCGCTCTCAGAATGCAGGACTATTAGTGGTTCCTAGAGTGTCCAAAAGTACAGTGGGAGGGAGAGCATTCAGTTACCAAGCTCCTGTGCTATGGAATCAACTCCCTGCTGATGTTAAACAGGCCCCCACAGTCTCTGTATTTAAGACCAGGCTTAAAACCTTCCTCTTCGGTATAGACCAGGTTACATAGTGAGGGAGTTAGGGACATTAAAACCCGGGATAAGATAAGCTGCAGTAGGAGTAACTAGCTGGGGGAAGTATGGTAACCTGAGCACTATCCTCTACTTTGCCCTATTTTCTCATCAGCAATGCTATTCACATGTTGTCCCCTGTCCCACTCCCCCTGTGGAGTGTATCTCTTTCAGATGCCCCGATGATAGTTGGACCTCCTCCTCGCCCGGCTCTCCTCCTCCTCGCCCGGCTCTCCTCCTCCTCGTCTGGTCTTCCTCCCCCTCGCCTGGCTGATTTCTTATGTTGTCTGATTTTTCCTGTTGTGTCTGATTGATAGGTTCACCTTTTTAACCTATATTACAGTTCAAAAGAGAAGAGAAGACAAGAGAGATTATTTTGTCTCAATATTGAGGAGAAAGAGCGGGGAGGCAAAACCTTCAGTTTACAACCTCACTCCTTTCTGAAGTCTCCACCGTCTTTCTCCTCCTTTTATTTAGTTAGGGACCCTAGTTACAAATGCATTCTCAAGGGATGGGGGACATACTTTACATACTTTGCAAACAGTGTAAGTTTTGTTTTTGCATTTCCAAAGGTCATTCCCAAGATGTTTCTGTTTCAGGGTTTCAGAGTAACCTTCTTCCCGTGGGATCCTGCAAGTTTCAAAAGACATTTTCTGCAAGACTCAAGAACAAACATTAGTGCAGATTACATAGTTTACATAGTTGAAATGAATATAATGATTATAGTAACTACAGTTACATTACAGTACCTACAGTACCTTTAAAATGAACAGTGAGATAACATCATATAGCTTGAATATATATTTTGAATCCATCACTGATTTTCCTGTTGTGTCTGATTTTTCCTGTTGTGTCTGATTTTTCCTGTTGTGTCTGATTTTTCTTGTTGTGTCTGATTCTTCCTGTTGTTTTGTTTTTTGTGTCTTGGTGGCACGGTGACTGAGTGCCTCACTCATGTCTCACAGCAGAAGGTTTGGTTGATCCCCGGGTCACCAGGCCTTTCTGTGTGGAGTTTTTCATGTTTCTCCCCGTGTCTGGATGGGTTTCCTCCGGGTACTCCGGTTTCCCCCATCAACCAAAACATGAACGCCCTTCGAGACAACTGTTGTTGTGATTTTGGGCGTTACAAAAATAAATGAATTGAATTGAATTGTTCTTTCTCCACATGTGAACGGTTCTGGTCAGACTTTGTGCTTTAAAAGTAGAATAAAAGTGATAAAAGTGCAGCATTAAACTCTTACCTTTTTCTGTGTCCTTCTTAAATATGTTTTGATCCACTTTTGGGTCAGAACAAAAACATTGATTTACGTTTCTTTTTTAAAATATAAATCAGTTTTATTCAACTTAAACTTATTTTCATCTTAGTTAAAATATATTTGTGTATTTACATTTTTGATTAGATGTTTTCAGTCTAATCACATGTTCAAAACTTAAACTTAACACAGTGATTTATTAAGTGCGTTTTATTCTATATTTGTATATCTGATCTGAATCACGCTCTCGACGTAAACTCCAGCTCCCACAGATGAATGCTGCTGTTGTGTCCTTGGGCAAGACACTAAACCCACCAGTGTCTGTGTGTGAACGTGTGAGTGGTTCTTGATGTAAAGTGCTCTGAGTGTCTTAAAGATGGAAAAGCGCTGTATAAAAATAGTACAACACTCCTACGTGACGCAAAATGGGTTATTATCCACTGTCTGGCCAAAAAAACCCTCACCACCTGGATTTAACTGAGCAAATAGGTCCGAGTTTCCTGCAGTTGGTCCGGTCGAGGTTCAGCAGAGTGAGGTCAGCTGACACCTGAATAAACTGAATGACCAGGTTATTCCATCTGTGGATTTTTGGGCATATTCCAAGACAAAAATGCCACAATTCAACGAGCTCAAATAGTGACAGAGGATCAGGAGCAGAGACGTCATTTTCACACACGTCCACCACAGAGTCCAGACCTTAACCCCAGTGAGAATCTTTGTGCTGGAGAAGCTTTGAGCAGCGTCAGACTCGACCATCATCGATGAAACAGGAGAAACATTAAAGCAACAACTGGATGGAAATAAATCTGTGACGATGAAGAAGAAATCGAAATAATGACACAGAGAATGTGACGTGATCAAAGGTAAAGGAACAACCAAATATTAGAGTGTGGGACCTTTTTGTTGGGCAGTGTATGAGGCAGTGTCCAGTGGTGATCTGACCTGAACTGATCAAGTGTCAGAAAAAAAACAGCAACATCGATGAGGAAGTAGTCGCTAAACAATGGTTCTTATTGGCTGCTAGCTTCAGCTCATTGGCCAATCAGGAGCTTTCAACCCCTTTCTGAGGCTGGAAACAAACATCAATCAAATACATGCATTAATATTGAGTAAAACTAGATTTAACCTCCTGAGACCCGAGCGCTTGCAAGACTTTATTTGCAAAAACTAAATTTTTTCACATACATTTTGTGTAAAAAACAAAATGAGAAACAAATGTGCCTCTTGGAACAATGTGTCTCATTTGTGTGACATATGCCTTTAAATAAAAAATAAATAAATAATAATAATAGATTAATTAAAATACAATAAAATAAAATTATAAATATAAAATAAAATAAAAAGATTAAATAAAAAAATAAAATAAAATAAATAATTTACTTAAAATACAATACAAAATAAAATAATAAATAACTAAATACAAATACATTTTTTATTAAAAAAACAAATATAAATAAATAAATATAAAAAATAAGTAAATATTCTAAACTCTTATTCAAAATTGAACATGTTCTTGTTGCTGTTCTTCTAAATATTTGCACTGTGGCCTAAACAACCCAAAATGTGTTGTCCACAGATGAGGACGCCAGGTCTCAGGAGGTTAAAGTATTAGACAGACACAAGTATCTCTGCTATAGTTTTTATCTGTAGCTTTAAACTCAGAAAGAGAAAAGTGTTACGTTTGTCCATTTTTTTCAGCAATAATATGACAGATGCAGAATTATTAAAAGGGGCTCTCTCTGTTTATAAGTAACACCCTGTTTGTAGATTAATAGCAGCTGCTGTTACTGCAGCCCTAGACTCCACCCAGAGGTCTCAGGTCAGAGGTCAGCTCCTGTGCCCAAAGCCAGGCTCAAGACCAGTGACTATGACTATGGAACAGCGCCCTCTGCCTGTCAGATCCTCTCAGTCTTTAACACAGTTTAAGACCAGACTGAATCCCACCTCTCCTCCCTGGTATTTAACACCACACAGGACATACAGGTGTTGTATTGTTCTGTTCCTGTGTGTCGTGTATCTGTGTGTTTGTTTTTTTGTTGACTTTTGTGTGAAGCACTTTGGTTCAGCTCAAGTTGCTTTAAATATAGAAACAAACTTTAAATGAAATAAATTGTTTTTGGAGACGTTAGGTAACATGTGGTGACAGCGTGCACTCCTGTCCCTCCTTTGAAAACACCACACGAGAACATTTCCTGTGTCTTATGTTGTTTGAGGTTCTGCTCAGTGTGAGCGCACATTCAAGTGTCTTTCACCTTCAGTTCATTTCTGTTTTGTTGTTGTCATTTTGCATAATAAGCCCTTTTTAGAATACTGCCAAAAAGGTGAGTACTGAACAGAACTACTTCTAATTTTTACATTACAAATTAACGTTAAAATATCAAGATCAATGTACTGCAAGTCTTATTTAATAAATAAAATGACACAAAGGACAACAGTTTTCTCCATTTTAGCCAAACATGTAAATGTGTAGAAGTGTCATTCACGTCTTTGTTAAACTCACTGTGTGTGGCCATTTTCTGCTGGTTTAGTGTGAAGGAAAATGAGTTTGTAATGAATCATTTAATGGCATTTAGCAAATAGAAATAATTCTGTTAATCCTAATGGACCTAAAACAGGAAAAGTTTAGTCTGATTCATGTCAGACAGAGAGAGAAAAAAGCAAATGTGTCTTTTTATATAGTGCATGTAAACTTGTGTATATATGATTAGTGCAGGGGTGAGCTGTACAAAACAGTGAGGGACGTTCAGAGGAAATCAGAGGCTTAAGTCATAAATCGTATATGACAGAAGATCCAATTCCCAACATAACATGATGGGCTTTATGTTTTAATCATTTCATCTCATATATTTTTAAAGACTAAAATAAATTCAACCCTCCCAACCATTAAATGTGCCCTGTGCATCTTCCCCAAAAGGGCGTCCTCTGCTCGAGCCCCTGGACATGAATGAGTTTAATGCTGTACTGTGTAACAATCCAGGCAAAGTAACATCTGTATGAAGAAGCAGTTGGTAAACCCTCATTCAAAAAATCCTACTGCTGATGCCACGTGGTTTACAATTACTGCAATCAAAATAATGAACTGAAAACTTGAAACTACATGTATTTTTATGTATTCTTTTTGTTATGTTCAGGGTTACACCTTTCACGATGGCTGACGGAAAGTCGTTTCTTCGAAAGCTTCTAAAAGTCCACCTGGCTGATCGTCCACCTCCTACCCACACTGAGGAGCTCCTGACCAGACTTCAAGGACTGGTCACAAATCTTTCCTGGAGTCCAGATGAGGTCATTCAGCTGTTTACGTCTTTACTGAAGCGATTCGACTCTAAACAGACAGAAGTCGACCTGCCGCTGTGGATGCTGAAGATGCTGCATTATGTAGAAATCAATTAGATCACTCCAAACTGGAAATCTGAAAGGTCTACAATCGACAAAGAGATATCTGAAAAGACTTTTATTGAACTGATTCAGGACAAAACAAAAACAGATGAACAACTGCGTGAGACTTTAGGGGCAAATTCAGATAAGGGACTTGATGAAATAATCAGTGAAATTGAGCAACAAAACACAATTGATAAAAAACTTCTCGATGATGCCAAACAAATCATTTTAGAATTCAACTCAGAATCAAACCACAAACATGAACTCACAAGTGTTCTGCAGAGGGTGGTAGCTGCAGTGAAGAAGACGAGAAAGATCACTCCCAGATGAACACAGATGGTGAGCTGGACCCTCATGGCTCTGTCCGCAAAAGGTCGTCTGATTCAGGTGAGGACGGGAGAGGGAAAAACCTGCATCATCGCCACGTTTGCCGCCTTCCGAGCTCTGCAAGGACAAAAAGTGGACGTCATGTCCAGCTCTCCAGTTTTAGCCGAGAGAGACTTTAACGACTGGAAAGATTTCTATAAACCAGTCGTGTTTGAGCACGTTCAAAAGCCCCAGTGTGAGTCCCAGCTAATAGTGAAGAGCACTGCTCAGTGTGGATACTTTATACACATAAATTACAGTCACAAGCTAGCTAGCATTAGCCACCAGTTTTTCAAAAAGTCTCTGTCACTTTATTGTTGAAACTCAAACTCCTAAACAAGACCATGAACTGATCACAGGCTCTAGAAAATGTGCTGTTTGAATCCATTTAGTGTTTTTTTTCTTGAGTTTTCAGAAAACATATCAGTGTGTTTGCTAATGTGTGCATTATGTCAACAAGGTAACTGCTAAACATTCTACCATAGACATACATGCAGAAAGTATCAATAATCAATAGGAAAAAAACTGGTCCTTGGAAGGCCTCCTGGGAGGATGACATCACATCCTAGAATCTGAAAAAACAACCAATCACATTAAAGAAATAAGAAAAATATTAAAATGACAAAACAGTGGTCCGTCACTCTATCGCGGTTCACCTTTTGTGGTCTCGCTGTTTCGTGGATGTTTTTTTTTTACAGTGTATAAACGTGCATTGTGTTCTGCGTCCTGATTGGCTAAGGGACTGTAGACCAGACATGAGCAAACTACGGCCCGGGGGCCTCACACGGCCCTTTGGGTTTATTAATCTGGCCCGCCGAACGTGACCAAATTATATTAAAATAGATAAAAGTAGGAGAAGCTCTGGCCTGGAAACACCTTGGACCGACCGTAGGAGCTGGAGGACGTGTCTGGGGTGAGGGAAGTCTGGGAGTCCCTGTTTGGACTGTTGCCCCCGCGACCCGGCCCCGGATAAGAGGAAGAAAATGGATGGATGGATAAAAGTAAACATATACACACACACACACACACACACACATATATATATATAAACATATATACATAGAGAGAGAGAACTAAACTAAACAGAACTAAACCAGGACTAAACCAGGACTGGACCGGGACTAAACCAGGACTGGACCGGGACTAAACCAGGACTGGACCAGGACTAAACCAGGACTGGACCAGGACTAAACCAGGACTGGACCGGGACTGGACCAGGACTAAACCAGGACTGGACCAGGACTAAACCAGGACTGGACCAGGACTAAACCAGGACTGGACCGGGACTAAACCAGGACTGGACCAGGACTAAACCTGAACTATATACTATGGACTTAATCTAGTTGAAATGACTCAAATTATAAAAAGTTCATAAACCACAAAAATTCGAGCCTTGGTTTAAATGACTTGAAATAGGAAAATGAATCTGCAATGAATTTAAATAAATATTTCCGTGCTTGTGTGTGAGTCGTAGTGATTTGTGTAAATTCACTATGTTAATCCTGCAGTGTTCTGGTGTGAGGAAACCATACACTGTTTATATAAATGGACATAACTATCCTGCTGCCGACACGTTCCAAACAGGAAGTGATCATGGGCTGCACATCCGGCGACTCTGGCTCCAATTCACTTTACATTGAAAAACTGTGTCTCCTCTCTCTGTAACTGCTGCTGTCAGACTCATCATTTTGGTGGTGATATGTTCGTGTGGACCCGTTCTACGTGATCCTGGTGTTTTTATTTCACTATTGTGTTTGAGATATGAACATTAATAAGTTACAAATCCTCCGCACTGACAAGCAACTGGAAGTGGAACCTGCATGTCAAGGTGTCGTCATAGCAACACATACAAATAACCCACGCTTGGCCCATGCACTCATCGTTGCGGAAGCATTAGGCCCTACGCCCTGTATGGGCTCAGGCCTAAGTCCAACCATGATCGGGAGCATTTTCAATGGAGATACATTTATACGTTGTTGTGGAAAATTAAAGCCAAAGGGAAAAGGAAGGAGTTCGTCCTCATCCAGGATCAGGTTTGTGGAGATGCAAGTCTGCTGACCACAAGGTTTTCAGTGGAATAAAGACAACCAAAATGAAAAAATGTGCTCTTATTTTGGCTAAAAGTGACTTAATGTGACTTTAATTTGTCATTTGATGACATCTGTCCTTCCTTAACATTGTATATTACCATTTAGTATAGAAAAAATATAAATATAAATAAATACAAGTTTTATTAATATCAGATTTTTACCATCTTCAAAAAAATATGAAAAATGTGACTAGGTCATTTTAAATAGTTTGCACTGGTCCAGAGTTATTAAGATAAGACGTTAAAGTGACTAATACATTGATTTTGGCGTTCCACCACTGACCTGAGGCACACATCACATGTAAACACAATCACAATTCCCTTGTAATGTTTCCAAAGATCTGAAATGCCCTGACTGCTGTTGTTGCACCACACGTCCATTCACTAAACCTTCAGCTGACAATAAAGACGTCAAGTGACAACTAATTACAAGTGCGTCTCTGTGGACAATTATGAGTCACTACACAGTTGTCTGTAAACAGCCGAGCATTTAAACCAGCGATTAGAATGTGTGGGCTTTTATTTGACAGATTGGCCGTGCGGTGCTGTGTCCTGGTGTTGTGACTGCTGTTTGTATGCAGGCAGTAAACAGACAACAGGACTAGTTCATTTTAAATGGTTTGCAGTGATTATTCCTCACTTATCTTAAGCATTCTGAGCATCCCATTTCAGAGGCATCGGTGACTGAGTGTCTTGCACCGTTCTGGGTTGGATTCCTGATTGGTCCAGGCCTTTCTGTGCAGTTTATTGTCCTTGTGTCTAGGTGGGTTTCCCCCAGGTTCTCCCCATCAACCTACACGTCATTTTATGCAGCCCGCGAAAAGGTAAATTAAAGGCATAACTGTCATAAAATAAATCTATACTGCTTTAATGTGTGCACTGACCAGAAATTAATGAGATTTTCCCAACAAGTGGAGCTGAGAAATATTTGCAAATCATCATCACAAAATGTTCACGAGGAGGAAAATTGTCGACATGGAAGGAAGTTAGAAGGACTTTAATCCTGTATTGTCCCTCATTCAAGACTTCACTTTTGTATTCAACAATTATACAATTTACTACCAAGAAATACTTGGCTTCGTGGTGTTACCTGCTCATCTCTGTGCAGATTACTAAAATCTGTCTTTCTTCGGAGCATCCCAGGCAAAACAATAACATCAGAATAGAAGGTTTTCGGACCATTCACCATGTACAAATTTGCCCAAATTTATGTTTGGCTAAGAATATATTGGGTCCTATATGTAACCCTTTTACCAAGCTGCTCATTATTTTGAAAGGAATAACCAAATTATATAGGACGTCCTGTAACCTCAAGTTAAACAATGGTAAAAGAGAATCTCAATGTATAAAAACTTTGTCTAGGGTAGAAGTATGATTCTAGCTTTTAAATTTAACAAATAACTCCAAGGAATATAATTATTATGACGAGAAACCGAGATGCAATGTACATTTAAATATTTTTGTAACTTTGTCAATATGTTTACAGTGTTTTGCTTTTACAGTGTACAAATGAGAAACACACAGTAAATACGTTTTAGGCTTTTCTTATTCTTACAAAATTGTAAGGAATCAAATACATTTCCACAAACATACATTTCTCCCCCAATACTATAAAGTCAGACACGAATGCACTGATTTTGATATTATGCTCTCAGTTTTTCGATGGCGCGTTGGAGCTCAAGGTAAAATCCAAAATACGTGGAAATAATCCTACAGTCTGTTGTTCACTTTCACATTCGTATGGAAAAAAGATTTATGAGATGGGACACAGAATGTGCTGTCCTGTCTGTCCTCACAGGTGACTCAGACTCGTCCGTGGACACACCGTCTCTGTCCAACTGACTCTGAAGTGAAGTAGCACAAAAACGGCGCTAGCTTTAGCTTAGCTTTTTTTTTGCACGGTTCTCGGAAGACTCCGTGAAAACTCACCCCCAGACTGTGCGATAAGTCCCGCGAGTTCTCCTCAGTCCTCAGTCCTCCAGAGCAAGGGGAAAAATCTTCAGAGTAGCTGAAAAGCGGCTTTCAATAATGTTTGTGTTTTCTCGTACGAGCTTCTCTTCGTTGAGTTGTTCGCGCCATTGCCACTTCTCGAACGTTCTCTGCATCGTGCATCACTTCATCACGTCATCACGTCCACTCAAATCAAGTAACATGTTTATTATGGGTATTTTTTTAAGCTTTTTATCAATCATGAATTCTTTATATTTAAATGTTGTAACACCATGCAATGCATATTTAACTATTTTATAAACTTACAAAATGGAAATTTTACTCTATTTATAATAGGAAATAACATACATTCTCAAGATGAACAAATGAATGAAAGATGAACTAATATAACAAATATTCAAGTTATACACATAATATAAGATCCGGTACTACACAAAATTGATTCTATTCTTGTGAGCTTTAAGCCATGTTATAATGTTGTTACTTCATAAAAAAACCAAAAAAACTAAAACAAAAAACAAAAAACTGGTTTATTAGTCCTGTCTACATATCCAATGCTCAAAATGCTCAGTCTCCCCTTGTGATGTTGTGGTTTACAATATATCTGTAATGAGCAAGACAGATTTAGCTCAATTATATGAAAACTAGGTACAGTCACTTTAAACAGCAATTCTACCATAGAATCCTGACTGTTCTCCAGCTCACATTTAAATGAGGCATTCTATAATGTTGTCATGAAGTCATGTGACCAGCTCTAGGACACTCACCTAGCAACCAGTAACAGTTCTCGTCACCATGGCAACCGTGACAAAGAAATCCTTTGACAAAGCGATTCTTTGACACGAAGTGATTCTTTGACACAAAGGCAATCGATTTGTAGTACTTGTTAGATCAAACTCAACGGTCACAACAAAGTCAATTCAATTCTTCAATTCAATTCAATTTTCAAGTGCTCTTGTATTGCTCTTGTATTGTTCGTATATTGCTCTTCTATTGCTTAGATATCTCATTTTTTGACCAACCTAAATACATACTGAAATGGCTTCAGGATATTCCTCCAGACCAGATCAAACCCCTGTTTAAGTTAGGGGAGTACATCGTCTTGGACGTACTTGGGGAAGGGGCTTTTTGGTACAGTCCACTAGATGCTTTCACCCTCAGAATTTAGAGGTCGTGGCAGTTAAAACCCTGAAGAACGCCAGTAGCGTTCTCGAAGAAGAAGTTAAGATCTTGGAGGAGTTGCGCCTCTTACAACCAGACAAGTACAATATTGTCAGGTTCATTGAATACTTTGCAGAACAGGACTCCGAATGCATGGTATTTGAACATTAGACAGGAGCCTGTTTCGACTTTATGGACATGAGAGAAGAGGCATTGTCTTTGTGTGAGCTCCGTCCAGTGGCACAGCAGCTCCTGGTGGCCTTTGACGGTCTCAAGACGGCTGGGATCATTCATGCAGACCTAAAGCCAGACAACATCATGCTGGTGAACCACAGTAAGCAGCCTTTTAAAGTCAAACTCATTGACTTTGGCCTTGCTGGTTATGCAGACATGATGGACTTCTGGTCCATGGCGCAACCTTTTCCATACCAATCTCCAGAGGATCACTCTAGGCTGCGAAGTCACTGAGGCTGTGGACATGTGGTCTCTAGGCTGCACTCTGGCAGAGTGTTTCACAGGATACTTTTCTTTTCAGTGGACACTCAGCCTACGACAATCTCAGGACCATCGTCGAACTGTAGGACTTCCAAGCGAAAAAGTGCTCCAAAAAGCACATCTGTCTTTAGATTACTTTGTAAGCCCTTCAGGTGACTTCACACAGTGGAGACTTAAAACCTTAGATGAGTACTATGGCAGTGAGAAAGAAGACATGCCCAACGTCTCAGAGTGTCTAGCTGAAAATTCAGCTCTTTAGACAGTGTTTTTCAGGGGTCTCATACAAGAACGGGAGACCCAGAGCACAGAGACAGATTGGCCTTTGCTGATTTCATAAAGAGACTTCTGGACCTGGACCATGAGATGAGAATCACTCCCAAGGAGGCACTCCATCACCCCTTTGTGACGATGGAACATCTGATCGGTGATGACAGTGAATACAGTGAGAACGCTCGTGGCCTCATGGCCTTAGCTCTTAAAGGGTCCACCCACTGTGTCTGATTTGAGCCCTCCTGAACAGCCCAGTCCACACGTCCCACAACATGTACCAGAGCCGCTCCGAGATGAGGAGGAAGCAATAAGGACCCACCCAAACACTGGAGCACATAGACAACACAAAGTGTTTCAACGAGGGTATTCTAGAGACTCCAATGGACAACGAGGAAAACATGCAACCTGTCAAGTACGTCGATGGGTTTTTCTATTTTGGCCGTGAAGATCCAGTTTGGAATGAACCACTTAATGTAGGAGAAACAAGTGTCCCCCAAATACCTCAGTGTTTGAACCCAGCTATTCTAGAGACTCAGATGAACAACAAGGAGAACATCCAGTCAGAGAAGTCTGAACACCGCATCGACGTCACAGGCTTTGAAGATCCTGATCCGATTAGGGAAGCGTCAAATGCCAAAGAAGACAGGCCAGAATTACATTGTCATTGACATTCCAGACGACATTGTACCCCAGGACTCAGATTTTGCCAGTTCTAGCCTGAGCAGCATTGTCATCGACATTCCAGAAGACATTGTACCCCAGGACTCATATTTGCCTGTTCTAGCCTGAGCAGCTCCTGCTCCATTTTGGGATGTTTCAAGACAGTGGCATTTGGTGGTTTTCTAGCAGGACAGACTGCTCTCAGTTATGTGTCATCATTGCTGGAGCCGTTGTACTCCCCATAATTCTTTAGGGTTGTAGGTTTTTAAGTTTCCTTCATCTGAAGGAAACTTAAGAACCTGAGTTCTTAGGTTTCCTTCGGGTTCTTAAGTTTCCTTCAGGTTCTTAAGTTTCCTTCATCTGAAGGAAACTTAAGGAAACTTCAGATGAACAATTTTAATTGTTCTAATTAAAATGGTTCATCTGAAGGAAACTTAAGGAGCTGAGTTCTTAAGTTTCCTTCGGGTTCTTAAGTTTCCTTCATCTGAAAGAAACTTAAGAACTCAGGAAAATATAATAAGTATTTAAGAAGATGAGAAGAAGGTTCAGACACAACCATATTTGATTACACAGGCCACTTTACAGCACAGGAATAGCAGGGTAATATGTTTATTACACTGTTATTGAAGTAAAGTGAGCCGCTGTAATCCCCCATTCGTCAGGAGTAGCTAGTAGGTGGTAGCTAGTCAAGTGTGATCCCATCTTCTCTACAAATTGTTCTAATTAAAATTGGCAATAAAAAATACAAAAAATACAAAATCATAAACTTGAAGTTGACTTTTATTTAGCATGCTGTCTGTAAACAATTTGTCTGAAGTACCAGTCGTGTTACTGTAGTAAAAGTGCAGTTCCTCTGAAGTACCAGTCGTGTTACTGTAGTAAAAGTGCAGTTCCTCTGAAGTACCAGTCGTGTTACTGTAGTAAAAGTGCAGTTCCTCTGAAGTACCAGTCGTGTTACTGTAGTAAAAGTGCAGTTCCTCTGAAGTACCAGTCGTGTTACTGTAGTAAAAGTGCAGTTCCTCTGAAGTACCAGTCGTGTTACTGTAGTAAAAGTGCAGTTCCTCTGAAGTACCAGTCGTGTTACTGTAGTAAAAGTGCAGTTCCTCTGAAGTACCAGTCGTGTTACTGTAGTAAAAGTGCAGTTCCTCTGAAGTACCAGTCGTGTTACTGTAGTAAAAGTGCAGTTCCTCTTCTCTCTGTGAGTCTAAAGTGTCTGGAGCTTTAACAAAATGAAATGATCTGAACATTTGTGTTTGTTCAGTTTTACTTTGGATCATTTTTGTGACTTATTTAAGTCTCTTTAAGTTACTCTTACTTGAGCAGTACTTTTCCCAAATACTTTTTTACTCTTATTGGAGTCATTTCTTTTTCACTACTCTGTTCTTTTCCTTGAGTAATAAGAATAACATTACTGCAAAATAATATAAATCCTTTTCAGCTGCTGTGATGAATATGTGGGTGTTTTGAAATGTTTCACAATTCCTGGAAGAAAACTTTATCCCAGAAATGGACTTGGGACAAGGATGTTGTGAAATGTTTTGTAAGCGAATGTCAAGGTGACCCTTTGTGAGAGGAACCAGATGCCAGAGTGAGCTCAGATCCCGTCTCACTCCCTTCTATGGTCAGAGTCAGGTCCAGAGTTAGAGTCGCACCAAACTGCGTCAGGTGGGTGGACGGGCCGAGGAAGGGGTGGAACCTGGATTCGAGTAGAGCTAACAAAAGTGACAGTCACACCCAAATCTGGGGCTTTTGCTGGGGCTTCTGGGGCTTTGGGGGCATCTTTAGATTCAGAAGCCACTTGTTTCTCACTGAACTGGTCTGGGTCCTCTCAGTTGGGTCTGTTTTATATATGTATATTTTGTGCACTGATGTAACTATTTTAAGGGGCAAGTGTTTTAAATATACTTTGGCATATTAGTGAATTGTAAAAAAAGCCCAACCAGGGACGGGAGTTGAAAATGAGCTCTTGCTATAAACTCTGTCTGCATCACATCAGCTGCAATGTTCCTGTTGTAACTGTGTCTGATTTGAATTGTCCCTGTCAAATAAATATATAAATAAATAAAGTTGGGTCTAATGACTGAGACACCTGATCTGTAAGATAAAGTCATTTCTGTTCAGACTCAACACTTCAATAAACCTGTGGAACCTTATTTTGGACTCGGCTTCTTTCGAGAGAAAGCACCCACAAATAAAATGTGCACATTCACATATTTGTATTTGTGTTTATTGAATCATCCACAGTCTCCGTCTGTTCGTCCGTCTGTTCGTCCGTCTGTTCGTCCGTCTGTTCCTCCGTCTGTTCCTCCGTCTGTTCCTCCGTCTGTTTCCGTATAAATATATTTAAATGTTGTGGTCGTGGAGCTCAGTTCTACACAGCTCCGTTCAGATACAGAGACAGAAACTTGTGGAAAGTCTGTGGGTTGAATCCTTCCAATCCAGCGGCGACCTGCAAAAAAACAACAAACTGAGAAAAGTTCTGCAGACGACAGACTGTGGCACTACATGAGAGTCTATGGTGAATCATGACATTTTCTCCTGTAAAAACTCCAAACACTAAATGTAAATGTGACAGAGCTGCTCCAGGCTGAAGGTCGCCGGTTCAAATCCTGCTCTCGACAATCATGGGTCAGACTGAGATGATTTTTGACACAAATCACAAACACATTAATTCTGTTCAGCCTCAGAGCCGCAGTCAGAAAGTTCAGGGGCGTTTCTCAAATTAAATAAAGTCAGTGCACACCCTGTGAGGTCAAAGGTCACACGTTACTTCACTTATATTTACAGACTTTATACTTATCGGTCTACTTTGGGCTGCAGCTTTCTCTTTATTTTACACAAAACCCAGTGAGAAAACTCTGACTCTCTTTTTATGGGCACCGTGTTTAAATAAATCTACAGGTCCATATAAAACAATTCTAATAATGATAATAATAATAATCAATAATCCCAATGATTCTTTTTAGCAGTTTAATTGAACACAGAGTTCTTTTTATTGTCCACAAAGATTTTGTAAATATATTTTTTAACCAAATAAAGGTTGAATTATGGCGACTTGAAGTTTTCTAGACAGAGAATATTTGCAAAGTAAGTGTATTATTAAGTGTAATTATTTTCTATTTTTACTACTTTCTACATTTTATAAACACAGAAAACATCAAATATATGAAGTGAAGGGAGAAATATGGAATTATGTCGCAGAGAAAAAAAAGTCAAATGTCTCTTATTTTTAAGTGATTTACCTTTTTTTTTTTGGCTACATAATTCCAATATATCTCACCTCATATATTGATGTTTTCTGTACCTGTTTATTTGTGTAAATAAAAAAGTACCTGTACTTCTTTCTTCTTGATGAGCGGTCGCACTTTTGCGTATTCGTACAGCTCCTGATCCTTGTCCATCCAAACCTGAAGAAACAAACAGGACTCACTTTACTTTAAATCATTTTCCAGGATGTTTTGATGTAATCACAGAATCTACAAACACATGAGCCTCTTTTATACAGTGTTTATAATAATAATGATGTAGCTCAAGTCCGTACGTCTAAATGAACGACACAGACTGTTTTTCTGTGGTGTAGATGACTGTTTCTAGTGAACAGATAGATAGAGCTAGTCTAGATTGACCAGGTAAGACTAGCACGCAGAATAGCTCAGGGAAGCACAGTGACAGTGATAGTGACGTTAGGGAGCAGTTTTAGACCAGTGAAGCACAACTCAGTCAGAGGGAACAGCTCCAAACAGACAGAGACTGTGTGTGCCCCACGTACAAAAAGCACAATAAAACACCCCTAAACTCTGACAAGGAAGCTGTCAGATCTCATAACTTAACAAAATAAATAAATGTGCCGCAAATAAACAAAATGATAAGTGTGTAAAATGTGGACTGCTAAACATCAGGTCTCTTTCCTCCAAATCTCTTTTAATAAATGAACTAATTGGCGACCTTAATATTGATCTGTTAGCCCTAACTGAAACATGGCTTCGGGGAAAATGATTATGTTAGACTAAACGAATCTACACCCATCAAGTCACATGAACTTTCAGAGTGCCCGGAGCACAGGTGGAGGTGGTGGTGTGGCCGTCATCTCTCATTCTAGTCTAATTCTCAGCCCCAAACCCAACTATACTTACCTCTCCTTTGAAAGCCTCGCACTCTACATTACGTGCCCCAATTGGAAAAACCAAAAAGCTGTTATATTTATAATAATTTATCGACCTCCTGGTCCATATGCCGACTTCCTGACAGAGTTTTCTGATTTCATCTCAAGTTTAGTCTTGAACTGGGAAAGGATTGTTATAGTTGGAGATTTCAACATTCACGTAGATAACGGCAGTGATTGCCTCAGTAATGCTTTTGGTGCGCTTCCTGGATGGGATCGGTTTCACCCAGAGTGTGAATAAGCCGACTCACTGTCACAATCACACTCTAGATCTCGTTCTAACCTATGGTATTGAGATTAATGATCTAATTGTCCTTCCTCAAAACCCTATGATGGATTCAAAATATATATTCAAGTTATATTATGTTATCTCACTGTTCATTTTAAAGGTACTGTAGGTACTGTACTGTAACTGTAGTTACTATAATCATTATATTCATTATATTCATTTCAACTATGTAAACTATGTAATCTGCACTAATGTTTGTTCTTGAGTCTTGCAGAAGTTATCTTTTGAAAGTTGCAGGATCCCACGGGAAGAAGGTCACTCTGAATGTGTGAAACAGAGACATCTTGGGAATGACCTTTGGAGATGCGAAAACAAAATGTATTTCTCTGTGAATCTTATCATATGTTTTCATTTTGTGATGTAAACTATGTCCCCCATCCCTTGAGAACGCATTTGTAACTAGGGTCCCTAACTAAATAAAAGGAGGAGAAAGACGGTGGAAACTTCAGAAGGGAGTGTGGTTGTAAACTGAAGGTTTTGCTTCCCCGCTCTTTCTCCTCAATATTGAGACAAAATAATCTCTCTTGTCTTCTCTTCTCTTTTGAACTCTAATATAGGTTAAAAAGGTGAACCTATCAACTTGGTCCTTCGAGCCGGATCCCAATATACCGGAGGACTCCAGCGGGTGTCGGAGACCCAGGAGAGACTGTGCGCACAGCATCCGAGACCTTTTCCAGGACTGGTTTTCTTCGATATCTTTTGGAGTCTAAAGGTTGACGGGATACCGAGGGAGAGAGACGAGACGAGTGAGTAGCTCTTGCTTTAAAAAACGGTATGACTGGGGGTCATGCGCGTAAAGAAACCCTAATTATCCTAGGCTCCAATTAGGTACTAAAACCTACTAATACTAATAGTAATAGTAGTACTAGGGACGGATACGGAGTCCCGTTACCGGGTAAAATAGTGATATTTTACTGGCTGGTACAAAACCGTGATAAGAGGGACGGATGCGGAGTCCCGTTACCGAGTAAAATAGTGACATTTTACTGGCTGGTACAAAACCGTGGGAAGTAAATAAAAAGCAAGGGTGTGTGAGAGAGAGACGGGTGAGTGGAGATTCTGAACCACTAGGTGACGAATCTCATACCAAAAAGGTTGGGGAAATACGGTGTATTTCTGTGGATGCAGAGGCAAGATCTCTCCGCCTGCTGAGGCTAAAGTGAGAGATACCACACTAATCACTCGTACCAACCTGTTATTGTATTCCAGCGATAGAGACCTCCCTAGGAGTTAAAAGCTGGACTAAATTTGAGGAAATAAAAATGGGAAATAAAACTACAAAACTGACACCAAAAGATAGACTAAAAGTAAAAGACTGGAAAGCCGTGCACGCAAAATATCCTGAAAAATGTACACAGTTAGATTTGTGGGTAACAAAATATAAATTTGAAGGCGAGTTAAAATCTTCTAAAATAATGGAGCTCCAAAATAAAATACAAAAAAAATGCAAAAATAAAGAATATGATATGTGTAAACAAGGCTACTATCATTTGGAAAGATGGTTGGAATTGGCACAAGCCAGAGAAAAAGGCCAAACACAGGCAAAGCGTAAGCAACAAATTATGCTTAATACAAAGGAGGAAGATGATTTCACCACTGTAATAGCTGCTCAGCCAGAAACACCAGTACAGCAGGCTCAAGCCGAGATAGAGGGAGCAGTAGCGGGAGGGGAGCAGCAAGTGCCCCCGCCCCCGTATCACCCATATCAAGAGGCAACAGAGCTATTACACAAGATGAGAACTACACAAACTAGAAGTGAGGCAAAAGGTAAAGGTGAAAAAATTGAATTTAGTAAAACCATGGGAGCTGACCCTGTGGTCATTACTACTTATCAACAGCCTAATGAAGCATCCGAGCAGGAACAAACTTTCATTATGCCTACTGCCCCCATGAGTACAGAGGAACAGGTCACAAAACCAAAAACAAAATCAAAACACCGGATGACAAAACTTTTCCCTATGATACAAGTTGCAAATCCCAGAGCAGGACAACTAATACAACCTGGTGATGAAAATGGTGGAAGACACCCAGAAACAATTTTAGTGCATAGACCCTGGACAGAGAGTGACATAGATGATGCATTAAAAGGAATTGTTTCACCCATGGAGGATGTAACAGAGTTTTTGGCATCCATGGAACAATTGAGAAAATCATATAATTTGAATGGACAGGAAGTAGAGAGGGTGTACAGAAAGGCTTTGGGACATCACTGGGCATCTGTTAGTGGGGACTGGGATCATTTGGGGGGTACAAATCAAGATAATTTGGAAATACTGTCCCATGATGACGAACAACTCCAAGTTAGGTTGACAGCATTAAGAACAAGGATCCAAAATAGATTTACTAGGAGAGCAAATTATATGGAAATAAACAGAACTAAACAAAAAGAGGATGAAGGTTTTGAGGAGTTTAAACACAGACTTACAAAGGTGTTTAAAGTACATAGTGGACTTGAAGATGAAGCTGGCAATGAGAATTGTGCATACAGACAGCAATTAAAGAATGCTTTGCACGCTAATTCTACCACAGGAATTCGTAATTGGATTGACAAGCATTATATAAATTTTGCTACAGGGACACTAGATCAATATGTAGATCATGCAATGCATGCAGATAAAGTGATAAAAAACAAACAGAAGAAGGAAAAAGAAAGCCAAATTTTCACACTGGAGGGAGCACAAATACTCTACAATACAGGTAGAGGTAGGGGACAGAGAGGACGGGCTCGTGGTAGAGCTGGTAGAGCACGAGGGAGAAATGCTTTTCAAAGAACACCTGCTAATCCTACTGATATGCAAGATACCAATGAGATAGACAGATGTTGGTGGTGCGGGAAGACAGGCCACTGGAAGAGAGACTGTCCAGAGTGGCCAGGCTATCAAACTAAGGGACGAGGATATGACAGTACAAATGGCCAGATTGCATGACTAGGTCAACCACCTGAAGGATTCTGGTTAGATGACACTGACGACATACCTAACCTATTTACTGACCCAGGGGGCCAGGATTTAACTGAAAAGGACTTAATTATGGCAAATCAACAGGCTTATGACCAAGAAAAACCACAGGAAGGAAAAATACTAGTTGATTTACAAGCTGCATTAGGGTGCGGACGCACCTTGCCAAAAGTTACTCTACTAGTTAATGGGGTACAAATTTCTTTCTTGTGTGATACTGGTGCGTGCAAAACCACCATGAAAACTAAAGTCCCAGATATGACACACAGTGGGGAGTCAATGACTGTAAGAGCAGCAAATGGAGAAGTTACACATGTTTCACTGACAGAACCTGTCATGATACAAGATCCAAAGGGAAAGACAATAAAACTTGCTGTATTGTATTTCCCTGACTGCCCGTTAAATTTGTTGGGTCGTGATGCATTGGTAGCTTTAGGATTAGTCCTAATCCCAGATAACACAGGTAACATACAAGTAAAAAGAATGCAAGAAGTTCAGACCAACAACTTATATGTTATTCACCCAGATGATGAGGAAGAACTGTTTCCCTGAAATGTGTTAGAACTTACACAAGAGGAAGAGGCCATATTAAGTGACGTACCACAGTGTTTGTGGTCAAAAGGGCCATCTGATGTAGGTCTGATTAAAGGGGTAATCCCGGTAACAATTAGACCCAAATCTGAATACAGACCTTGTGTGAAACAGTATAAATTAAAACCTGATGCTATAGAGGGGATTAAACCGGAAATAGAAAGCTTAAAACAAGCAGGGGTAATAGTGGAGTGTAATGACTCACCCTGTAATAGTCCAATATTTCCGGTGAAGAAACAAGCACCATCTACAGGATGGAGAATGGTACAGGACCTACAAGCTGTAAATAATGCAGTAATTCAGCGAGCACCGTGTGTGCCAGATCCACACACACTATTAAATTCACTCAGATCAGATGCTGAGGTATTTACAGTTGTAGACATTAGTAATGCTTTCTTCTCTGTGCCTATACATAAAGATAGTCAATTCTGGTTTGCATTTACTTTTGAGGGACGTAGATATACATTATCACGATTAGGACAAGGTTATTGTGAAAGTCCAACAATATATTCACAGGCAATGTCGACTAACCTAGCAAAATTTAACCCACCTAAAGGAAGCCAAGTACTTCTGTATGTGGATGACATACTTTTGGCTTCGCCAGATAGAAAATCATGTGAAATTGATTCAATTGCTCTACTAAAATTCCTAGCAGAAAATGGCCATAAAGTGAGTAAAAATAAGCTTCAACTTTGCAAAAATACAGTGAAGTATTTAGGACATAGCTTGAGTGCTTGAGGCCGTACAATAGTAGCAGGCCGTAAAGAGGCTATACTTAAAGCACCAAAACCTCAAACAAAAAAACAAATGATGTCATTTCTAGGATTAACTAATTACTGTAGACAGTGGACAGCTAATTACGCTGAAATCACCCATCCATTGAGTAAAATGATGTATGATGTGCCAATAAATATGCATGACAAACTACAATGGACAGAAGAGAGTGAAAAAGCATTTACAGAAGTAAAACAGGCCTTAGTTTCTAGTGCTGTGTTAGCACTTCCTGACTATGACAAACCTTTTGTGCAAATGGTAGACTGTAAAGGTCATTTTATGGCATCAGTTTTAACACAAAAACATGGGGATAAGCTCAAACCAGTAGCATTTTACTCCTCCAAATTGGACAGTGTAGCATGTGCCATGCCACCTTGTGTTCGAGCTGTACTAGCTGCATCTTTAGCTGTACAAGCTAGTTCACTAGTGGTACTTTTCCATACATTAGTACTCCGTGTACCACACGCAGTGTCAGCACTGCTGTTACAAACAAACTTTTCCTTTATGTCCCCAGCACGCCATCTATCTTGCATGACAAATCTATTATCACAACCTCATCTGACAATAGAGAGATGTACAACTTTAAATCCTGCCACATTAATTCCATGTGAAAATGATGGTGAATCACATAATTGTATTGAATTGGCAGAAGAGACTACTAAGTGTAGACCAGATTTGTCTGATATGCCCTTCCAGGAAGGACAAATAATATATGTAGACGGATCCTCCAAAAAGACATTACAAGGACAAAATCAGACAGGTTATGCAGTAGTCACAGACACAGAAATATTACAAGCAAAGGCATTGCCCCATACTTATTCTGCTCAGGCTGCGGAATTAGTTGCATTAACTGAGGCATGTAAACTTATGAGAAGACAAAATATGTACAATATTTACAGACAGCATTTATGCTTACTCAACAGTACACACATTTGCTAAATACTGGCAACACCGTGGAATGGTTACGTCTACGGGAAAACCTGTAGTGCATGCTGAGTTATTAAAAGCACTGATAGCCGCAGTACAACTTCCTAAAAAGCTGGCCGTATGTAAATGTGCAGCACACACTTCTGGTACAGATTCAGTGACTAGGGGAAACGCCTTCGCTGATAAAACTGCTAAAAAAGCAGCAGAAAATAAAGTGCATGTGGCTAGTCTAAAAATAGACCAGGAACTTGACATAGGACTGCTAAAAGACATGCAGCAGCAGAGTCACATACAAGAACAGCAGATGTGGTTAAAAAAGGGAGCTAAATTAAATGATGACATTTACGTATGACCAGACGGAAAACCTATTTTACCAAAAAATCTTTTTAAATATGCAGCAATTTTGACACATGGTGTCTCCCATGTATCAACAGTGGGGATGGTAAAGCATATAGGTCAAATATATACAACGTATGGATTTAATAATTATGCAAAAAATTTTTGTAGAGCATGTCTCATATGTGCTAAACATAATCCACAAGGAAATTTCAGACCAAAAAGAGGAAGTTTTCCAAAACCAAAATATCCATTTCAAGAAATACACATGGACTATATACAACTAAATAAAAGTGAAGGAAAACAGTATTGTTTGGTAATAATAGATGCCTTCTCTAAATGGATCGAGTTATTTCCAACTAAAACAGCAGATGCGCTAACAGTAGCAAAAGCATTGTGCAAAGATATCATAACTAGATATGGAATACCAGAAATAATACGATCAGATAATGGAAGACATTTTGTAAATGAAGTAATCACAAACATAGGCCAATTATTCTGCATTAATTTAAAGAATCACTGCGCCTATCACCCCCAAAGTGCAGGATTAGTAGAAAGAATGAATGGTACTATTAAAAACAGATTAAAAAAGTGTATGGAGGAAACTAAAAGACCATGGACACAGTGTTTAGACCTGGTAAAATTGTACATTAATGTATTAGGTGGACAAGGGCTCACACCATTTGAAATGATTTATGGACGGGTTTATAAGTTACCACAGTTTAAGGAAATATGGAAAGAAGAAAATGAACATAATCTAGCTGATTATATGCAAAAAATGTTCAAGAACCAACAAATGAATGCCGACCAAGACCCAAACTCCCCTTTGCAGGAAGCTGAGCTGGTGAAGCCAGGAGACTGGGTCCTGATCAGAAGTGTTAAAAAGAAGCATTGGCACTCACCCAAGTGGGAAGGACCTTTCCAAACCTTAATAACGACAACATCAAGTCTAAAAATAGCTGAGCGTGACAGCTGGATTCATTTGTCACATTGTAAAAAGGTGATACAATATGACGGGTAAAACCATATCTTATGTCATATGCATGTTTATGCTTACTATGGCGGCAATATTGTTGACACTATCAATATGGTATGGGTGGAGGCCTGTGGGACTACCTGCCCCTACAGTGCCAGGGCAGCCAATGCAAGTGATGCAAAACTCTAATCTGACCAGACTCAAACCCAGGTTCAAACGAGAATTACAACATGGGTCACCAAAACCAAGCAGGAAAGGATGGTGCTCAAAGGAAAGGTCATACGCATATGGGATTCAAGGTTGCATTCCAATTGGAACTATTACTACAATTACTATTCCTATGCGTAGTCTGGCAGCAGGAATTGAATATACTAAAAATTACTGGTACATAACTAATGATATTCAAAATCAAGGATGGGACACATTAGTAGCTGACCAGGAAAACAAATGGACACCAACACAAACAAAAACTGCTTGGGCAGGTAGGCAGGCAAAGCTGCTAACCTTAGCCAAAACCGAATCTAACCTATTAATAACAGTAAATAACATGAAAAGGAACTTAACTATTAATGGTCAAGGATGCTGGATGTTTCTGTTGAGAGCTCATGTAACAGGACCAGACCCCATTTATAAGTTAATAATATGTGAAATGAGCAATGTTGATACTCCTGAACCGATTCTGGTTTCTAGACTGCAAGGCAGTGGAATAAAAATTAAAGCAACAATAACCTTTACTAAAGAACAAGTGTTCAATATGGCAACTGGTGTATCTGATTTTGGAAACAATTGGCTAACAATGATAGAACAGGCATCAAAGTACGTTAATAAAGACTGTGTTGCTTGTATGGGACCCAGACCGCTTTTGAGAATGGTACCAACACCTCCTGAATTAACAGTGCAATGTGTGGAGGATATCTTAACTAAAACAGTACCAGAGGCAGAGTGCGCAGAGTGGGATGCAGTTTACCCACTAACAGAACCTGAAAAACACAAACCAATATTTGAGGCCAAATTGCCAAAAGGAAATTACACCTGTATCCAACGCTCAAATTCGGTAACGAATGTTTTAGGTAATATTGATGGAAATCTATGTGAAAGAAATCTGACTACAAATAAAGCACTACCCAAAATGCGCAGTGACATCTACTGGTACTGTGGAGGGAAAATACTTAGAGCAAATATGCCAAATGAATTCACTGGAGTATGCGCTCTAGTTAATCTGATAATACCTATAGAAGTCATGTCAATAGAAAATGAACAATTAATAGCATTGACTAAGCAAAACCCAATTGAAATTGAAAACCATATCAGAAGACCTAAAAGAGAATACAAGGGACGTTGGGGAGAAAATGACCCGACGTATATTGATGCAATTGGAGTGCCCAGAGGGGTTCCTGACGAATATAAATTAGTTAATCAAATTGCCACAGGATTTGAAAACATTCCTTTAATAGCCGCTCTAATTCCAATCACTCCCAATAAAAACGTAGACAGAATAAACTACATCCACTACAACGTACAAAAATTGGGAAACTACACACAGGAGGGGTTTGAAGCAGTGCACGAGCAACTTAGCGCAACCTCACTTATGGCTTTCCAAAACCGCATAGCTGTTGACATGCTCCTGGCAGAACGAGGAGGAGTTTGTTCTGTTATTGGGGCTAGCTGTTGCGTGGTCATCCCTAACAATACCGCTGCAGACGGAAGCCTGACTAGAGCTATAGGCAGCCTGCGTGCGATGAATAGACGCTTAAAGGAGCAGTCTGGGTTGAGTACCCCGTTCTGGGATGACTGGCTAAGGGTGTTTGGGCGCTACAGAGCACTGGTTTCATCGGTCCTAGTATCAATCGCTGTGTTTGTAGCAATTTTAACCTTGTGTGGATGCTGTTGTATTCCTTGTCTTCGTTCCCTGATCAATAGGTTAATAACCGCTGCCATCTCCTCCGCACCTGAGGACAAAGGGGTGCAGATGTACCTATTGGAGGGCAGTGATGACGAGAACCCTGAAGGAGCACTTCCAAAGTTATTCCAAGAAACCCTCTAGGTGTAAGAACGAATGAACCGGTAATTAAAAATCCTAGGGGAAGAGATTACATGGTGATGTGTGTGATGTCACAGTTCGATAAACAGGAGGGAATGATGGATTCAAAATATATATTCAAGTTATATTATGTTATCTCACTGTTCATTTTAAAGGTACTGTAGGTACTGTACTGTAACTGTAGTTACTATAATCATTATATTCATTATATTCATTTCAACTATGTAAACTATGTAATCTGCACTAATGTTTGTTCTTGAGTCTTGCAGAAGTTATCTTTTGAAAGTTGCAGGATCCCACGGGAAGAAGGTCACTCTGAATGTGTGAAACAGAGACATCTTGGGAATGACCTTTGGAGATGCGAAAACAAAATGTATTTCTCTGTGAATCTTATCATATGTTTTCATTTTGTGATGTAAACTATGTCCCCCATCCCTTGAGAACGCATTTGTAACTAGGGTCCCTAACTAAATAAAAGGAGGAGAAAGACGGTGGAAACTTCAGAAGGGAGTGTGGTTGTAAACTGAAGGTTTTGCTTCCCCGCTCTTTCTCCTCAATATTGAGACAAAATAATCTCTCTTGTCTTCTCTTCTCTTTTGAACTCTAATATAGGTTAAAAAGGTGAACCTATCACCCTATACTCTCTGACCATTTCTTAATTACCTTTCAATTTATACTAAAAGACTATCCAGCCCCACAGAAAAAAACTATAATGAAAAGAACATTATCAGATAAATCGGTTACAGAGTTTAAAGAAATTATTGAGCCATTACTGAAAGATATGTCATGTGACAATGGCAATAATTTTTAATCCAATTGTCACTGATCAATTGGTTGACAGAACAATGCTCACCTTAAAATCTGCTCTCGATGTTGTAGCTCCGCTAAACAGAAAAGCATTAAACCAAGACCTCCGGCTCCATGGTACACGTTACAGCTCAGGACACTCAAACAACATGTAAGACGCACAGAGAAGCTTTGGCGCCGCTCGCGCTCTGAGCAGTCTCTGAAGGCATGGAAGCTCTGCCTGCTCACTTATAAGGCCGCTCTGCGGAAAGCCCGAACTAGATACTATTCAAATCTAATAGAAGTAAACAAAAATAACCCCAGATTTTTGTTCAGCACTGTAGCCAGGCTGACAAACTCCCACACTGCTAATGAGTCTCTTATCCCCTCCAACATTAGTTGTGATGACTTTCTTCACTTCTTTGATTACAAAATCACAACCATTAGAGACAAAATTAACAAAGCTACTCCAAAAATCAGCTCTGAGCAAATCCAGTCTGTAATGCCAATGTCCCACATGGACCCTCTAATAATATTAGATAAATTTACTCCTGTTGATGAGGTGGAGATTACCTCAGTCATCATGTCGTCAAAACCATCAACCTGTTTGCTCGACCCTATTCCAATCAGACTCCTCAAAGAAGCCCTCCCCCTAATAATAGATTCCATCCATAACATAATAAATATGTCGTTAGAAAATGGCTACGTTCCTCAGTCCTTTAAGTATGCTGCGATTAAACCCCTTTTGAAAAAAACTAACCTAAATCCTGATGAATTAGTCAACTATAGACCTATCTCTAATCTTCCCTTCCTCTCAAAAATTCTAGAACGAGTTGTGGTGAAACAGCTCTGCCGCCACCTGCAGGACAATAATATATTTGAAAAATTTCAATCTGGATTCAGAGCTCACCACAGCACAGAGACTGCACTGCTTAAAGTAACAAATGATTTACTACTAGCTGCTGATAACGGGCTGGCTTCAGTCCTGGTCCTACTGGACCTCAGTGCAGCGTTTGACACCATTGATCACAACATTCTACTGCAGAGGTTAGAATGTGACATTGGAATCAGAGGGACCGCCCTCAAATGGTTTAAATCCTATCTATCAGATAGGTACCAGTTTGTTAGTATAAAACCAGAGCACCTCTCCCTGTTCTAAAGTAGCCTGTGGTGTTCCACAAGGATCTGTGCTTGGTCCAATCCTATTTACTCTGTATATGTTGCCATTGGGTAACATTATCAGAAAACATGGCATTAATTTTCACTGCTACGCTGATGACACTCAGCTGTACTTATCAATGAAACCAAATCAGACTGATCAAATAGATTAAACTCAGTGCCTGTGTGAAGGACATCAAAACCTGGATGACCTTGAATTACCTGCTCTTAAATCCTGAAAAAACAGAGGTCATTGTCGTTGGTCCCAAAGGTCAAAGAGATTCTCTGTCGGACCAGATAATCTCACTCGACAATGTGAGTATAGCTTCTAGCCCTACTGTAAAAAATCTTGGAGTCCTATTTGATCAAAATCTCTCATTCACAGCCCATATAAACCTAGCTTGTAAAACCGCATACTTTCACCTGCGAAATATAACTAAAATTAGAAATATTTTACCTAAAAACGATGCTGAAAAACTCATCCATGCATTTGTTACTTCCAGACTTGATTACTGTAATTCCCTGCTTGCCGCCTGCCCCCAAAAGTACTATAAAGTACTATAAAGTACTATAAAGTACTATAAAGTACTATAAAGTACTATAAGGAGCCTCCAGTTGGTCCAAAATGCAGCGGCCAGAGTCCTAACAGGAACTAAAAGAAGAGACCACATCAGTCCTGTACTAAAATATCTGCACTGGCTTCCTGTCGAGCTTAGAATCAAATTCAAAGTCGTCCTCCTGACATACAAAGCCCTAAACGGTATGGCCCCATCCTATCTGCAAGATGCTATTGTCCCGTACCAGCCAAACAGAGCACTCCGCTCTCAGAATGCAGGGACTATTAGTGGTTCCTAGAGTGTCCAAAAGTACAGTGGGAGGGAGAGCATTCAGTTACCAAGCTCCTGTGCTATGGAATCAACTCCCTGCTGATGTTAAACAGGCCCCCACAGTCTCTGTATTTAAGACCAGGCTTAAAACCTTCCTCTTCGGTATAGACCAGGTTACATAGTGAGGGAGTTAGGGACAAACCCGGGATAAGACAGGCTGCAGTAGGAGTAACTAGCTGGGGGAAGTATGGTAACCTGAGCACTATCCTCTACTTTGCCCTATTTTCTCATCAGCAATGCTATTCACATGTTGTCCCCTGTCCCACTCCCCCTGTGGAGTGTATCTCTTTCAGATGCCCCGATGATAGTTGGACCTCCTCCTCGCCTGGCTCTCCTCCCTCCTCGTCTGGTCTTCCTCCCCCTCGCCTGGCTCTCCTCCTCCTCGTCTGGTCTTCCTCCCCCTCGCCTGGCTCTCCTCCTCCTCGTCTGGTCTTCCTCCCCTCGCCTGGCTGATTTCTTATGTTGTCTGATTTTTCCTGTTGTGTCTGATTGATAGGTTCACCTTTTTAACCTATATTACAGTTCAAAAGAGAAGAGAAGATAAGAGAGATTATTTTGTCTCAATATTGAGGAGAAAGAGCGGGGAGGCAAAACCTTCAGTTTACAACCTCACTCCTTTCTGAAGTCTCCACCGTCTTTCTCCTCCTTTTATTTAGTTAGGGACCCTAGTTACAAATGCATTCTCAAGGGATGGGGGGACATACTTTACATACTTTGCAAACAGTGTAAGTTTTGTTTTTGCATTTCCAAAGGTCATTCCCAAGATGTTTCTGTTTCAGGGTTTCAGAGTAACCTTCTTCCCGTGGGATCCTGCAAGTTTCAAAAGACATTTTCTGCAAGACTCAAGAACAAACATTAGTGCAGATTACATAGTTTACATAGTTGAAATGAATATAATGATTATAGTAACTACAGTTACATTACAGTACCTACAGTACCTTTAAAATGACAGTGAGATAACATCATATAGCTTGAATATATATTTTGAATCCATCACTGATTTTTCCTGTTGTGTCTGATTTTCCTGTTGTGTCTGATTTTCCTGTTGTGTCTGATTTTTCTTGTTGTGTCTGATTCTTCCTGTTGTTTTGTTTTTTGTGTCTTGGCGGCACGGTGACTGAGTGCCATCACTCATGTCTCACAGCAAGAAGGTTGGTTCGATCCCCGGGTCGCCCAGGCCTTTCTGTGTGGAGTTTTTCATGTTTCTCCTCGTGTCTGGATGGGTTTCCTCCGGGTACTCCGGTTTCCCCCATCAACCAAAACATGAACGCCCTTCGAGACAACTGTTGTTGTGATTTTGGGCGTTACAAAAATAAATGAATTGAATTGAATTGTTCTTTCTCCACATGTGAACGGTTCTGGTCAGACTTTGTGCTTTAAAAGTAGAATAAAAGTGATAAAAGTGCAGCATTAAACTCTTACCTTTTTCTGTGTCCTTCTTAAATATGTTTTGATCCACTTTTGGGTCAGAACAAAACATTGATTTACGTTTCTTTTTTTAAATATAAATCAGTTTTATTCAACTTAAACTATTTTTCATCTTAGTTAAAATATATTTGTGTATTTACATTTTTGATTAGATGTTTTCAGTCTAATCACATGTTCAAAACTTAAACTTAACACAGTGATTTATTAAGTGCGTTTTATTCTATATTTGTATATCTGATCTGAATCACGCTCTCGACGTAAACTCCAGCTCCCACAGATGAATGCTGCTGTTGTGTCCTTGGGCAAGACACTAAACCACCAGTGTCTGTGTGTGAACGTGTGAGTGGTTCTTGATGTAAAGTGCTCTGAGTGTCCTTAAAGATGGAAAAGCGCTGTATAAAAATAGTACAACACTCCTACGTGACGCAAAATGGGTTATTATCCACTGTCTGGCCAAAAAACCCTCACCACCTGGATTTAACTGAGCAAATAGGTCCGAGTTTCCTGCAGTTGGTCCGGTCGAGGTTCAGCAGAGTGAGGTCAGCTGACACCTGAATAAACTGAATGACCAGGTTATTCCATCTGTGGATTTTTGGGCATATTCCAAGACAAAAATGCCACAATTCAACGAGCTCAAATAGTGACAGAGGATCAGGAGCAGAGACGTCATTTTCACACACGTCCACCACAGAGTCCAGACCTTAACCCCAGTGAGAATCTTTGTGCTGGAGAAGCTTTGAGCAGCGTCAGACTCGACCATCATCAATGAAACAGGAGAAACATTAAAGCAACAACTGGATGGAAATAAATCTGTGACGATGAAGAAGAAATCGAAATAATGACACAGAGAATGTGACGTGATCAAAGGTAAAGGAACAACCAAATATTAGAGTGTGGGACCTTTTGTTGGGCAGTGTATGAGGCAGTGTCCAGTGGTGATCTGACCTGAACTGATCAAGTGTCAGAAAAAAAACAGCAACATCGATGAGGAAGTAGTCGCTAAACAATGGTTCTTATTGGCTGCTAGCTTCAGCTCATTGGCCAATCAGGAGCTTTCAACCCCTTTCTGAGGCTGGAAACAAACATCAATCAAATACATGCATTAATATTGAGTAAAACTAGATTTAACCTCCTGAGACCCGAGCGCTTGCAAGACTTTATTTGCAAAAACTAAATTTTTTCACATACATTTTGTGTAAAAAACAAAATGAGAAACAAATGTGCCTCTTGGAACAATGTGTCTCATTTGTGTGACATATGCCTTTAAATAAAAAATAAATAAATAATAATAATAGATTAATTAAAATACAATAAAATAAAATAAAATTATAAATATAAAATAAAATAAAAAGATTAAATAAAAAATAATAAAAAATAAAATAAATAATTTACTTAAAATACAATAAAAAATAAAATAATAAATAACTAAATACAAATACATTTTTTGATTAAAAAACAAATATAAATAAATAAATATAAAAAATAAGTAAATATTCTAACTCTTATTCAAAATTGAACATGTTCTTGTTGCTGTTCTTCTAAATATTTGCACTGTGGCCTAAACAACCCAAAATGTGTTGTCCACAGATGAGGACGCCAGGTCTCAGGAGGTTAAAGTATTAGACAGACACAAGTATCTCTGCTATAGTTTTTATCTGTAGCTTTAAACTCAGAAAGAGAAAAGTGTTACGTTTGTCCATTTTTTTCAGCAATAATATGACAGATGCAGAATTATTAAAAGGGGCTCTCTCTGTTTATAAGTAACACCCTGTTTGTAGATTAATAGCAGCTGCTGTTACTGCAGCCCTAGACTCCACCCAGAGGTCTCAGGTCAGAGGTCAGCTCCTGTGCCCAAAGCCAGGCTCAAGACCAGTGACTATGACTATGGAACAGCGCCCTCTGCCTGTCAGATCCTCTCAGTCTTTAACACAGTTTAAGACCAGACTGAATCCCACCTCTCCTCCCTGGTATTTAACACCACACAGGACATACAGGTGTTGTATTGTTCTGTTCCTGTGTGTCGTGTATCTGTGTGTTTGTTTTTTGTTGACTTTTGTGTGAAGCACTTTGGTTCAGCTCAAGTTGCTTTAAATATAGAAACAAACTTTAAATGAAATAAATTGTTTTTGGAGACGTTAGGTAACATGTGGTGACAGCGTGCACTCCTGTCCCTCCTTTGAAAACACCACACGAGAACATTTCCTGTGTCTTATGTTGTTTGAGGTTCTGCTCAGTGTGAGCGCACATTCAAGTGTCTTTCACCTTCAGTTCATTTCTGTTTTGTTGTTGTCATTTTGCATAATAAGCCCTTTTTAGAATACTGCCAAAAAGGTGAGTACTGAACAGAACTACTTCTAATTTTTACATTACAAATTAACGTTAAAATATCAAGATCAATGTACTGCAAGTCTTATTTAATAAATAAAATGACACAAAGGACAACAGTTTTCTCCATTTTAGCCAAACATGTAAATGTGTAGAAGTGTCATTCACGTCTTTGTTAAACTCACTGTGTGTGGCCATTTTCTGCTGGTTTAGTGTGAAGGAAAATGAGTTTGTAATGAATCATTTAATGGCATTTAGCAAATAGAAATAATTCTGTTAATCCTAATGGACCTAAAACAGGAAAAGTTTAGTCTGATTCATGTCAGACAGAGAGAGAAAAAAGCAAATGTGTCTTTTTATATAGTGCATGTAAACTTGTGTATATATGATTAGTGCAGGGGTGAGCTGTACAAAACAGTGAGGGACGTTCAGAGGAAATCAGAGGCTTAAGTCATAAATCGTATATGACAGAAGATCCAATTCCCAACACAACATGATGGGCTTTATGTTTTAATCATTTCATCTCATATATTTTTAAAGACTAAAGTAATTCAACCCTCCCAACCATTAAATGTGCCCTGTGCATCTTCCCCAAAAGGGCGTCCTCTGCTCGAGCCCCTGGACATGAATGAGTTTAATGCTGTACTGTGTAACAATCCAGGCAAAGTAACATCTGTATGAAGAAGCAGTTGGTAAACCCTCATTCAAAAAATCCTACTGCTGATGCCACGTGGTTTACAATTACTGCAATCAAAATAATGAACTGAAAACTTGAAACTACATGTATTTTTATGTATTCTTTTTGTTATGTTCAGGGTTACACCTTTCACGATGGCTGACGGAAAGTCGTTTCTTCGAAAGCTTCTAAAAGTCCACCTGGCTGATCATCCACCTCCTACCCACACTGAGGAGCTCCTGACCAGACTTCAAGGACTGGTCACAAATCTTTCCTGGAGTCCAGATGAGGTCATTCAGCTGTTTACGTCTTTACTGAAGCGATTCGACTCTAAACAGACAGAAGACGACCTGCCGCTGTGGATGCTGAAGATGCTGCATTATGTAGAAATCAATTAGATCACTCCAAACTGGAAATCTGAAAGGTCTACAATCGACAAAGAGATATCTGAAAGACTTTTATTGAACTGATTCAGGACAAAACAAAAACAGATGAACAACTGCGTGAGACTTTAGGGGCAAATTCAGATAAGGGACTTGATGAAATAATCAGTGAAATTGAGCAACAAAACACAATTGATAAAAAACTTCTCGATGATGCCAAACAAATCATTTTAGAATTCAACTCAGAATCAAACCACAAACATGAACTCACAAGTGATCTGCAGAGGGTGGTAGCTGCAGTGAAGAAGACGAGAAAGATCACTCCCAGATGAACACAGATGGTGAGCTGGACCCTCATGGCTCTGTCCGCAAAAGGTCGTCTGATTCAGGTGAGGACGGGAGAGGGAAAAACCTGCATCATCGCCACGTTTGCCGCCTTCCGAGCTCTGCAAGGACAAAAAGTGGACGTCATGTCCAGCTCTCCAGTTTTAGCCGAGAGAGACTTTAACGACTGGAAAGATTTCTATAAACCAGTCGTGTTTGAGCACGTTCAAAAGCCCCAGTGTGAGTCCCAGCTAATAGTGAAGAGCACTGCTCAGTGTGGATACTTTATACACATAAATTACAGTCACAAGCTAGCTAGCATTAGCCACCAGTTTTTCAAAAGTCTCTGTCACTTTATTGTTGAAACTCAAACTCCTAAACAAGACCATGAACTGATCACAGGCTCTAGAAAATGTGCTGTTTGAATCCATTTTGTGTTTTTTTTTCTTGAGTTTTCAGAAAACATATCAGTGTGTTTGCTAATGTGTGCATTATGTCAACAAGGTAACTGCTAAACATTCTACCATAGACATACATGCAGAAAGTATCAATAATCAATAGGAAAAAAACTGGTCCTTGGAAGGCCTCCTGGGAGGATGACATCACATCCTAGAATCTGAAAAAACAACCAATCACATTAAAGAAATAAGAAAAATATTAAAATGACAAAACAGTGGTCCGTCACTCTATCGCGGTTCACCTTTTGTGGTCTCGCTGTTTCGTGGATGTTTTTTTTTTACAGTGTATAAACGTGCATTGTGTTCTGCGTCCTAATTGGCTAAGGGACTGTAGACCAGACATGAGCAAACTATGGCCCGGGGGCCTCACACGGCCCTTTGGGTTTATTAATCTGGCCCGCCGAACGTGACCAAATTATATTAAAATAGATAAAAGTAGGCGAAGCTCTGGCCTGGAAACACCTTGGGGTCCGACCGTAGGAGCTGGAGGACGTGTCTGGGGTGAGGGAAGTCTGGGAGTCCCTGTTTGGACTGTTGCCCCCGCGACCCGGCCCCGGATAAGAGGAAGAAAATGGATGGATGGATAAAAGTAAACATATACACACACACACACACACACATACATATATATATATAAACATATATACATAGAGAGAGAGAACTAAACTAAACAGAACTAAACCAGGACTAAACCAGGACTGGACCGGGACTAAACCAGGACTGGACCGGGACTAAACCAGGACTGGACCAGGACTAAACCAGGACTGGACCAGGACTAAACCAGGACTGGACCGGGACTAAACCAGGACTGGACCAGGACTAAACCAGGACTGGACCAGGACTAAACCTGAACTATATACTATGGACTTAATCTAGTTGAAATGACTCAAATTATAAAAAGTTTATAAACCACAAAAATTCGAGCCTTGGTTTAAATGACTTGAAATAGGAAAATGAATCTGCAATGAATTTAAATAAATATTTCCGTGCTTGTGTGTGAGTCGTAGTGATTTGTGTAAATTCACTATGTTAATCCTGCAGTGTTCTGGTGTGAGGAAACCATACACTGTTTATATAAATGGACATAACTATCCTGCTGCCGACACGTTCCAAACAGGAAGTGATCATGGGCTGCACATCCGGCGACTCTGGCTCCAATTCACTTTACATTGAAAAACTGTGTCTCCTCTCTCTGTAACTGCTGCTGTCAGACTCATCATTTTGGTGGTGATATGTTCGTGTGGACCCGTTCTACGTGATCCTGGTGTTTTTATTTCACTATTGTGTTTGAGATATGAACATTAATAAGTTACAAATCCTCCGCACTGACAAGCAACTGGAAGTGGAACCTGCATGTCAAGGTGTCGTCATAGCAACACATACAAATAACCCACGCTTGGCCCATGCACTCATCGTTGCGGAAGCATTAGGCCCTACGCCCTGTATGGGCTCAGGCCTAAGTCCAACCATGATCGGGAGCATTTTCAATGGAGATACATTTATACGTTGTTGTGGAAAATTAAAGCCAAAGGAAAAGGAAGGAGTTCGTCCTCATCCAGGATCAGGTTTGTGGAGATGCAAGTCTGCTGACCACAAGGTTTTCAGTGGAATAAAGACAACCAAAATGAAAAAATGTGCTCTTATTTTTGGCTAAAAAGTGACTTAATGTGACTTTAATTTGTCATTTGATGACATCTGTCCTTCCTTAACATTGTATATTACCATTTAGTATAGAAAAAATATAAATATAAATAAATACAAGTTTTATTAATATCAGATTTTTACCATCTTCAAAAAAATATGAAAAATGTGACTAGGTCATTTTAAATAGTTTGCACTGGTCCAGAGTTATTAAGATAAGACGTTAAAGTGACTAATACATTGATTTTGGCGTTCCACCACTGACCTGAGGCACACATCACATGTAAACACAATCACAATTCCCCTTGTAATGTTTCCAAAGATCTGAAATGCCCTGACTGCTGTTGTTGCACCACACGTCCATTCACTAAACCTTCAGCTGACAATAAAGACGTCAAGTGACAACTAATTAACAAGTGCGTCTCTGTGGACAATTATGAGTCACTACACAGTTTCTGTAAACAGCCGAGCATTTAACCAGCGATTAGAATGTGTGGGCTTTTATTTGACAGATTGGCCGTGCGGTGCTGTGTCCTGGTGTTGTGACTGCTGTTTGTATGCAGGCAGTAAACAGACAACAGGACTAGTTCATTTTAAATGGTTTGCAGTGATTATTCCTCACATTATCTTAAGCATTCTGAGCATCCCATTCAGAGGCATGGTGACTGAGTGTCTTGCACCGTTCTGGGTTGGATTCCTGATTGGTCCAGGCCTTTCTGTGCAGTTTATTGTCCTTGTGTCTAGGTGGGTTTCCCCCAGGTTCTCCCCATCAACCTACACGTCATTTTATGCAGCCCGCGAAAAGGTAAATTAAAAGGCATAACTGTCATAAAATAAATCTATACTGCTTTAATGTGTGCACTGACCAGAAATTAATGAGATTTTCCCAACAAGTGGAGCTGAGAAATATTTGCAAATCATCATCACAAAATGTTCACGAGGAGGAAAATTGTCGACATGGAAGGAAGTTAGAAGGACTTTAATCCTGTATTGTCCCTCATTCAAGACTTCACTTTTGTATTCAACAATTATACAATTACTACCAAGAAATACTTGGCTTCGTGGTGTTACCTGCTCATCTCTGTGCAGATTACTAAAATCTGTCTTTCTTCGGAGCATCCCAGGCAAAACAATAACATCAGAATAGAAGGTTTCGGACCATTCACCATGTACAAATTGCCCAAATTTATGTTGGCTAAGAATATATTGGGTTCCTATATGTAACCCTTTTACCAAGCTGCTCATTATTTTGAAAGGAATAACCAAATTATATAGGACTCCTGTAACCTCAAGTTAAACCAATGGTAAAAGAGACATCTCAATGTATAAAAACTTTGTCTAGGGTAGAAGTATGATTCTAGCTTTTAAATTTAACAAATAACTCCAAGGAATATAATTATTATGACGAGAAACCGAGATGCAATGTACATTTAAATATTTTTGTAACTTTGTCAATATGTTTACAGTGTTTGCTTTTACAGTGTACAAATGAGAAACACACAGTAAATACGTTTTAGGCTTTTCTTATTCTTACAAAATTGTAAGGAATCAAATACATTTCCACAAACATTACATTTCTCCCCCAATACTATAAAGTCAGAACACGATGCACTGATTTGATATTATGCTCTTCAGTTTTTCGATGGCGCGTTGGAGCTCAAGGTAAAATCCAAAAATAACGTGGAATAATCCTACAGTCTGTTGTTCACTTTCACATTCGTATGGAAAAAAGATTTATGAAGATGGGACACAGAATGTGCTGTCCTGTCTGTCCTCACAGGTGACCTCAGACTCGTCCGTGGACACACCAGTCTCTGTCCAACTGACTCTGAAGTGAAGTAGCACAAAAACGGCGCTAGCTTTAGCTTAGCTTTTTTTTTGCACGGTTCTCGGAAGACTCCGTGAAAACTCACCCCCAGACTGTGCGATAAGTCCCGCGAGTTCTCCTCAGTCCTCAGTCCTCCAGAGCAAGGGGAAAAATCTTCAGAGTAGCTGAAAAGCGGCTTTCAATAATGTTTGTGTTTTCTCGTACGAGCTTCTCTTCGTTGAGTTGTTCGCGAGCCATTGCCACTTCTCGAACGTTCTCTGCATCGTGCATCACGTCATCACGTCATCACGTCCACATCAAATCAAGTAACATGTTTATTATGGGGTATTTTTTTAAGCTTTTTATCAATCATGAATTCTTTATATTTAAATGTTGTAACACCATGCAAATGCATATTTAACTATTTTATAAACTTACAAAATGGAAATTTTACTCTATTTATAATAGGAAATAACATACATTCTCAAGATGAACAAATGAATGAAAGATGAACTAATATAACAAATATTCAAGTTATTACACATAATATAAGATCCGGTACTACACAAAATTGATTCTATTCTTGTGAGCTTTAAGCCATGTTATATGTTGTTACTTCATAAAAAACCAAAAAAACTAAAACAAAAAACAAAAACTGGTTTATTAGTCTGTCTACATATCCAATGCTCAAAATGCTCAGTCTCCCTTGTGATGTTGTGGTTTACAATATATCTGTAATGAGCAAGACAGATTTAGCTCAATTATATGAAAACTAGGTACAGTCACTTTTAAACAGCAAATTCTACCATAGAATCCTGACTGTTCTCCAGCTCACATTTAAATGAGGCATTCTATAATGTTTCATGAAGTCATGTGACCAGCTCTAGGACACTCACCTAGCAACCAGTAACAGTTTCTCGTCACCATGGCAAACCGTGACAAAGAAAATCCTTTGACAAAAGCGATTCTTTGACACGAAGTGATTCTTTGACACAAAGCAATCGATTTGTAGTACTTGTTAGATCAAACTCAACGGTCACAACAAAGTCAATTCAATTCTTCAATTCAATTCAATTTTCAAGTGCTCTTGTATTGCTCTTGTATTGTTCGTATATTGCTCTTCTATTGCTTAGATATCTCATTTTTTGACCAACCTAAATACATACTGAAATGGCTTCAGGATATTCCTCCAGACCAGATCAAACCCTGTTTAAGTTAGGGGAGTACATCGTCTTGGACGTACTTGGGGAAGGGGCTTTTGGTACAGTCACTAGATGCTTTCACCCTCAGAATTTAGAGGTCGTGGCAGTTAAAACCCTGAAGAACGCCAGTAGCGTTCTCGAAGAAGAAGTTAAGATCTTGGAGGAGTTGCGCCTCTTACAACCAGACAAGTACAATATTGTCAGGTTCATTGAATACTTTGCAGAACAGGACTCCGAATGCATGGTATTTGAAACATTAGACAGGAGCCTGTTCGACTTTATGGACATGGAGAGAAGAGGCATTGTCTTTGTGTGAGCTCCGTCCAGTGGCACAGCAGCTCCTGGTGGCCTTTGACGGTCTCAAGACGGCTGGGATCATTCATGCAGACCTAAAGCCAGACAACATCATGCTGGTGAACCACAGTAGCAGCCTTTTAAAGTCAAACTCATTGACTTTGGCCTTGCTGGTTATGCAGACATGATGGACTTCTGGTCCATGGCGCAAACCTTTTCCATACCAATCTCCAGAGATCACTCTAGGCTGCGAAGTCACTGAGGCTGTGGACATGTGGTCTCTAGGCTGCACTCTGGCAGAGTGTTTCACAGGATACTTTCTTTTCAGTGGACACTCAGCCTACGACAATCTCAGGACCATCGTCGAACTGGTAGGACTTCCAAGCGAAAAAGTGCTCCAAAAAGCACATCTGTCTTTAGATTACTTTGTAAGCCCTTCAGGTGACTTCACACAGTGGAGACTTAAAACCTTAGATGAGTACTATGGCAGTGAGAAAGAAGACATGCCCAACGTCTCAGAGTGTCTAGCTGAAAAATTCAGCTCTTTAGACAGTGTTTTTCAGGGGTCTCATACAAGAACGGGAGACCCAGAGCACAGAGACAGATTGGCCTTTGCTGATTTCATAAAGAGACTTCTGGACCTGGACCATGAGATGAGAATCACTCCCAAGGAGGCACTCCATCACCCCTTTGTGACGATGGAACATCTGATCGGTGATGACAGTGAATACAGTGAGAACGCTCGTGGCCTCATGGCCTTAGCTCTTAAAGGGTCCACCACTGTGTCTGATTTGAGCCCTCCTGAACAGCCCAGTCCACACGTCCACAACATGTACCAGAGCCGCTCCGAGATGAGGAGGAAGCAATAAGACCCACCCAAACACTGGAGCACATAGACAACACAAAGTGTTTCAACGAGGGTATTCTAGAGACTCCAATGGACAACGAGGAAAACATGCAACCTGTCAAGTACGTCGATGGGTTTTTCTATTTGGCCGTGAAGATCCAGTTTGGAATGAACCACTTAATGTAGGAGAAACAAGTGTCCCCCAAATACCTCAGTGTTTGAACCCAGCTATTCTAGAGACTCAGATGAACAACAAGGAGAACATCCAGTCAGAGAAGTCTGAACACCGCATCGACGTCACAGGCTTTGAAGATCCTGATCCGATTAGGGAAGCGTCAAATGCCAAAGAAGACAGGCCAGATTACATTGTCATTGACATTCCAGACGACATTGTACCCCAGGACTCAGATTTTGCCAGTTCTAGCCTGAGCAGCATTGTCATCGACATTCCAGAAGACATTGTACCCCAGGACTCATATTTTGCCTGTTCTAGCCTGAGCAGCTCCTGCTCCATTTTGGGATGTTTCAAGACAGTGGCATTTGGTGGTTTTCTAGCAGGACAGACTGCTCTCAGTTATGTGTCATCATTGCTGGAGCCGTTGTACTCCCCATAATTCTTTAGGGTTGTAGGTTTTTAAGTTTCCTTCATCTGAAGGAAACTTAAGAACCTGAGTTCTTAGGTTTCCTTCGGGTTCTTAAGTTTCCTTCAGGTTCTTAAGTTTCCTTCATCTGAAGGAAACTTAAGGAAACTTCAGATGAACAATTTTAATTGTTCTAATTAAAATGGTTCATCTGAAGGAAACTTAAGGAGCTGAGTTCTTAAGTTTCCTTCGGGTTCTTAAGTTTCCTTCATCTGAAAGAAACTTAAGAACTCAGGAAAATATAATAAGTATTTAAGAAGATGAGAAGAAGGTTCAGACACAACCATATTTGATTACACAGGCCACTTTACAGCACAGGAATAGCAGGGTAATATGTTTATTACACTGTTATTGAAGTAAAGTGAGCCGCTGTAATCCCCCATTCGTCCAGGAGTAGCTAGTAGGTGGTAGCTAGTCAAGTGTGATCCCATCTTCTCTACAAATTGTTCTAATTAAAATTGGCAATAAAAAATACAAAAATACAAAATCATAAACTTGAAGTTGACTTTTATTTAGCATGCTGTCTGTAAACAATTTGTCTGAAGTACCAGTCGTGTTACTGTAGTAAAAGTGCAGTTCCTCTGAAGTACCAGTCGTGTTACTGTAGTAAAAGTGCAGTTCCTCTGAAGTACCAGTCGTGTTACTGTAGTAAAAGTGCAGTTCCTCTGAAGTACCAGTCGTGTTACTGTAGTAAAAGTGCAGTTCCTCTGAAGTACCAGTCGTGTTACTGTAGTAAAAGTGCAGTTCCTCTGAAGTACCAGTCGTGTTACTGTAGTAAAAGTGCAGTTCCTCTGAAGTACCAGTCGTGTTACTGTAGTAAAAGTGCAGTTCCTCTGAAGTACCAGTCGTGTTACTGTAGTAAAAGTGCAGTTCCTCTGAAGTACCAGTCGTGTTACTGTAGTAAAAGTGCAGTTCCTCTTCTCTCTGTGAGTCTAAAGTGTCTGGAGCTTTAACAAAATGAAATGATCTGAACATTTGTGTTTGTTCAGTTTTACTTTGGATCATTTTTGTGACTTATTTAAGTCTCTTTAAGTTACTCTTACTTGAGCAGTACTTTTCCCAAATACTTTTTTTACTCTTATTGGAGTCATTTCTTTTTCACTACTCTGTTCTTTTCCTTGAGTAATAAGAATAACATTACTGCAAAATAATATAAATCCTTTTCAGCTGCTGTGATGAATATGTGGGTGTTTTGAAATGTTTCACAATTCCTGGAAGAAAACTTTATCCCAGAAATGGACTTGGGACAAGGATGTTGTGAAATGTTTTGTAAGCGAATGTCAAGGTGACCCTTTGTGAGAGGAACCAGATGCCAGAGTGAGCTCAGATCCCGTCTCACTCCCTTCTATGGTCAGAGTCAGGTCCAGAGTTAGAGTCGCACCAAACTGCGTCAGGTGGGTGGACGGGCCGAGGAAGGGGTGGAACCTGGATTCGAGTAGAGCTAACAAAAGTGACAGTCACACCCAAATCTGGGGCTTTTGCTGGGGCTTCTGGGGCTTTGGGGGCATCTTTAGATTCAGAGCCACTTGTTTCTCACTGAACTGGTCTGGGTCCTCTCAGTTGGGTCTGTTTATATATGTATATTTGTGCACTGATGTAACTATTTTAAGGGGCAAGTGTTTTAATATACTTTGCATATTAGTGAATTGTAAAAAAGCCCAACCAGGGACGGGAGTTGAAAATGAGCTCTTGCTATAAACTCTGTCTGCATCACATCAGCTGCAATGTTCATGTTGTAACTGTGTCTGATTGAATTGTCCCTGTCAAATAAATATATAAATAAATAAAGTTGGGTCTAATGACTGAGACACCTGATCTGTAAGATAAAGTCATTTCTGTTCAGACTCAACACTTCAATAAACCTGTGGAACCTTATTTTGGACTCGGCTTCTTTCGAGAGAAAGCACCCACAAATAAAATGTGCACATTCACATATTTGTATTTGTGTTTATTGAATCATCCACAGTCTCCGTCTGTTCGTCCGTCTGTTCGTCCGTCTGTTCGTCCGTCTGTTCCTCCGTCTGTTCCTCCGTCTGTTCCTCCGTCTGTTCCGTATAAATATATTTAAATGTTGTGGTCGTGGAGCTCAGTTCTACACAGCTCCGTTCAGATACAGAGACAGAAACTTGTGGAAAGTCTGTGGGTTGAATCCTTCCAATCCAGCGGCGACCTGCAAAAAAACAACAAACTGAGAAAAGTTCTGCAGACGACAGACTGTGGCACTACATGAGAGTCTATGGTGAATCATGACATTTTCTCCTGTAAAAACTCCAAACACTAAATGTAAAATGTGACAGAGCTGCTCCAGGCTGAAGGTCGCCGGTTCAAATCCTGCTCTCGACATCATGGGTCAGACTGAGATGATTTTTGACACAAATCACAAACACATTAATTCTGTTCAGCCTCAGAGCCGCAGTCAGAAAGTTCAGGGGCGTTTCTCAAATTAAATAAAGTCAGTGCACACCCTGTGAGGTCAAAGGTCACACGTACTTCACTTATATTTACAGACTTTATACTTATCGTCTACTTTGGGCTGCAGCTTTCTCTTTATTTACACAAACCCAGTGAGAAACTCTGACTCTCTTTTTTATGGGCACCGTGTTTAAATAAATCTACAGGTCCATATAAAACAATTCTAATAATGATAATAATAATAATCAATAATCCAATGATTCTTTTAGCAGTTTAATTGAACACAGAGTTCTTTTTATTGTCCACAAAGATTTTGTAAATATATTTTTAACCAAATAAAGGTTGAATTATGGCGACTGAAGTTTTCTAGACAGAGAATATTTGCAAAGTAAGTGTATTATTAAGTGTAATTATTTCTATTTTTACTACTTTCTACATTTTATAAACACAGAAAACATCAAATATATGAAGTGAGAAATATGGAATTATGTCGCAGAGAAAAAAAAGTCAAATGTCTCTTATTTTTAAGTGATTTACCTTTTTTTTTTTTGGCTACATAATTCCATATATCTCACCTCATATATTTGATGTTTTCTGTACCTGTTTATTTGTGTAAATAAAAAAGTACCTGTACTTCTTTCTTCTTGATGAGCGGTCGCACTTTTGCGTATTCGTACAGCTCCTGATCCTTGTCCATCCAAACCTGAAGAAACAAACAGGACTCACTTTACTTTAAATCATTTTCCAGGATGTTTTGATGTAATCACAGAATCTACAAACACATGAGCCTCTTTATACAGTGTTTATAATAATAATGATGTAGCTCAAGTCCGTACGTCTAAATGAACGACACAGACTGTTTTTCTGTGGTGTAGATGACTGTTCTAGTGAACAGATAGATAGAGCTAGTCTAGATTGACCAGGTAAGACTAGCACGCAGAATAGCTCAGGGAAGCACAGTGACAGTGATAGTGACGTTAGGGAGCAGTTTAGACCAGTGAAGCACAACTCAGTCAGAGGGAACAGCTCCAAACAGACAGAGACTGTGTGTGCCCCACGTACAAAAAGCACAAATAAAACACCCCTAAACTCTGACAAGGAAGCTGTCAGATCTCATAACTTAACAAAAATAAATAAATGTGCCGCAAATAAACAAAATGATAAGTGTGTAAAATGTGGACTGCTAAACATCAGGTCTCTTTCCTCCAAATCTCTTTTAATAAATGAACTAATTGGCGACCTTAATATTGATCTGTTAGCCCTAACTGAAACATGGCTTCGGGAAAATGATTATGTTAGACTAAACGAATCTACACCATCAAGTCACATGAACTTTCAGAGTGCCCGGAGCACAGGTGGAGGTGGTGGTGTGGCCGTCATCTCTCATTCTAGTCTAATTCTCAGCCCCAAACCCAACTATACTTACCTCTCCTTTGAAAGCCTCGCACTCTACATTACGTGCCCCAATTGGAAAAACCAAAAAGCTGTTATATTTATAATAATTTATCGACCTCCTGGTCCATATGCCGACTTCCTGACAGAGTTTTCTGATTTCATCTCAAGTTTAGTCTTGAACTGGGAAAGGATTGTTATAGTTGGAGATTTCAACATTCACGTAGATAACGGCAGTGATTGCCTCAGTAATGCTTTTGGTGCGCTCCTGGATGGGATCGGTTTCACCCAGAGTGTGAATAAGCCGACTCACTGTCACAATCACACTCTAGATCTCGTTCTAACCTATGGTATTGAGATTAATGATCTAATTGTCCTTCCTCAAAACCCTATGATGGATTCAAAATATATATTCAAGTTATATTATGTTATCTCACTGTTCATTTTAAAGGTACTGTAGGTACTGTACTGTAACTGTAGTTACTATAATCATTATATTCATTATATTCATTTCAACTATGTAAACTATGTAATCTGCACTAATGTTTGTTCTTGAGTCTTGCAGAAGTTATCTTTTGAAAGTTGCAGGATCCCACGGGAAGAAGGTCACTCTGAATGTGTGAAACAGAGACATCTTGGGAATGACCTTTGGAGATGCGAAAACAAAATGTATTTCTCTGTGAATCTTATCATATGTTTTCATTTTGTGATGTAAACTATGTCCCCCATCCCTTGAGAACGCATTTGTAACTAGGGTCCCTAACTAAATAAAAGGAGGAGAAAGACGGTGGAAACTTCAGAAGGGAGTGTGGTTGTAAACTGAAGGTTTTGCCTCTCCGCTCTTTCTCCTCAATATTGAGACAAAATAATCTCTCTTGTCTTCTCTTCTCTTTTGAACTCTAATATAGGTTAAAAAGGTGAACCTATCAACTTGGTCCTTCGAGCCGGATCCCAATATACCGGAGGACTCCAGCGGGTGTCGGAGACCCAGGAGAGACTGTGCGCACAGCATCCGAGACCTTTTCCAGGACTGGTTTTCTTCGATATCTTTTGGAGTCTAAAGGTTGACGGGATACCGAGGGAGAGAGACGAGACGAGTGAGTAGCTCTTGCTTTAAAAAACGGTATGACTGGGGGTCATGCGCGTAAAGAAACCCTAATTATCCTAGGCTCCAATTAGGTACTAAAACCTACTAATACTAATAGTAATAGTAGTACTAGGGACGGATGCGGAGTCCCGTTACCGGGTAAAATAGTGATATTTTACTGGCTGGTACAAAACCGTGATAAAAGGGACGGATGCGGAGTCCCGTTACCGAGTAAAATAGTGACATTTTACTGGCCGGTACAAAACCGTGGGAAGTAAATAAAAAGCAAGGGTGTGTGAGAGAGAGACGGGTGAGTGGAGATTCTGAACCACTAGGTGACGAATCTCATACCAAAAAGGTTGGGGAAATACGGTGTATTTCTGTGGATGCAGAGGCAAGATCTCTCCGCCTGCTGAGGCTAAAGTGAGAGATACCACACTAATCACTCGTACCAACCTGTTATTGTATTCCAGCGATAGAGACCTCCCTAGGAGTTAAAAGCTGGACTAAATTTGAGGAAATAAAAATGGGAAATAAAACTACAAAACTGACACCAAAAGATAGACTAAAAGTAAAAGACTGGAAAGCCGTGCACGCAAAATATCCTGAAAAATGTACACAGTTAGATTTGTGGGTAACAAAATATAAATTTGAAGGCGAGTTAAAATCTTCTAAAATAATGGAGCTCCAAAATAAAATACAAAAAAAATGCAAAAATAAAGAATATGATATGTGTAAACAAGGCTACTATCATTTGGAAAGATGGTTGGAATTGGCACAAGCCAGAGAAAAAGGCCAAACACAGGCAAAGCGTAAGCAACAAATTATGCTTAATACAAAGGAGGAAGATGATTTCACCACTGTAATAGCTGCTCAGCCAGAAACACCAGTACAGCAGGCTCAAGCCGAGATAGAGGGAGCAGTAGCGGGAGGGGAGCAGCAAGTGCCCCCGCCCCCGTATCACCCATATCAAGAGGCAACAGAGCTATTACACAAGATGAGAACTACACAAACTAGAAGTGAGGCAAAAGGTAAAGGTGAAAAAATTGAATTTAGTAAAACCATGGGAGCTGACCCTGTGGTCATTACTACTTATCAACAGCCTAATGAAGCATCCGAGCAGGAACAAACTTTCATTATGCCTACTGCCCCCATGAGTACAGAGGAACAGGTCACAAAACCAAAAACAAAATCAAAACACCGGATGACAAAACTTTTCCCTATGATACAAGTTGCAAATCCCAGAGCAGGACAACTAATACAACCTGGTGATGAAAATGGTGGAAGGCACCCAGAAACAATTTTAGTGCATAGACCCTGGACAGAGAGTGACATAGATGATGCATTAAAAGGAATTGTTTCACCCATGGAGGATGTAACAGAGTTTTTGGCATCCATGGAACAATTGAGAAAATCATATAATTTGAATGGACAGGAAGTAGAGAGGGTGTACAGAAAGGCTTTGGGACATCACTGGGCATCTGTTAGTGGGGACTGGGATCATTTGGGGGGTACAAATCAAGATAATTTGGAAATACTGTCCCATGATGACGAACAACTCCAAGTTAGGTTGACAGCATTAAGAACAAGGATCCAAAATAGATTTACTAGGAGAGCAAATTATATGGAAATAAACAGAACTAAACAAAAAGAGGATGAAGGTTTTGAGGAGTTTAAACACAGACTTACAAAGGTGTTTAAAGTACATAGTGGACTTGAAGATGAAGCTGGCAATGAGAATTGTGCATACAGACAGCAATTAAAGAATGCTTTGCACGCTAATTCTACCACAGGAATTCGTAATTGGATTGACAAGCATTATATAAATTTTGCTACAGGGACACTAGATCAATATGTAGATCATGCAATGCATGCAGATAAAGTGATAAAAAACAAACAGAAGAAGGAAAAAGAAAGCCAAATTTTCACACTGGAGGGAGCACAAATACTCTACAATACAGGTAGAGGTAGGGGACAGAGAGGACGGGCTCGTGGTAGAGCTGGTAGAGCACGAGGGAGAAATGCTTTTCAAAGAACACCTGCTAATCCTACTGATATGCAAGATACCAATGAGATAGACAGATGTTGGTGGTGCGGGAAGACAGGCCACTGGAAGAGAGACTGTCCAGAGTGGCCAGGCTATCAAACTAAGGGACGAGGATATGACAGTACAAATGGCCAGATTGCATGACTAGGTCAACCACCTGAAGGATTCTGGTTAGATGACACTGACGACATACCTAACCTATTTACTGACCCAGGGGGCCAGGATTTAACTGAAAATGACTTAATTATGGCAAATCAACAGGCTTATGACCAAGAAAAACCACAGGAAGGAAAAATACTAGTTGATTTACAAGCTGCATTAGGATGCGGACGCACCTTGCCAAAAGTTACTCTACTAGTTAATGGGGTACAAATTTCTTTCTTGTGTGATACTGGTGCGTGCAAAACCACCATGAAAACTAAAGTCCCAGATATGACACACAGTGGGGAGTCAATGACTGTAAGAGCAGCAAATGGAGAAGTTACACATGTTTCACTGACAGAACCTGTCATGATACAAGATCCAAAGGGAAAGACAATAAAACTTGCTGTATTGTATTTCCCTGACTGCCCATTAAATTTGTTGGGTCGTGATGCATTGGTAGCTTTAGGATTAGTCCTAATCCCAGATAACACAGGTAACATACAAGTAAAAAGAATGCAAGAAGTTCAGACCAACAACTTATATGTTATTCACCCAGATGATGAGGAAGAACTGTTTCCCTGAAATGTGTTAGAACTTACACAAGAGGAAGAGGCCATATTAAGTGACGTACCACAGTGTTTGTGGTCAAAAGGGCCATCTGATGTAGGTCTGATTAAAGGGGTAATCCCGGTAACAATTAGACCCAAATCTGAATACAGACCTTGTGTGAAACAGTATAAATTAAAACCTGATGCTATAGAGGGGATTAAACCGGAAATAGAAAGCTTAAAACAAGCAGGGGTAATAGTGGAGTGTAATGACTCACCCTGTAATAGTCCAATATTTCCGGTGAAGAAACAAGCACCATCTACAGGATGGAGAATGGTACAGGACCTACAAGCTGTAAATAATGCAGTAATTCAGCGAGCACCGTGTGTGCCAGATCCACACACACTATTAAATTCACTCAGATCAGATGCTGAGGTATTTACAGTTGTAGACATTAGTAATGCTTTCTTCTCTGTGCCTATACATAAAGATAGTCAATTCTGGTTTGCATTTACTTTTGAGGGACGTAGATATACATTATCACGATTAGGACAAGGTTATTGTGAAAGTCCAACAATATATTCACAGGCAATGTCGACTAACCTAGCAAAATTTAACCCACCTAAAGGAAGCCAAGTACTTCTGTATGTGGATGACATACTTTTGGCTTCGCCAGATAGAAAATCATGTGAAATTGATTCAATTGCTCTACTAAAATTCCTAGCAGAAAATGGCCATAAAGTGAGTAAAAATAAGCTTCAACTTTGCAAAAATACAGTGAAGTATTTAGGACATAGCTTGAGTGCTTGAGGCCGTACAATAGTAGCAGGCCGTAAAGAGGCTATACTTAAAGCACCAAAACCTCAAACAAAGAAACAAATGATGTCATTTCTAGGATTAACTAATTACTGTAGACAGTGGATAGCTAATTACGCTGAAATCACCCATCCATTGAGTAAAATGATGTATGATGTGCCAATAAATATGCATGACAAACTACAATGGACAGAAGAGAGTGAAAAAGCATTTACAGAAGTAAAACAGGCCTTAGTTTCTAGTGCTGTGTTAGCACTTCCTGACTATGACAAACCTTTTGTGCAAATGGTAGACTGTAAAGGTCATTTTATGGCATCAGTTTTAACACAAAAACATGGGGATAAGCTCAAACCAGTAGCATTTTACTCCTCCAAATTGGACAGTGTAGCATGTGCCATGCCACCTTGTGTTCGAGCTGTACTAGCTGCATCTTTAGCTGTACAAGCTAGTTCACTAGTGGTACTTTTCCATACATTAGTACTCCGTGTACCACACGCAGTGTCAGCACTGCTGTTACAAACAAACTTTTCCTTTATGTCCCCAGCACGCCATCTATCTTGCATGACAAATCTATTATCACAACCTCATCTGACAATAGAGAGATGTACAACTTTAAATCCTGCCACATTAATTCCATGTGAAAATGATGGTGAATCACATAATTGTATTGAATTGGCAGAAGAGACTACTAAGTGTAGACCAGATTTGTCTGATATGCCCTTCCAGGAAGGACAAATAATATATGTAGACGGATCCTCCAAAAAGACATTACAAGGACAAAATCAGACAGGTTATGCAGTAGTCACAGACACAGAAATATTACAAGCAAAGGCATTGCCCCATACTTATTCTGCTCAGGCTGCGGAATTAGTTGCATTAACTGAGGCATGTAAACTTATGAGAGACAAAATATGTACAATATTTACAGACAGCATTTATGCTTACTCAACAGTGCACACATTTGCTAAATACTGGCAACACCGTGGAATGGTTACGTCTACGGGAAAACCTGTAGTGCATGCTGAGTTATTAAAAGCACTGATAGCCGCAGTACAACTTCCTAAAAAGCTGGCCGTATGTAAATGTGCAGCACACACTTCTGGTACAGATTCAGTGACTAGGGGAAACGCCTTCGCTGATAAAACTGCTAAAAAAGCAGCAGAAAATAAAGTGCATGTGGCTAGTCTAAAAATAGACCAGGAACTTGACAAAGGACTGCTAAAAGACATGCAGCAGCAGAGTCACATACAAGAACAGCAGATGTGGTTAAAAAAGGGAGCTAAATTAAATGATGACATTTACGTATGACCAGACGGAAAACCTATTTTACCAAAAAATCTTTTTAAATATGCAGCAATTTTGACACATGGTGTCTCCCATGTATCAACAGTGGGGATGGTAAAGCATATAGGTCAAATATATACAACGTATGGATTTAATAATTATGCAAAAAAATTTTTGTAGAGCATGTCTCATATGTGCTAAACATAATCCACAAGGAAATTTCAGACCAAAAAGAGGAAGTTTTCCAAAACCAAAATATCCATTTCAAGAAATACACATGGACTATATACAACTAAATAAAAGTGAAGGAAAACAGTATTGTTTGGTAATAATAGATGCCTTCTCTAAATGGATCGAGTTATTTCCAACTAAAACAGCAGATGCGCTAACAGTAGCAAAAGCATTGTGCAAAGATATCATAACTAGATATGGAATACCAGAAATAATACGATCAGATAATGGAAGACATTTTGTAAATGAAGTAATCACAAACATAGGCCAATTATTCTGCATTAATTTAAAGAATCACTGCGCCTATCACCCCCAAAGTGCAGGATTAGTAGAAAGAATGAATGGTACTATTAAAAACAGATTAAAAAAGTGTATGGAGGAAACTAAAAGACCATGGACACAGTGTTTAGACCTGGTAAAATTGTACATTAATGTATTAGGTGGACAAGGGCTCACACCATTTGAAATGATTTATGGACGGGTTTATAAGTTACCACAGTTTAAGGAAATATGGAAAGAAGAAAATGAACATAATCTAGCTGATTATATGCAAAAAATGTTCAAGAACCAACAAATGAATGCCGACCAAGACCCAAACTCCCCTTTGCAGGAAGCTGAGCTGGTGAAGCCAGGAGACTGGGTCCTGATCAGAAGTGTTAAAAAGAAGCATTGGCACTCACCCAAGTGGGAAGGACCTTTCCAAACCTTAATAACGACAACATCAAGTCTAAAAATAGCTGAGCGTGACAGCTGGATTCATTTGTCACATTGTAAAAAGGTGATACAATATGACGGGTAAAACCATATCTTATGTCATATGCATGTTTATGCTTACTATGGCGGCAATATTGTTGACACTATCAATATGGTATGGGTGGAGGCCTGTGGGACTACCTGCCCCTACAGTGCCAGGGCAGCCAATGCAAGTGATGCAAAACTCTAATCTGACCAGACTCAAACCCAGGTTCAAACGAGAATTACAACATGGGTCACCAAAACCAAGCAGGAAAGGATGGTGCTCAAAGGAAAGGTCATACGCATATGGGATTCAAGGTTGCATTCCAATTGGAACTATTACTACAATTACTATTCCTATGCGTAGTCTGGCAGCAGGAATTGAATATACTAAAAATTACTGGTACATAACTAATGATATTCAAAATCAAGGATGGGACACATTAGTAGCTGACCAGGAAAACAAATGGACACCAACACAAACAAAAACTGCTTGGGCAGGTAGGCAGGCAAAGCTGCTAACCTTAGCCAAAACCGAATCTAACCTATTAATAACAGTAAATAACATGAAAAGGAACTTAACTATTAATGGTCAAGGATGCTGGATGTTTCTGTTGAGAGCTCATGTAACAGGACCAGACCCCATTTATAAGTTAATAATATGTGAAATGAGCAATGTTGATACTCCTGAACCGATTCTGGTTTCTAGACTGCAAGGCAGTGGAATAAAAATTAAAGCAACAATAACCTTTACTAAAGAACAAGTGTTCAATATGGCAACTGGTGTATCTGATTTTGGAAACAATTGGCTAACAATGATAGAACAGGCATCAAAGTACGTTAATAAAGACTGTGTTGCTTGTATGGGACCCAGACCGCTTTTGAGAATGGTACCAACACCTCCTGAATTAACAGTGCAATGTGTGGAGGATATCTTAACTAAAACAGTACCAGAGGCAGAGTGCGCAGAGTGGGATGCAGTTTACCCACTAACAGAACCTGAAAAACACAAACCAATATTTGAGGCCAAATTGCCAAAAGGAAATTACACCTGTATCCAACGCTCAAATTCGGTAACGAATGTTTTAGGTAATATTGATGGAAATCTATGTGAAAGAAATCTGACTACAAATAAAGCACTACCCAAAATGCGCAGTGACATCTACTGGTACTGTGGAGGGAAAATACTTAGAGCAAATATGCCAAATGAATTCACTGGAGTATGCGCTCTAGTTAATCTGATAATACCTATAGAAGTCATGTCAATAGAAAATGAACAATTAATAGCATTGACTAAGCAAAACCCAATTGAAATTGAAAACCATATCAGAAGACCTAAAAGAGAATACAAGGGACGTTGGGGAGAAAATGACCCGACGTATATTGATGCAATTGGAGTGCCCAGAGGGGTTCCTGACGAATATAAATTAGTTAATCAAATTGCCACAGGATTTGAAAACATTCCTTTAATAGCCGCTCTAATTCCAATCACTCCCAATAAAAACGTAGACAGAATAAACTACATCCACTACAACGTACAAAAATTGGGAAACTACACACAGGAGGGGTTTGAAGCAGTGCACGAGCAACTTAGCGCAACCTCACTTATGGCTTTCCAAAACCGCATAGCTGTTGACATGCTCCTGGCAGAACGAGGAGGAGTTTGTTCTGTTATTGGGGCTAGCTGTTGCGTGGTCATCCCTAACAATACCGCTGCAGACGGAAGCCTGACTAGAGCTATAGGCAGCCTGCGTGCGATGAACAGACGCTTAAAGGAGCAGTCTGGGTTGAGTACCCCGTTCTGGGATGACTGGCTAAGGGTGTTTGGGCGCTACAGAGCACTGGTCTCATCGGTCCTAGTATCAATCGCTGTGTTTGTAGCAATTTTAACCTTGTGTGGATGCTGTTGTATTCCTTGTCTTCGTTCCCTGATCAATAGGTTAATAACCGCTGCCATCTCCTCCGCACCTGAGGACAAAGGGGTGCAGATGTACCTATTGGAGGGCAGTGATGACGAGAACCCTGAAGGAGCACTTCCAAAGTTATTCCAAGAAACCCTCTAGGTGTAAGAACGAATGAACCGGTAATTAAAAATCCTAGGGGAAGAGATTACATGGTGATGTGTGTGATGTCACAGTTCGATAAACAGGAGGGAATGATGGATTCAAAATATATATTCAAGTTATATTATGTTATCTCACTGTTCATTTTAAAGGTACTGTAGGTACTGTACTGTAACTGTAGTTACTATAATCATTATATTCATTATATTCATTTCAACTATGTAAACTATGTAATCTGCACTAATGTTTGTTCTTGAGTCTTGCAGAAGTTATCTTTTGAAAGTTGCAGGATCCCACGGGAAGAAGGTCACTCTGAATGTGTGAAACAGAGACATCTTGGGAATGACCTTTGGAGATGCGAAAACAAAATGTATTTCTCTGTGAATCTTATCATATGTTTTCATTTTGTGATGTAAACTATGTCCCCCATCCCTTGAGAACGCATTTGTAACTAGGGTCCCTAACTAAATAAAAGGAGGAGAAAGACGGTGGAAACTTCAGAAGGGAGTGTGGTTGTAAACTGAAGGTTTTGCTTCCCCGCTCTTTCTCCTCAATATTGAGACAAAATAATCTCTCTTGTCTTCTCTTCTCTTTTGAACTCTAATATAGGTTAAAAAGGTGAACCTATCACCCTATACTCTCTGACCATTTCTTAATTACCTTTCAATTTATACTAAAAGACTATCCAGCCCCACAGAAAAAAACTATAATGAAAAGAACATTATCAGATAAATCGGTTACAGAGTTTAAAGAAATTATTGAGCCATTACTGAAAGATATGTCATGTGACAATGGCAATAATTTTAATCCAATTGTCACTGATCAATTGGTTGACAGAACAATGCTCACCTTAAAATCTGCTCTCGATGTTGTAGCTCCGCTAAAACAGAAAAGCATTAAACCAAGACCTCCGGCTCCATGGTACACGTTACAGCTCAGGACACTCAAACAACATGTAAGACGCACAGAGAAGCTTTGGCGCCGCTCGCGCTCTGAGCAGTCTCTGAAGGCATGGAAGCTCTGCCTGCTCACTTATAAGGCCGCTCTGCGGAAAGCCCGAACTAGATACTATTCAAATCTAATAGAAGTAAACAAAAATAACCCCAGATTTTTGTTCAGCACTGTAGCCAGGCTGACAAACTCCCACACTGCTAATGAGTCTCTTATCCCCTCCAACATTAGTTGTGATGACTTTCTTCACTTCTTTGATTACAAAATCACAACCATTAGAGACAAAATTAACAAAGCTACTCCAAAAATCAGCTCTGAGCAAATCCAGTCTGTAATGCCAATGTCCCACATGGACCCTCTAATAATATTAGATAAATTTACTCCTGTTGATGAGGTGGAGATTACCTCAGTCATCATGTCGTCAAAACCATCAACCTGTTTGCTCGACCCTATTCCAATCAGACTCCTCAAAGAAGCCCTCCCCCTAATAATAGATTCCATCCATAACATAATAAATATGTCGTTAGAAAATGGCTACGTTCCTCAGTCCTTTAAGTATGCTGCGATTAAACCCCTTTTGAAAAAAACTAACCTAAATCCTGATGAATTAGTCAACTATAGACCTATCTCTAATCTTCCCTTCCTCTCAAAAATTCTAGAACGAGTTGTGGTGAAACAGCTCTGCCGCCACCTGCAGGACAATAATATATTTGAAAAATTTCAATCTGGATTCAGAGCTCACCACAGCACAGAGACTGCACTGCTTAAAGTAACAAATGATTTACTACTAGCTGCTGATAACGGGCTGGCTTCAGTCCTGGTCCTACTGGACCTCAGTGCAGCGTTTGACACCATTGATCACAACATTCTACTGCAGAGGTTAGAATGTGACATTGGAATCAGAGGGACCGCCCTCAAATGGTTTAAATCCTATCTATCAGATAGGTACCAGTTTGTTAGTATAAACCAGAGCACCTCTCCCTGTTCTAAAGTAGCCTGTGGTGTTCCACAAGGATCTGTGCTTGGTCCAATCCTATTTACTCTGTATATGTTGCCATTGGGTAACATTATCAGAAAACATGGCATTAATTTTCACTGCTACGCTGATGACACTCAGCTGTACTTATCAATGAAACCAAATCAGACTGATCAAATAGATAAACTCAGTGCCTGTGTGAAGGACATCAAAACCTGGATGACCTTGAATTACCTGCTCTTAAATCCTGAAAAAACAGAGGTCATTGTCGTTGGTCCCAAAGGTCAAAGAGATTCTCTGTCGGACCAGATAATCTCACTCGACAATGTGAGTATAGCTTCTAGCCCTACTGTAAAAAATCTTGGAGTCCTATTTGATCAAAATCTCTCATTCACAGCCCATATAAACCTAGCTTGTAAAACCGCATACTTTCACCTGCGAAATATAACTAAAATTAGAAATATTTTACCTAAAAACGATGCTGAAAAACTCATCCATGCATTTGTTACTTCCAGACTTGATTACTGTAATTCCCTGCTTGCCGCCTGCCCCAAAAGTACTATAAAGTACTATAAAGTACTATAAAGTACTATAAAGTACTATAAAGTACTATAAGGAGCCTCCAGTTGGTCCAAAATGCAGCGGCCAGAGTCCTAACAGGAACTAAAAGAAGAGACCACATCAGTCCTGTACTAAAATATCTGCACTGGCTTCCTGTCGAGCTTAGAATCAAATTCAAAGTCGTCCTCCTGACATACAAAGCCCTAAACGGTATGGCCCCATCCTATCTGCAAGATGCTATTGTCCCGTACCAGCCAAACAGAGCACTCCGCTCTCAGAATGCAGGACTATTAGTGGTTCCTAGAGTGTCCAAAAGTACAGTGGGAGGGAGAGCATTCAGTTACCAAGCTCCTGTGCTATGGAATCAACTCCCTGCTGATGTTAAACAGGCCCCCACAGTCTCTGTATTTAAGACCAGGCTTAAAACCTTCCTCTTCGGTATAGACCAGGTTACATAGTGAGGGAGTTAGGGACAAACCCGGGATAAGACAGGCTGCAGTAGGAGTAACTAGCTGGGGGAAGTATGGTAACCTGAGCACTATCCTCTACTTTGCCCTATTTTCTCATCAGCAATGCTATTCACATGTTGTCCCCTGTCCCACTCCCCCTGTGGAGTGTATCTCTTTCAGATGCCCCGATGATAGTTGGACCTCCTCCTCGCCTGGCTCTCCTCCTCCTCGTCTGGTCTTCCTCCCCCTCGCCTGGCTCTCCTCCTCCTCGTCTGGTCTTCCTCCCCCTCGCCTGGCTCTCCTCCTCCTCGTCTGGTCTTCCTCCCCCTCGCCTGGCTGATTTCTTATGTTGTCTGATTTTTCCTGTTGTGTCTGATTGATAGGTTCACCTTTTTAACCTATATTACAGTTCAAAAGAGAAGAGAAGATAAGAGAGATTATTTTGTCTCAATATTGAGGAGAAAGAGCGGGGAGGCAAAACCTTCAGTTTACAACCTCACTCCTTTCTGAAGTCTCCACCGTCTTTCTCCTCCTTTTATTTAGTTAGGGACCCTAGTTACAAATGCATTCTCAAGGGATGGGGGACATACTTTACATACTTTGCAAACAGTGTAAGTTTTGTTTTTGCATTTCCAAAGGTCATTCCCAAGATGTTTCTGTTTCAGGGTTTCAGAGTAACCTTCTTCCCGTGGGATCCTGCAAGTTTCAAAAGACATTTTCTGCAAGACTCAAGAACAAACATTAGTGCAGATTACATAGTTTACATAGTTGAAATGAATATAATGATTATAGTAACTACAGTTACATTACAGTACCTACAGTACCTTTAAAATGAACAGTGAGATAACATCATATAGCTTGAATATATATTTTGAATCCATCACTGATTTTTCCTGTTGTGTCTGATTTTTCCTGTTGTGTCTGATTTTCCTGTTGTGTCTGATTTTTCTTGTTGTGTCTGATTCTTCCTGTTGTTTTGTTTTTTGTGTCTTGGCGGCACGGTGACTGAGTGCCATCACTCATGTCTCACAGCAAGAAGGTTGGTTCGATCCCCGGGTCGCCCAGGCCTTTCTGTGTGGAGTTTTTCATGTTTCTCCTCGTGTCTGGATGGGTTTCCTCCGGGTACTCCGGTTTCCCCCATCAACCAAAACATGAACGCCCTTCGAGACAACTGTTGTTGTGATTTTGGGCGTTACAAAAATAAATGAATTGAATTGAATTGTTCTTTCTCCACATGTGAACGGTTCTGGTCAGACTTTGTGCTTTAAAAGTAGAATAAAAGTGATAAAAGTGCAGCATTAAACTCTTACCTTTTTCTGTGTCCTTCTTAAATATGTTTTGATCCACTTTTGGGTCAGAACAAAAACATTGATTTACGTTTCTTTTTTTAAATATAAATCAGTTTTATTCAACTTAAACTTATTTTCATCTTAGTTAAAATATATTTGTGTATTTACATTTTTGATTAGATGTTTTCAGTCTAATCACATGTTCAAAACTTAAACTTAACACAGTGATTTATTAAGTGCGTTTTATTCTATATTTGTATATCTGATCTGAATCACGCTCTCGACGTAAACTCCAGCTCCCACAGATGAATGCTGCTGTTGTGTCCTTGGGCAAGACACTAAACCCACCAGTGTCTGTGTGTGAACGTGTGAGTGGTTCTTGATGTAAAGTGCTCTGAGTGTCTTAAAGATGGAAAAGCGCTGTATAAAAATAGTACAACACTCCTACGTGACGCAAAATGGGTTATTATCCACTGTCTGGCCAAAAAAACCCTCACCACCTGGATTTAACTGAGCAAATAGGTCCGAGTTTCCTGCAGTTGGTCCGGTCGAGGTTCAGCAGAGTGAGGTCAGCTGACACCTGAATAAACTGAATGACCAGGTTATTCCATCTGTGGATTTTTGGGCATATTCCAAGACAAAAATGCCACGATTCAACGAGCTCAAATAGTGACAGAGGATCAGGAGCAGAGACGTCATTTTCACACACGTCCACCACAGAGTCCAGACCTTAACCCCAGTGAGAATCTTTGTGCTGGAGAAGCTTTGAGCAGCGTCAGACTCGACCATCATCAATGAAACAGGAGAAACATTAAAGCAACAACTGGATGGAAATAAATCTGTGACGATGAAGAAGAAATCGAAATAATGACACAGAGAATGTGACGTGATCAAAGGTAAAGGAACAACCAAATATTAGAGTGTGGGACCTTTTTGTTGGGCAGTGTATGAGGCAGTGTCCAGTGGTGATCTGACCTGAACTGATCAAGTGTCAGAAAAAAAACAGCAACATCGATGAGGAAGTAGTCGCTAAACAATGGTTCTTATTGGCTGCTAGCTTCAGCTCATTGGCCAATCAGGAGCTTTCAACCCCTTTCTGAGGCTGGAAACAAACATCAATCAAATACATGCATTAATATTGAGTAAAACTAGATTTAACCTCCTGAGACCCGAGCGCTTGCAAGACTTTATTTGCAAAAACTAAATTTTTTCACATACATTTTGTGTAAAAAACAAAATGAGAAACAAATGTGCCTCTTGGAACAATGTGTCTCATTTGTGTGACATATGCCTTTAAATAAAAAATAAATAAATAATAATAATAGATTAATTAAAATACAATAAAATAAAATTATAAATATAAAATAAAATAAAAAGATTAAATAAAACAATAAAATAAAATAAATAATTTACTTAAAATACAATACAAAATAAAATAATAAATAACTAAATACAAATACATTTTTTATTAAAAAAACAAATATAAATAAATAAATATAAAAAATAAGTAAATATTCTAAACTCTTATTCAAAATTGAACATGTTCTTGTTGCTGTTCTTCTAAATATTTGCACTGTGGCCTAAACAACCCAAAATGTGTTGTCCACAGATGAGGACGCCAGGTCTCAGGAGGTTAAAGTATTAGACAGACACAAGTATCTCTGCTATAGTTTTTATCTGTAGCTTTAAACTCAGAAAGAGAAAAGTGTTACGTTTGTCCATTTTTTTCAGCAATAATATGACAGATGCAGAATTATTAAAAGGGGCTCTCTCTGTTTATAAGTAACACCCTGTTTGTAGATTAATAGCAGCTGCTGTTACTGCAGCCCTAGACTCCACCCAGAGGTCTCAGGTCAGAGGTCAGCTCCTGTGCCCAAAGCCAGGCTCAAGACCAGTGACTATGACTATGGAACAGCGCCCTCTGCCTGTCAGATCCTCTCAGTCTTTAACACAGTTTAAGACCAGACTGAATCCCACCTCTCCTCCCTGGTATTTAACACCACACAGGACATACAGGTGTTGTATTGTTCTGTTCCTGTGTGTCGTGTATCTGTGTGTTTGTTTTTTGTTGACTTTTGTGTGAAGCACTTTGGTTCAGCTCAAGTTGCTTTAAATATAGAAACAAACTTTAAATGAAATAAATTGTTTTTGGAGACGTTAGGTAACATGTGGTGACAGCGTGCACTCCTGTCCCTCCTTTGAAAACACCACACGAGAACATTTCCTGTGTCTTATGTTGTTTGAGGTTCTGCTCAGTGTGAGCGCACATTCAAGTGTCTTTCACCTTCAGTTCATTTCTGTTTTGTTGTTGTCATTTTGCATAATAAGCCCTTTTTAGAATACTGCCAAAAAGGTGAGTACTGAACAGAACTACTTCTAATTTTTACATTACAAATTAACGTTAAAATATCAAGATCAATGTACTGCAAGTCTTATTTAATAAATAAAATGACACAAAGGACAACAGTTTTCTCCATTTTAGCCAAACATGTAAATGTGTAGAAGTGTCATTCACGTCTTTGTTAAACTCACTGTGTGTGGCCATTTTCTGCTGGTTTAGTGTGAAGGAAAATGAGTTTGTAATGAATCATTTAATGGCATTTAGCAAATAGAAATAATTCTGTTAATCCTAATGGACCTAAAACAGGAAAAGTTTAGTCTGATTCATGTCAGACAGAGAGAGAAAAAAGCAAATGTGTCTTTTTATATAGTGCATGTAAACTTGTGTATATATGATTAGTGCAGGGGTGAGCTGTACAAAACAGTGAGGGACGTTCAGAGGAAATCAGAGGCTTAAGTCATAAATCGTATATGACAGAAGATCCAATTCCCAACACAACATGATGGGCTTTATGTTTTAATCATTTCATCTCATATATTTTTAAAGACTAAAGTAATTCAACCCTCCCAACCATTAAATGTGCCCTGTGCATCTTCCCCAAAAGGGCGTCCTCTGCTCGAGCCCCTGGACATGAATGAGTTTAATGCTGTACTGTGTAACAATCCAGGCAAAGTAACATCTGTATGAAGAAGCAGTTGGTAAACCCTCATTCAAAAAATCCTACTGCTGATGCCACGTGGTTTACAATTACTGCAATCAAAATAATGAACTGAAAACTTGAAACTACATGTATTTTTATGTATTCTTTTTGTTATGTTCAGGGTTACACCTTTCACGATGGCTGACGGAAAGTCGTTTCTTCGAAAGCTTCTAAAAGTCCACCTGGCTGATCGTCCACCTCCTACCCACACTGAGGAGCTCCTGACCAGACTTCAAGGACTGGTCACAAATCTTTCCTGGAGTCCAGATGAGGTCATTCAGCTGTTTACGTCTTTACTGAAGCGATTCGACTCTAAACAGACAGAAGACGACCTGCCGCTGTGGATGCTGAAGATGCTGCATTATGTAGAAATCAATTAGATCACTCCAAACTGGAAATCTGAAAGGTCTACAATCGACAAAGAGATATCTGAAAAGACTTTTATTGAACTGATTCAGGACAAAACAAAAACAGATGAACAACTGCGTGAGACTTTAGGGGCAAATTCAGATAAGGGACTTGATGAAATAATCAGTGAAATTGAGCAACAAAACACAATTGATAAAAAACTTCTCGATGATGCCAAACAAATCATTTTAGAATTCAACTCAGAATCAAACCACAAACATGAACTCACAAGTGATCTGCAGAGGGTGGTAGCTGCAGTGAAGAAGACGAGAAAGATCACTCCCAGATGAACACAGATGGTGAGCTGGACCCTCATGGCTCTGTCCGCAAAAGGTCGTCTGATTCAGGTGAGGACGGGAGAGGGAAAAACCTGCATCATCGCCACGTTTGCCGCCTTCCGAGCTCTGCAAGGACAAAAAGTGGACGTCATGTCCAGCTCTCCAGTTTTAGCCGAGAGAGACTTTAACGACTGGAAAGATTTCTATAAACCAGTCGTGTTTGAGCACGTTCAAAAGCCCCAGTGTGAGTCCCAGCTAATAGTGAAGAGCACTGCTCAGTGTGGATACTTTATACACATAAATTACAGTCACAAGCTAGCTAGCATTAGCCACCAGTTTTTCAAAAAGTCTCTGTCACTTTATTGTTGAAACTCAAACTCCTAAACAAGACCATGAACTGATCACAGGCTCTAGAAAATGTGCTGTTTGAATCCATTTTGTGTTTTTTTTTCTTGAGTTTTCAGAAAACATATCAGTGTGTTTGCTAATGTGTGCATTATGTCAACAAGGTAACTGCTAAACATTCTACCATAGACATACATGCAGAAAGTATCAATAATCAATAGGAAAAAAACTGGTCCTTGGAAGGCCTCCTGGGAGGATGACATCACATCCTAGAATCTGAAAAAACAACCAATCACATTAAAGAAATAAGAAAAATATTAAAATGACAAAACAGTGGTCCGTCACTCTATCGCGGTTCACCTTTTGTGGTCTCGCTGTTTCGTGGATGTTTTTTTTTTACAGTGTATAAACGTGCATTGTGTTCTGCGTCCTGATTGGCTAAGGGACTGTAGACCAGACATGAGCAAACTACGGCCCGGGGGCCTCACACGGCCCTTTGGGTTTATTAATCTGGCCCGCCGAACGTGACCAAATTATATTAAAATAGATAAAAGTAGGCGAAGCTCTGGCCTGGAAACACCTTGGACCGACCGTAGGAGCTGGAGGACGTGTCTGGGGTGAGGGAAGTCTGGGAGTCCCTGTTTGGACTGTTGCCCCCGCGACCCGGCCCCGGATAAGAGGAAGAAAATGGATGGATGGATAAAAGTAAACATATACACACACACACACACACACACACATACATATATATATATAAACATATATACATAGAGAGAGAGAACTAAACTAAACAGAACTAAACCAGGACTAAACCAGGACTGGACCGGGACTAAACCAGGACTGGACCAGGACTAAACCAGGACTGGACCAGGACTAAACCAGGACTGGACCAGGACTAAACCAGGACTGGACCGGGACTAAACCAGGACTGGACCGGGACTAAACCTGAACTATATACTATGGACTTAATCTAGTTGAAATGACTCAAATTATAAAAAGTTTATAAACCACAAAAATTCGAGCCTTGGTTTAAATGACTTGAAATAGGAAAATGAATCTGCAATGAATTTAAATAAATATTTCCGTGCTTGTGTGTGAGTCGTAGTGATTTGTGTAAATTCACTATGTTAATCCTGCAGTGTTCTGGTGTGAGGAAACCATACACTGTTTATATAAATGGACATAACTATCCTGCTGCCGACACGTTCCAAACAGGAAGTGATCATGGGCTGCACATCCGGCGACTCTGGCTCCAATTCACTTTACATTGAAAAACTGTGTCTCCTCTCTCTGTAACTGCTGCTGTCAGACTCATCATTTTGGTGGTGATATGTTCGTGTGGACCCGTTCTACGTGATCCTGGTGTTTTTATTTCACTATTGTGTTTGAGATATGAACATTAATAAGTTACAAATCCTCCGCACTGACAAGCAACTGGAAGTGGAACCTGCATGTCAAGGTGTCGTCATAGCAACACATACAAATAACCCACGCTTGGCCCATGCACTCATCGTTGCGGAAGCATTAGGCCCTACGCCCTGTATGGGCTCAGGCCTAAGTCCAACCATGATCGGGAGCATTTTCAATGGAGATACATTTATACGTTGTTGTGGAAAATTAAAGCCAAAGGAAAAGGAAGGAGTTCGTCCTCATCCAGGATCAGGTTTGTGGAGATGCAAGTCTGCTGACCACAAGGTTTTCAGTGGAATAAAGACAACCAAAATGAAAAAATGTGCTCTTATTTTTGGCTAAAAAGTGACTTAATGTGACTTTAATTTGTCATTTGATGACATCTGTCCTTCCTTAACATTGTATATTACCATTTAGTATAGAAAAAATATAAATATAAATAAATACAAGTTTTATTAACCCTTTCATGCATGAATTATGATAGGCTACTTCAGGATTTTTTTCCAAAGTGTTTTTATTACTCTTTAGGCATGCAAAAGAAATATTCATCTTATTTTTTTTCAAACATGCATTCTTCAAGGAGTTGGTGATGTGTCCACTAGGGTGGACAACGCGCATTTGAACAATGAATGAAATATGTGTTTGAGAAAACAAATATTAAAAAAAAAATACTGAAAACACGATAAAACATGTTGTTGTGTGCTCCCTAACATTGTGTTTATATATTTGAGCCTGAATAAGTGGAATGGTGCAAAAGAAATTGTCAAAAAACACCTTGTGATTCTTTTGCTGTATGTCATCACAAAGGTGCATGACAACATCTGCAGCCATTCCCAAACCACTGGCCACACCAGGCCCAGCCAAAGCCTGACACACTTCAAATCTGAGCATGTATCCAGAGCTCCCTGCTCTAACCCACACTTTCACACCCCAGGGTTTGGGTTTCTTTGGGATGCACTGCTTCAGAGATAAAAGTCCCTTGAATGGAATGATCTGTTCATCAATTGGTTAACAGAATTCTTTGGGATCCACAGCTAAATGGAAAGTTCTTTTTAGTGTATCCAACACTGGCCTGATTTTGAATAGCTTATCACTATTTCCCTGCTCCTGTGAGAAGTTATCAACAAAGTGAATGTAACTCAGAATCTGCTCAAATCGATTCAGTAGCATGGCATTTGCAATCAAGACGCAACCCTTCCTCTGATGACCAGTACATTCTTGATCTTGGGTATCTGAGGTATGACATGACCAAACTGATCCCTAGAAACTGATTCATTTGACCATTTGTAATGGCCAGATTTTCTTTGACTTTTTGCAATGCACAGAGGTTTGATCTGAGCACTATTTCATCTATCAGCTCCTCAGGAAATAGATGCATGAAGAAATCTATTGGTTTTGTTCCTTCAATATTCACCTTCCACTCTCCTAAAAAGGAGGCAAGTCTTCCTCAAACTCATTATCTTTGGTTTTCTAGACATGTCTGCTTTTTTGTGTTCTTGAGCTCTGTCAGGTAGGACATCCTGAGCACCCTCAGCTTCAGCCTCAGCCTGAACTTCCTCAGCATCCTCTGCTCCTTCCACATCCTCAACTTCACTCTCACTACTGCTGCCATTTGCCAATTCTCTTTTCTCTGGTAGCCATTCATCATCACTGCCACTAACATCATCTTCACTTGAGTCAGATGGCATTTGCTGGACTATCCTGTAGGTTTTGGTAGCATGATCTGCACCTGACCGCTACATAAACACAAGGACAAAGATAATTACTCTCATGCTAGAACTAATACCCACAAATTATTGCTATAATATAAATTAAATTGATTTTCATCCAAAACATTACTGCAAATGGTGAATTTAAAAAAAGAAAAAGAAAAACAACAGTGACAGCAATACTATGAATTGTAGTCTAAATATAGCTAGCGATGCATGATGTCCAATTTAGTGGACACATGATTAATCACAATTTCCTCAAATCACAAAATCAAAACTTGGATATTTTAACAATTATATTGTTCCTTAGTTGTTGCTTGATGTCCTCATATTTTTTTTACCTGCAAGGGTCTCCTATAATAGAAGGAATTGACAGAAATTGCTCCCCTGCGAGGCACATGTGCTCTTCTGTCGGCCATCTTGTTTTAGAGATTTTTTTTTTACTCTTGTCAAAGTTCACCAGTGGGTGGCAGTGTATTGTGTGACACATAAGCGTCCACTGTAGTGACTGATGTGCAACTGTGATATTCAAACTCACTTATATAGGAGAAAACAACAATTGAATAGCTGTCCACTGTAGTGACCACTATGCATGAAAGGGTTAATATCAGATTTTTACCATCTTCAAAAAAATATGAAAAATGTGACTAGGTCATTTTAAATAGTTTGCACTGGTCCAGAGTTATTAAGATAAGACGTTAAAGTGACTAATACATTGATTTTGGCGTTCCACCACTGACCTGAGGCACACATCACATGTAAACACAATCACAATTCCCCTTGTAATGTTTCCAAAGATCTGAAATGCCCTGACTGCTGTTGTTGCACCACACGTCCATTCACTAAACCTTCAGCTGACAATAAAGACGTCAAGTGACAACTAATTACAAGTGCGTCTCTGTGGACAATTATGAGTCACTACACAGTTGTCTGTAAACAGCCGAGCATTTAACCAGCGATTAGAATGTGTGGGCTTTTATTTGACAGATTGGCCGTGCGGTGCTGTGTCCTGGTGTTGTGACTGCTGTTTGTGTGCAGGCAGTAAACAGACAACAGGACTAGTTCATTTTAAATGGTTTGCAGTGATTATTCCTCACTTATCTTAAGCATTCTGAGCATCCCATTTCAGAGGCATGGTGACTGAGTGTCTTGCACCGTTCTGGGTTGGATTCCTGATTGGTCCAGGCCTTTCTGTGCAGTTTATTGTCCTTGTGTCTAGGTGGGTTTCCCCCAGGTTCTCCCCATCAACCTAAACGTCATTTTATGCAGCCCGCGAAAAGGTAAATTAAAAGGCATAACTGTCATAAAATAAATCTATACTGCTTTAATGTGTGCATTGACCAGAAATTAATGAGATTTTCCCAACAAGTGGAGCTGAGAAATATTTGCAAATCATCATCACAAAATGTTCACGAGGAGGAAAATTGTCGACATGGAAGGAAGTTAGAAGGACTTTAATCCTGTATTGTCCCTCATTCAAGACTTCACTTTTGTATTCAACAATTATACAATTACTACCAAGAAATACTTGGCTTCGTGGTGTTACCTGCTCATCTCTGTGCAGATTACTAAAATCTGTCTTTCTTCGGAGCATCCCAGGCAAAACAATAACATCAGAATAGAAGGTTTCGGACCATTCACCATGTACAAATTGCCCAAATTTATGTTTGGCTAAGAATATATTGGGTCCTATATGTAACCCTTTTACCAAGCTGCTCATTATTTTGAAAGGAATAACCAAATTATATAGGACTCCTGTAACCTCAAGTTAAACCAATGGTAAAAGAGACAATGTATAAAAACTTTGTCTAGGGTAGAAGTATGATTCTAGCTTTTAAATTTAACAAATAACTCCAAGGAATATAATTATTATGACGAGAAACCGAGATGCAATGTACATTTAAATATTTTTGTAACTTTGTCAATATGTTTACAGTGTTTGCTTTTACAGTGTACAAATGAGAAACACACAGTAAATACGTTTTAGGCTTTTCTTATTCTTAAAAAATTGTTAGGAATCAAATACATTTCCACAAACATTACATTTCTCCCCCAATACTATAAAGTCAGAACACGATGCACTGATTTGATATTATGCTCTTCAGTTTTTCGATGGCGCGTTGGAGCTCAAGGTAAAATCCAAAAATACGTGGAATAATCCTACAGTCTGTTGTTCACTTTCACATTCGTATGGAAAAAAGATTTATGAAGATGGGACACAGAATGTGCTGTCCTGTCTGTCCTCACAGGTGACTCAGACTCGTCCGTGGACACACCGTCTCTGTCCAACTGACTCTGAAGTGAAGTAGCACAAAAACGGCGCTAGCTTTAGCTTAGCTTTTTTTTTGCACGGTTCTCGGAAGACTCCGTGAAAACTCACCCCCAGACTGTGCGATAAGTCCCGCGAGTTCTCCTCAGTCCTCAGTCCTCCAGAGCAAGGGGAAAAATCTTCAGAGTAGCTGAAAAGCGGCTTTCAATAATGTTTGTGTTTTCTCGTACGAGCTTCTCTTCGTTGAGTTGTTCGCGCCATTGCCACTTCTCGAACGTTCTCTGCATCGTGCATCACGTCATCACGTCATCACGTCCACTCAAATCAAGTAACATGTTTATTATGGGGTATTTTTTTAAGCTTTTTATCAATCATGAATTCTTTATATTTAAATGTTGTAACACCATGCAAATGCATATTTAACTATTTTATAAACTTACAAAATGGAAATTTTACTCTATTTATAATAGGAAATAACATACATTCTCAAGATGAACAAATGAATGAAAGATGAACTAATATAACAAATATTCAAGTTATTACACATAATATAAGATCCGGTACTACACAAAATTGATTCTATTCTTGTGAGCTTTAAGCCATGTTATAATGTTGTTACTTCATAAAAAACCAAAAAAACTAAAACAAAAAACAAAAAACTGGTTTATTAGTCTGTCTACATATCCAATGCTCAAAATGCTCAGTCTCCCCTTGTGATGTTGTGGTTTACAATATATCTGTAATGAGCAAGACAGATTTAGCTCAATTATATGAAAACTAGGTACAGTCACTTTAAACAGCAAATTCTACCATAGAATCCCAATACCCAAACCATTTTGTCAAGAACGGTATAATAATAGATAAAATCAAAGAACTGACAAATGAATTTAATAACTTTTTTGTAAATGTAGGGCCCACCCTTGCAAATGAAATTATAGAGCCCAGAGAAAAGGAAGGGTTAAATGAGGAGATTATTCAACGAAATACAAATTCTATGTTTGTAAGGAATGTACACGAAGATGAAATTATACAAATAGTAAGAACATTTAAAAATAAGAAATCTACTGACTGCTCTGATATAAATATGTTATTGATTAAAGACATCATACACTGTATAGTTAAACCTTTTACTTACATCTGTAATCAATCCTTTACAACCGGCATCTTCCCAAGTAAAATGAAAACAGCCAAGGTAATTCCAATATTTAAAAATGGTGACCGACACCTGTTCACTAATTATAGACCCATCTCATTACTCTCGCAATTTTCAAAAATATTAGAAAAACTGTTTGCAGTAAGGCTTGATAGTTTTATTGAGAAAAATAACTTATTAAGTAACCATCAGTATGGGTTTCGATCAAACAGGTCCACTTCGATGTCATGGCACTAGTGGAAGAGATAGTAACAGCAACGGACAACAAACAATACACAGTTGGAGTCTTCATAGACTTAAGTGAGGCCTTTGACACCATTGATCATAAAATACTCTTGAAAAAAATGGAAAGGTGTCAGAGGCTCTGCACTCACCTGGTTAAATAGTTATCTTAGTAACCGACATCAGTATGTGCATATGAACAATTTTAACTCAGATAAAAAGACGATTACACACGGAGTTCCACAAGGTTCCATTTTGGGACCAAAATTGTTCATTATGTATATAAATGATGTATGTGACATACTGAAAAACCTAAAGTGTATTTTGTTTGCAGATGATCCCAGTCTGTGCTGCTCAGGAAGAGACTTAGATCAACTTCTGGATACAGTGGAAAATGAGCTCAAAATAATTAAGAAATGGTTTGATATTAACAAACTACCACTTAACTTAAGTAAAACCAAATATATACTCTTTGGGAATAGACAAATTTCCAAACAAATTAAAATTAAAATTAATGATATAGAAATAGAAAGAGTGTATGAAACTAAATTTTTAGGTATCACCATCGATAGTAAAATAAGCTGGAAAGTACATATAAATAATGTAAAAACAAAAATATCAAAAACTGTTGCTGTAATGTATAAAATGAAAACTATTTTAAATCAAAAATCACTGTTTATATTATATTGTTCTCTTTTCCTTCCATACGTTAATTATTGTGTGGAAATATGGGGGAACAATTATAAATCAAACATGAATCCAGTATTTTTACTTCAAAAGAAAGTGATGAGGATTGTCAATCAGGCAGAATATTATGCATCCACCAACCCACTCTTTATTAAACTAAAAACATTTAAACTAAACGATCTGGTTGAGTTTAATACAGCAGTTGTTATGTATAAGGCCCATAACCACATGCTCCCACACTGTATCCAGGAGCTGTTTAGACCCAGAGAGAGTCGCTATAACCTGAGGGGAACTGGCATCTTCCAAACAACTATGGCAAGAACTACAAAAAAATCTATGTGCATCTCAGTCACAGGGGTTAACTTATGGAATCGTTTGGACAATGAATTAAAAAGCTGCACATCAATCAAAGTATTTAAGAAAATGTATAAATTAAAAATTCTAGAAAAATATAGAGCAATAGTATAACTGTTACTATGACAACTGAACTGAACATTAAAGAACATAGTATAAACTTTGTCTACTACATAATATGAATTATGTAATAGGAAAACAAAATAGTAATAATAATAATAATAATATTTTGATGATTAAAAATAACATCTATGATCAGGATAAAAAAGGACTACTAATGATTATTATATATACAAATATAAATCCAGAGTTAATTGTAAGAATATAAAAACAAATGTATTTCTTTTGTTGTATACTGTATGTTTTTCTTTAGATGTGGAAACAGGCATAAATAAGCTTTGCTTCAGCCTATGCCTTTCAGACACAATGAACAAATTCTATATATGTGTATGTGACTGTGACAATGTTTTATTTATTTTCTGTGTGTGTCTGAATAAACTAACTAACTAACTAACTAACTAACTAACTAACTAACTAACTAACTAACTAACTAACGTCACTTTAAACAGCAAATTCTACCATAGAATCCTGACTGTTCTCCAGCTCACATTTAAATGAGGCATTCTATAATGTTGTCATGAAGTCATGTGACCAGCTCTAGGACACTCACCTAGCAACCAGTAACAGTTCTCGTCACCATGGCAACCGTGACAAAGAAATCCTTTGACAAAGCGATTCTTTGACACGAAGTGATTCTTTGACACAAAGCAATCGATTTGTAGTACTTGTTAGATCAAACTCAACGGTCACAACAAAGTCAATTCAATTCTTCAATTCAATTTTCAAGTGCTCGTGTATTGCTCTTGTATTGATCGTGTATTGTTCGTGTATTGCTCGTGTATTGTTAGTGTATTGCTCGTGTATTGCTCGTGTATTGCTCTTCTATTGCTTAGATATCTCATTTTTTGACCAACCTAAATACATACTGAAATGGCTTCAGGATATTCCTCCAGACCAGGTCAAACCCTGTTTAAGTTAGGGGAGTACATCGTCTTGGACGTACTTGGGGAAGGGGCTTTTGGTACAGTCACTAGATGCTTTCACCCTCAGACTTTAGAGGTCGTGGCAGTTAAAACCCTGAAGAACGCCAGTAGCGTTCTCGAAGAAGAAGTTGAGATCTTGGAGGAGTTGCGCCTCTTACAACCAGACAAGTACAATATTGTCAGGTTCATTGAATACTTTGCAGAACAGGACTCCGAATGCATGGTATTTGAAACATTAGACAGGAGCCTGTTCGACTTTATGGACATGAGAGAAGAGGCATTGTCTTTGTGTGAGCTCCGTCCAGTGGCACAGCAGCTCCTGGTGGCCTTTGACGGTCTCAAGACGGCTGGGATCATTCATGCAGACCTAAAGCCAGACAACATCATGCTGGTGAACCACAGTAAGCAGCCTTTTAAAGTCAAACTCATTGACTTTGGCCTTGCTGGTTATGCAGACATGATGGACTTCATGGACATAGGGCAGCCTTTTCCATACCAATCTCCAGAGATCACTCTAGGCTGCAAAGTCACTGAGGCTGTGGACATGTGGTCTCTAGGCTGCACTCTGGCAGAGTGTTTCACAGGATACTTTCTTTTCAGTGAACACTCAGAATACGACAATCTCAGGACCATCGTCAAACTGGTAGGACTTCCAAGCGAAAAAGTGCTCCAAAAAGCACATCTGTGTTTAGATTACTTTGTAAGCCCTTCTGGTGACTTCACACAGTGGAGACTTAAAACCTTAGATGAGTACTATGGCAGTGAGAAAGAAGACATGCCCAATGTCTCAGAGTGTCTAGCTGGAAAATTCAGCTCTTTAGACAGTGTTTTTCAGGGGTCTCATACAAGAACGGGAGACCCAGAGCACAGAGACAGATTGGCCTTTGCTGATTTCATAAAGAGACTTCTGGACCTGGACCATGAGATGAGAATCACTCCCAAGGAGGCACTCCATCACCCCTTTGTGACGATGGAACATCTGATCGGTGATGACAGTGAATACAGTGAGAACGCTCGTGGCCTCATGGCCTTAGCTCTTAAAGGGTCCACCACTGTGTCTGATCTGAGCCCTCCTGAACAGCCCAGTCCACACGTCCCACAACATGTACCAGAGCCGCTCCGAGATGAGGAGGAAGCAATAAGACCCACCCAAACACTGGAGCACATAGACAACACAAAGTGTTTCAACGAGGGTATTCTAGAGACTCCAATGGACAACGAGGAAAACATGCAACCTGTCAAGTACGTCGATGGGTTTTTCTATTTTGGCCGTGAAGATCCAGTTTGGAATGAACCACTTAATGTAGGAGAAACAAGTGTCCCCCAAATACCTCAGTGTTTGAACCCAGCTATTCTAGAGACTCAGATGAACAACAAGGAGAACATCCAGTCAGAGAAGTCTGAACACCGCATCGACGTCACAGGCTTTGAAGATCCTGATCCGATTAGGGAAGCGTCAAATGCCAAAGAAGACAGGCCAGATTACATTGTCATTGACATTCCAGACGACATTGTACCCCAGGACTCAGATTTTGCCAGTTCTAGCCTGAGCAGCATTGTCATCGACATTCCAGAAGACATTGTACCCCAGGACTCATATTTTGCCTGTTCTAGCCTGAGCAGCTCCTGCTCCATTTTGGGATGTTTCAAGACAGTGGCATTTGGTGGTTTTCTAGCAGGACAGACTGCTCTCAGTTATGTGTCATCATTGCTGGAGCCGTTGTACTCCCCATAATTCTTTAGGGTTGTAGGTTTTTAAGTTTCCTTCATCTGAAGGAAACTTAAGAACCTGAGTTCTTAGGTTTCCTTCGGGTTCTTAAGTTTCCTTCAGGTTCTTAAGTTTCCTTCATCTGAAGGAAACTTAAGGAAACTTCAGATGAACAATTTTAATTGTTCTAATTAAAATGGTTCATCTGAAGGAAACTTAAGGAGCTGAGTTCTTAAGTTTCCTTCGGGTTCTTAAGTTTCCTTCATCTGAAAGAAACTTAAGAACTCAGGAAAATATAATAAGTATTTAAGAAGATGAGAAGAAGGTTCAGACACAACCATATTTGATTACACAGGCCACTTTACAGCACAGGAATAGCAGGGTAATATGTTTATTACACTGTTATTGAAGTAAAGTGAGCCGCTGTAATCCCCCATTCGTCCAGGAGTAGCTAGTAGGTGGTAGCTAGTCAAGTGTGATCCCATCTTCTCTACAAATTGTTCTAATTAAAATTGGCAATAAAAAATACAAAAATACAAAATCATAAACTTGAAGTTGACTTTTATTTAGCATGCTGTCTGTAAACAATTTGTCTGAAGTACCAGTCGTGTTACTGTAGTAAAAGTGCAGTTCCTCTGAAGTACCAGTCGTGTTACTGTAGTAAAAGTGCAGTTCCTCTGAAGTACCAGTCGTGTTACTGTAGTAAAAGTGCAGTTCCTCTGAAGTACCAGTCGTGTTACTGTAGTAAAAGTGCAGTTCCTCTGAAGTACCAGTCGTGTTACTGTAGTAAAAGTGCAGTTCCTCTGAAGTACCAGTCGTGTTACTGTAGTAAAAGTGCAGTTCCTCTGAAGTACCAGTCGTGTTACTGTAGTAAAAGTGCAGTTCCTCTGAAGTACCAGTCGTGTTACTGTAGTAAAAGTGCAGTTCCTCTGAAGTACCAGTCGTGTTACTGTAGTAAAAGTGCAGTTCCTCTTCTCTCTGTGAGTCTAAAGTGTCTGGAGCTTTAACAAAATGAAATGATCTGAACATTTGTGTTTGTTCAGTTTTACTTTGGATCATTTTTGTGACTTATTTAAGTCTCTTTAAGTTACTCTTACTTGAGCAGTACTTTTCCCAAATACTTTTTTACTCTTATTGGAGTCATTTCTTTTTCACTACTCTGTTCTTTTCCTTGAGTAATAAGAATAACATTACTGCAAAATAATATAAATCCTTTTCAGCTGCTGTGATGAATATGTGGGTGTTTTGAAATGTTTCACAATTCCTGGAAGAAAACTTTATCCCAGAAATGGACTTGGGACAAGGATGTTGTGAAATGTTTTGTAAGCGAATGTCAAGGTGACCCTTTGTGAGAGGAACCAGATGCCAGAGTGAGCTCAGATCCCGTCTCACTCCCTTCTATGGTCAGAGTCAGGTCCAGAGTTAGAGTCGCACCAAACTGCGTCAGGTGGGTGGACGGGCCGAGGAAGGGGTGGAACCTGGATTCGAGTAGAGCTAACAAAAGTGACAGTCACACCCAAATCTGGGGCTTTTGCTGGGGCTTCTGGGGCTTTGGGGGCATCTTTAGATTCAGAGCCACTTGTTTCTCACTGAACTGGTCTGGGTCCTCTCAGTTGGGTCTGTTTATATATGTATATTTGTGCACTGATGTAACTATTTTAAGGGGCAAGTGTTTTAATATACTTTGCATATTAGTGAATTGTAAAAAAGCCCAACCAGGGACGGGAGTTGAAAATGAGCTCTTGCTATAAACTCTGTCTGCATCACATCAGCTGCAATGTTCATGTTGTAACTGTGTCTGATTGAATTGTCCCTGTCAAATAAATATATAAATAAATAAAGTTGGGTCTAATGACTGAGACACCTGATCTGTAAGATAAAGTCATTTCTGTTCAGACTCAACACTTCAATAAACCTGTGGAACCTTATTTTGGACTCGGCTTCTTTCGAGAGAAAGCACCCACAAATAAAATGTGCACATTCACATATTTGTATTTGTGTTTATTGAATCATCCACAGTCTCCGTCTGTTCGTCCGTCTGTTCCTCCGTCTGTTCCTCCGTCTGTTCCTCCGTCTGTTCCTCCGTCTGTTCCTCCGTCTGTTCCTCCGTCTGTTCGTCCGTCTGTTCCTCCGTCTGTTCCTCCGTCTGTTCGTCCGTCTGTTCGTCCGTCTGTTCCTCCGTCTGTTCCTCCGTCTGTTCCTCCGTCTGTTCCTCCGTCTGTTCGTCCGTATAAATATATTTAAATGTTGTGGTCGTGGAGCTCAGTTCTACACAGCTCCGTTCAGATACAGAGACAGAAACTTGTGGAAAGTCTGTGGGTTGAATCCTTCCAATCCAGCGGCGACCTGCAAAAAAACAACAAACTGAGAAAAGTTCTGCAGACGACAGACTGTGGCACTACATGAGAGTCTATGGTGAATCATGACATTTTCTCCTGTAAAAACTCCAAACACTAAATGTAAAATGTGACAGAGCTGCTCCAGGCTGAAGGTCGCCGGTTCAAATCCTGCTCTCGACATCATGGGTCAGACTGAGATGATTTTTGACACAAATCACAAACACATTAATTCTGTTCAGCCTCAGAGCCGCAGTCAGAAAGTTCAGGGGCGTTTCTCAAATTAAATAAAGTCAGTGCACACCCTGTGAGGTCAAAGGTCACACGTACTTCACTTATATTTACAGACTTTATACTTATCGTCTACTTTGGGCTGCAGCTTTCTCTTTATTTACACAAACCCAGTGAGAAACTCTGACTCTCTTTTTTATGGGCACCGTGTTTAAATAAATCTACAGGTCCATATAAAACAATTCTAATAATGATAATAATAATAATCAATAATCCAATGATTCTTTTAGCAGTTTAATTGAACACAGAGTTCTTTTTATTGTCCACAAAGATTTTGTAAATATATTTTTAACCAAATAAAGGTTGAATTATGGCGACTGAAGTTTTCTAGACAGAGAATATTTGCAAAGTAAGTGTATTATTAAGTGTAATTATTTCTATTTTTACTACTTTCTACATTTTATAAACACAGAAAACATCAAATATATGAAGTGAGAAATATGGAATTATGTCGCAGAGAAAAAAAAGTCAAATGTCTCTTATTTTTAAGTGATTTACCTTTTTTTTTTTGGCTACATAATTCCATATATCTCACCTCATATATTTGATGTTTTCTGTACCTGTTTATTTGTGTAAATAAAAAAGTACCTGTACTTCTTTCTTCTTGATGAGCGGTCGCACTTTTGCGTATTCGTACAGCTCCTGATCCTTGTCCATCCAAACCTGAAGAAACAAACAGGACTCACTTTACTTTAAATCATTTTCCAGGATGTTTTGATGTAATCACAGAATCTACAAACACATGAGCCTCTTTTATACAGTGTTTATAATAATAATGATGTAGCTCAAGTCCGTACGTCTAAATGAACGACACAGACTGTTTTTCTGTGGTGTAGATGACTGTTCTTTCTCCACATGTGAACGGTTCTGGTCAGACTTTGTGCTTTAAAAGTAGAATAAAAGTGATAAAAGTGTCTATATGTGACAGCTCATCTAAACAGGAGAGAAGACGACGTGTGTGAGGGGATCGTCCTCCACCACAGACTGAATAAAGACGTCACTGAGTCTGACGTCTCCACAGCTTCAGCTCCTGATGAAGCTCATCCAGGCCAGAGCAGGTGTAGAGTCTAACCTGGAGCAGAGTTTTATAAAGTCGAGTATCACAGCAACCAAAGAGCCAATCAGGAGTGAGGATGTTGAAGGTCACGCCCACACTTCTGGTTTAGCACTGTCAATCAAACCTGTTGCTAACGCTAACAGGAGCGACCTCGGGGAAAGAAGGACCTGATTTGTCTGTTATTAATGTTCAGATCTTGATTTACAGACACAATAGTGAAATAAAAACCCCAGGATCATGTAGAGGGTTAATACGAACATTTAAGACCAGAATGACAGAGAGGGGGGACAGTTTTTCAGTGTAAAGTGAATTAGAGCCAGAGTCAATGGAGCTGAAGCCAAAAAGAGGTGCAATTTCCTACATTTCCTGCAGTTAAAAAAACAAAAAACTGCTCCAACAGGTGGCAGTAAACGTATCTATTAATTTGATACGCAACAATACAGCAAAGCAAAGTGTGACGAAATATAAACATTTTCCACGATGTTTGGTCTTTCTACTCATTTTCCGTGCGTTTTGCCGATTATTTTCCAGGTTTTTGAGAATTTCCATGAGAACTCTGATAAAGAAGATTCAAATACAAACAGAAACTACGGCCGCAGAGAGAAGAGGAGCCCGGATTCGTCGCTACTGAACCACGACAAAAAGGCAGAGAGAGAGGTTTTTTGTCATCTTTTCTGAGCATTTTGAAGAAGTTTTAGATGTAAAATTTAGAATTAGCAGAAGACAAAGTTTAAATCTGTCAACTGGACAAATTGTTGTGGGAGTGAAGAGGTTTGTCTGCACATCCAAGCCGCGGCTTGGATGTGCAGACAAACCTCTTCACTCCAACAACGTCAGATTTAAACCACATTATCACCAGCGTGTTTATATCATTTCATGTCTGACCAGGTTCTTCACGCCGCCGTCCTCCGATAAATCTGTGGTGTTGAGCTGGAAAACCAGGAAGTGGAAGTAGCGTCCGTTGGTGCCCACAGCCTGGACCACGACCGGGCGCTCCAGCAGGCCCCGGGGCTCCAGCTGCAACGACAACAAACAGTTTAACGGAGAGTCGATGGAGCAGAAGCACAAACAGGCCAAGGATTAGATAAAACTCACTGTTTCTAAGTGAACTGCTTTAGAATAAGAAAGAAAAGAGTAATTATGTGGCCACAGTAATAATAATAATAATAATAATAATAATAACAGTTGAAAAAAAAGTCTTTTTCTATAGTGTATATAAACGTTTGCGTTCTAGACTAAACTTTTCATGTTTCAGGCCCATGAGTGTTCAGAAAGTTTTGTTTATGACATTAAAAAACTGTAAAATGAATGAATTCATAAATAGGTGCGTTTGATTCTGTTTTTATTCAGTTCTGCTTAAACATTCGTGGCAGTGGATATTATTTCTTCAGATTTGTAAAATGGCCTAATCTTTATTAAATGTGTTGAACGGCTCTGTCTGTGTGTGTGTGTTGTGTGTGTTGTGTGTCGTGTGTGTGTGTTGTGTGTGTTGTGTGCCGTGTGTGTTGTGTGCCGTGTGTGTGTGTTGTGTGTGTTGTGTGCCGTGTGTGTGTGTTGTGTGTGTTGTGTGCCGTGTGTGTGTGTTGTGTGTGTTGTGTGTGTTGTGTGCCGTGTGTGTTGTGTGCCGTGTGTGTGTGTTGTGTGTGTTGTGTGCCGTGTGTGTGTGTTGTGTGTGTTGTGTGTGTTGTGTGCCGTGTGTGTGTGTTGTGTGTGTTGTGTGTGTTGTGTGTGCATGTGGCGTGTGCATGTGCTGACCCCGTACTGCAGATGCGCCCGTGCCAAGGCGTTCCCGAAGGCGAACATGACCATCTTGGCTCTGAACTGTTCCGGCCGTAGAGAACAGCGTGAGCTCTTCTGGTCGTGGAAGAAGAGTGTGTGAGCGTGAGGAAACGGGAAACCCTCCCTGAAACCTGCAAAGAAGAAACACAGAAAGAAACACCAGTTTGAAGAGTTCAGTTTAACTGTGTGTGTGTGTGGGGGGGGTCCTGTGGGGGGGTGTGTGTGTGCGCGCTGTGTGTGCGGGGTGGGTGTGGGTGTGTGTGTGTGTGTGTGTGTGTGTGTCATTTTAACACTGGACTTTATGCAGAACCATTAAATCAGTGTAACTTTGTTCTTCAGAAACAGACTTTGTGGCGTTGAGCTTTTCTTTGTCCCTGAGATGTTTCGTCTTTGAGCTTTAAATTGGAGACAGATATTTGTTCAAACTTCAGTGTCCAGCAGAGGGCGACGTTTGGCTTTTAGTTTTTAAACAATCGGCCGTGAAAAAGAAACATATTGGTCAAGCTCTAATTTAAAGGTGCACTATGTAACTTTTCTGGTGGAGGGTCGTACTGGAGAGTAGCAGGTACTGCCATCAGGTCAGGTTACGGGTCAGATCTGTGGAGGAGTGACTCTGCTCACAGTTAGAATGTTTGATACATTTAAAGTTGTAATGTAGAACATTCCAGGCAAAGAAAAAAATAACATCCCCATGACGACGAGCAGACGACAGACCCCCATCAGAAAAGTTACACAGCACATCTTTAATAAAACAAACAGTCTTTGCCCATGTTGGTCACCAATCTATTTTATAAATTATATTTTTCAGTTATAGACAGAAACATTTACCCCAACAATAGTAAATAAATTATAATAAAAGTATATTATGTAGTAAAAAATAAAGTAAAGCATAAAAATAAAAACATATTACAAATATATCGTGTCATAAATATTGTATATTACTCTTACTCAGTTTAAGTCTCGGCTCAAAACTCATCTTTTCTCCGTGTCTTTTAATCCTGTGTAGATAGAATGTGTTGGTACTTGCTCTGTTATTGTATTTTATGCTCTTTTGTATAATGTAACTATACCTCATTGTGTTTTATGTGTTTAGTTATTTTATGTGAAGCTCTTTGGTCAGCTCAGGTTGTTTTTAAATGTGATGTATAAATAAACTTGAATTGAATATTAAAGTCAATGTTATATGGATATATGGAATTACGTAGTACAGAAAAAAGTGAAATAACTTAATATTTTTCAGCAAAGCCGTCGGAGACTTTCAGGATTTGAGGATCTGAATCTTCAAAATATATAAATAAATAATAAAATTGAATTTCCTACTGTGAGGATTTGTCTTGTGTTTATAAAATGTAGAAAGAAGAAAAAACACAGAGTGAGAGGATGTGACCTTTGACTGGTGCTGTATTTGTAACATATATATTTAAATGTATTTGTAACATATTTAAATGTATTTGTAACATATTTAAATGTATTTGTAACATATATATTTAAATGTATTTGTAACATATTTAAATGTATTTGTAACATATTTAAATGTATTTGTAACATATATATTAAATGTATTTGTAACATATATATTAAATGTATTTGTAACATATATATTTAAATGTATTTGTAACATATATATTAAATGTATTTGTAACATATATATTAAATGTATTTGTAACATATATATTAAATGTATTTGTAACATATATATTTAAATGTATTTGTAACATATATATTAAATGTATTTGTAACATATATATTTAAATGTATTTGTAACATATATATTAAATGTATTTGTAACATATATATTTAAATGTATTTGTAACATATTTAAATGTATTTGTAACATATATATTAAATGTATTTGTAACATATATATTAAATGTATTTGTAACATATATATTTAAATGTATTTGTAACATATATATTAAATGTATTTGTAACATATATATTTAAATGTATTTGTAACATATATATTAAATGTATTTGTAACATATATATTTAAATGTATTTGTAACATATATATTAAATGTATTTGTAACATATTTAAATGTATTTGTAACATATTTAAATGTATTTGTAACATATATATTAAATGTATTTGTAACATATATATATTAAATGTATTTGTAACATATATATTTAAATGTATTTGTAACATATATATTTAAATGTATTTGTAACATATATATTTAAATGTATTTGTAACATATATATTTAAATGTATTTGTAACATATATATTAAATGTATTTGTAACATATATATTAAATGTTTGTACTTTGTTAGATCAGAGTTCTGGACTGAAGGACGTTACCTGTGCAGTTCTTGAGGAGGTGGTAGACGTCGACTTGCTGCAGGTCGATGGTGGGGGACACGGGGTAGAACGAGTCCAGGATGAGCTCTCTGGTGCCCTCTACGTCCTGAGGCTCACACTGCGGCGGCAGAGGGTCCATGCTGGTGACCAGGAGACCGTTCAGCCCCCGGATCTGGAACAGGTCGTCTCCTGAAAACACGTCACAGACGCACAAAAACAAAAACATGCTTTAAATGTAGTTTTTTTGGACTGAAAAGTTACAAAGTGGGTCTTTAAGCCTCTGTTTGCTATTTCAAGGTTAAAACTTCCATTACAAAGAAACATTCGACTTTTATAAGAGCGACTGAGGAGGAACCTCTTTTCCACGTCGCTGCCAGAGAGTGCTGCTCCGCGAGGATCCGTCGTCCAAGCGCCGGGTGAGAGGGGAGCAGCCCGGCGCACAGGTGGAGCAGGTTCTGAAGAAGGACTTTACTGGAGACAAGACAGAGGACGAGTCTTTAGATCAGAGACAAAACTAAACAGAGGACGAGTCTTTACATCAGAGACAAAAGAGAGGACGAGTCTTTACATCAGAGGCAAAACAGAGGACGAGTCTTTACATCAGAGACAAAAGAGAGGACGAGTCTTTACATCGACAGAGACAAAACTAAATTAAAGCCGCAAGCCGTCATCGAGGACTCCTCACGGGTCGGGCTTGACACTCGGTCGACCCGGCGCTCACTGAGGACGGCGCTCACCGAGGACGGCGCTCACCGAGGACGGCGCTCACCGAGGACGGCGCTCACCGAGGACGGCGCTGACGTGCCTCTTGTCTCTGTGTTATTGTGGCTTTGGGCTGCACTTGTCACTAAATAAAGTCGCTGACGCGCTTCATCGTCATGGCAACACCGTGCAAAATATGACTTTGACCCTGGGACTTTTTAGATCTGTCACTCTGCCAAATTTCATGTTCTTCAATGAAACTAATAGTTGTTTTATTAGTTTAAATTTAAGAAAACTCTGAAATTTTTCCATTAGGATTTTCACATCGTCACGGCAACACAGTGAAAAACACCATATGGTTCATTTTGATTTTTTTGATCAGGACGACACGAAGAGCCAAATTTCACTTTATTTAGATACTCATTTTTTTCTCATAAATGGGATTTTGGGATCAGTTCTGTTAGAATAAAACTGGCGCCTTCACAAATCACCAACACGGTTAAAAATACAACATGGTTTTCACAAACAGGACTTTTGTGTTGCCAATATTTATAAAAAGTATTGACCGTATATGTTCTGAGTACTACAGTATTCTGCAGTACACTGTGTGGTACCTGTATCGTTCCTGCACAGGTTTGGGCTCAGTCGTGTCCCAGAAGCGAGCGTGTTTTATGGCGTTCTTTACTCGCTCGTCCTGATCCGGGATCTGATTGGCCAGACCCTGAGCCAATGAGAGCAGCCGAGGAGGCAGAGCATCGATGAGTTTGGTTTTGGTCAACCACAAGGCCTGAGGAACACCTGGAAACACAACAACGAGATTTAGGATTAAGGCACAAAAAGATTCACTTGAGGGGGCAAAACTGTTTAAAGCTTTTTTTTTTAAAGGTATTACTTGGAAAAAACAACACCTCATTATATTTAAGATTTTGCTAAACATTTCACATGTTTTTCCCCAGTTTAGACATTTTTTAGGTTTAAAATTTTACTTCCTGGTTGAAAATGATGACCTCACGCTGGGGAATCCCATAACTGTGACTTAAAAACAATGAAACTAAGAACAGACTGAGCCACAACTCCAGTGTGAACAGAAATTATTATGTGACAGATAAAAATATAAGAAAACACATTTATTTTTAAAAGTCAATGTTTAAACTATAAAAAACTTTATCCATCAGATTAGTCAAATTTAAGGGAAAATGTCATATGCACTTTAATTTGATTATTTTAATTTGATGTTTAGTTTCATAGTCTTGAACATTTCTATAAAACAGTTTCCAAAGAAATGAATTCAAAACTCAAGTCTGTCTTTTTGTTATTTTTACGATTTAATTAGCAAATACTGGTGAGAAGTAAAGTATTTCATTGGAAAAACACTGGTCTAAAAAGAATCTAAAAACAAACTGTGGCACAGTCTCTTTCAGATGGAGCTTTGGCAGCTCTTCATTTTTTATGTAAAATAAGACACAATGTTTTGTCTGAGGAAACAGTGGGACTTTAAAACGAACTGCATCCAGTCAAACTGTGACTTTGATTTGATAAAGACTGTGCAGAAGTTAAATCTGTAACTGGACAAAATGTTTTAGACTGAAGACGTTTCACTGCTCGTCCAAGACATTTATTCAGTTCTGCTCAGATTCCTGCTGGACACTGCCTTATATCTGTCTGAAGGGGGCGCTAACGACACTGAAACTGGAAACAGCTTTTGTCTCAGTGTAGTGAACAGTGAACTGGAGAAACTAAACACTCCATAAGAGAATGAATCAACACGAGAGAGAACAGCTCAGGACCACAGTCTGCTCAACACGAGAGAGAGCAGCTCAGGACCACAGTCTGCTCAACACGAGAGAGAGCAGCTCAGGACCACAGTCTGCTCAACACGAGAGAGAGCAGCTCAGGACCACAGTCTGCTGTTCATCTCACACACACTGACCACAACTTTGAACAGAGGGAGGGTCAGATCTGAGCCACAGAAAAGAAATGGTTTGAGGAGAGTTAAAGAGAGAGAATCCTTCCTGAAACAGGAATGGAGACATAATAATGATCTCTCACAGATCTATGATTCCACCCTTAGACCCAAAGCAAACAAATACAAAGAGAACAATAGCAGGGCCGTTAAGGCTGAAACTGAAGACAACAGCTGTTTTCAGTTTCAGTGTCGTTAGACAGATATAAGGCAGTGTCCAGCAGGAATCTGACCAAAACTGAAGCAGCATCTTGGACGAGGAGAGAAACGTCTTCACTCTACAACAATTTGTCCAGTGACAGATTGAAATGTCGGCTTTTGTTCTGGACCAGCCCTGGACGGCTGAGGGACACAGACACTGAGCAGGCCGAGTTTATGCAGTTTTTTGTATTTTAGTATTTGGTCCTGTGGTGTTTGTAGTATTTGTTCCTGTAGTATTTGGCGTAGTATTAGTAGTATTTGTTCCTGTATATGCTGTGTACCTTCCAGCACGTTGGTCCTCTGGTGGATGACGTAGCAGGGCTGGTCTCTGCGCATGCGCATGTCGCACCGCGGGGGGCTGCGGTATCTGTGCGGGTCTTTATAGTCTCTCTCCCACCGCGGGCTCTGCGGGGCGGCCAGCCCCGGGACATAGTGCATCCTGTCGGCGTAAGTGATCCTCTCCAGGCCCGGGATGTGCACCTTCTCCCGGGGCACTTTAGTAGGAGGAGCCCGGGCTGCGAGGCTGCGATGGAGGCTGAAGTGTCTCCTGGGGCTGAGGTGTCCCCGGGCTCGTCCCTGTCCTGTCAGCGGCCTCGCCTCTGCCAACAGCCCGGCTCTAGTCCACCCTCCGCCCGCAGCTCTCAGGCACCGCGCCGCCTCTGGAATCATGTCTCTGAGTCAAATTATACAGTTTGTGTTCAACGACAGCGTGACCCGAACCAGAAAACATCAGGAGGCCGCCATGTTGTTTCTTCTTCACAGAGTCCAGAGTGAAGAGCTGCTCTACTGCCCCCTGCTGTCCAGAGTGAAGAGCTGCTCTACTGCCCCCTGCTGTCTCTATGTGGCCATAAACTATATAAAAGTAAAACTAAACGCTCTGTATGTGGCTCATGTGAGCGCAGTTTGGCGGGTTCTTACATAACATCACTAGATGCTGTTTACTAAGTGTCCTGGTGGTGCTGGGTTGTTGTTTGTGTTGTGGAGTTTATTTCATTTTTAATGCTCTGAACCTTGTCATTAAAGAAAACTGCAAACTTATTGCACTTAGATGTGGAAATTAGTTCTAACGGCAGCAGAGCTGGAGGTTTGTTAATCTGTTTACTGCTGCAAACAGGACACGAGAGTTGTTACTGTAACTTCCAATAATGTCAAAAATACCTCTCCCTTGTTCATAAACTGTGGTTGTACATGTGCATCTTTTCTCTGTAAATTATATATCACAGATTAAAGTTGGTGGAGTTTGATCTATCCATTATCACGTAATTATAATGATCTAAATAAACATAGTTTGTGACATTCATGGATTTTAAACTGCTGGAAAAAATGGCATGAGACCAATCATTCCCTTTTTATTGCACAATAATTAGATTCATAGACTCAAATTGAACGTGTTAAAATATGAACAAAAGCTTCACAACAAGCATTTAACTTGATCAAACTATTAACATAATAACCTCATGAGGGAAATGTGTCATTCATCTAAATTCTTTCCTGAAATACTACATGCTAGTTCCACTCACAAGAACTCTGTGGCAGAAACTACACAGAAAATACTCCGTAAAGTCATTTTAGATGAGTTTATGTGTCTTTCACGCGCTGTTTAATATTATTTTAATGTTAATTGTTCAGAATAACAGTAGGGCACATTTTCCTATGAGTCCTTCAACAAAATAAGTCCGTGTAGCAGCAAAAGCGGAAAGTAAAACCAGTTCCGCAAGAAAAAATAGATCCTTTCCAAGCCAGAGTACTCTATATTCACAATAAAACATGTTTGTAAACTACATTTATAAAAAGAATAAACTACCCTTAATGAAACTATTTAATATTATAAATTATATAAATGCATCTTTTAAAGCATATTCGTATATTTATGCACTTATATTTCTGGAACGCAAACTATCGTAGCGCTGCATCTTCCCCTCACACGATCTTTACCGGCGCCAAAACATTAGACACTGGGAACATTTCTCTCCGTCATTTTTTCTCATTTTTCGCTGTAAAATTGTTCAAACCTGACTTTTTGAACCCACCATGAGGCGAACAAGAAGTGCAAGAAATAAGAGCCAGAGCAGTTTGCCTCAGAGTGGTGAAGGCGAGTCCAAAACAGGTCAGTTTGAGTCTGGTGTTAAAACCAGGAACCGCGTGACGTCACGAGGAGGGGTCACGTGGGAGAGGGACATGTCCAGGCTGTTTGGACAAAGAGAAAATAAAACAATAATAACAACGTGTTTAGTTTATTTAAAAATACTGGACAGAATGTGTTTCAGAACTAATCCAAGAGTTTGTTTAAGTGGCATTAGTCTCATGGATTTACTTTGTTATTGCAGAGTGAGCCCTGGTTCATCTGAATCTTAAACATATTTTTGTGTTTGTTTTACCTCATACATTATATTTATTTAATCAATCATACTCATGAGTCATACAGTATTTGCTACATAAATATTCAGTAAATGTTTGAGATGGAGGCAGTGGCTGGTGTTTGGATCATAGACCACAGTGTTGTGTTGTGTTGTGTTGTGTTGTGTTGTGTTGTGTGGTGTTGTGTGGTGTGGTGTGGTGTGGTGTGGTGTGGTGTGGTGTGGTGTTGTGTTGTGTTGTGTTGTGTTGTGTTGTGTTGTGTTGTGTTGTGTTGTGTTGTGTTGTGTTGTGTTGTGTTGTGTTGTGTTGTGTTGTGTTGTGTTGTGTTGTGTCTGTGACTGGAGAACTTCTATAATTTCTCACAATATTAAACATTGCCCCTTATGAATCATTATGTGCATTTTCATTTAAATTGTAAATACTGTATTTATTATATTCACACTTGGGATGAGACTTGTACTTTTTTAATGCACTTTAATAAGAATAAACATGAACTGTCTGCCTTTTGTCTATTTGAGGTGTTTTTACACAAAACAGTAGATTTCTGTTGTGATTGTATTTATTGTCTCGCAGTATTGATTACTGTTTATGATACAGTTCTGATATTTCCTTGTTTAAATGTGTATTTGTCAGTGTGGCAGTGGACGGGGGACGGGGGCCAGTGGGAGTCGTATCCAGAGTCCGTGTGCACAGAGCTGGACTCTGCTCTGGCTTCAGGAAAAACATCCTTCACTCTGAGTCTGGAGTCTGGGAAAGAATATGACATCGACCTGAAAAAGATGGTTCAAATCAACCCGGTCACGAAATACAAGAGAAAGATCCGCTCCCACACTGTAAAGACAGGTGCGTGTCGACTTTATCGACTTTATTGATCCTGTGTCTTTGTATAAACTCATTCTTTTCTACAACTTTTCTGCATAAATAGTAGTTTTTGGATGAACTTCTATATTATCTGAAACTGACCCCCGTGAGCTTTAATCCATGTTCTAATGCTCCTCCTCAAAAACAGATCTGGAGTTGTTTTTAACACTTTATTATTCGTCTGTAACATCTCCAAAGCTGAAAATGCTCTGTTACACCTTGTGATGTCATCAAGTGGTAGTTTTCATGTTAACTCCTCCTTTTACCTTTTGTTCAGTCGAGATAAGAGACAACTCCAGGACTGAAATGATCCAAATGATTCTAGTGAAGGTGGAGTTTAAAAACACAGCGGAGCACTTCCTGTATTACAACATGATGACATCACAAGGTGGAACAGAGTGTTTTCAGTTTGAGAGAAGAACTCAGCCTAAATCTGCAGGTTTGTGTGTTAAACATGTGAATGAAACAAAACACAACTCCAGGTCTGTGTGTGACGAGGAAACGACACTAGAACAGATCAGAGAAAAGAGGAATATAGGCCGTTTTAATAATAAATAAAATAGTCAGCGATTCTTTTATCAGTCGATTAATCAAGATGATTCTGAAGAACCGCAGCCCTCGTGACACGTGGATCTAACATGTAACCTCTGTACGATTTAACATGTAAAACAGTCTGGACATTAAAACATTATTATGTCTTTATTTTCAGAAAACATAAATGAAGAATTGGAAATTTGTGCTGCTGCGATGAACGGAAACAACACAGAAAATAAACAAGAAGAAGAAACAGAGGAAGAACCAGCTTCAAAGAAACGCAGAGGACAAAACAGAAGCCAAACCAAAACTAAGACTGTCCCCAAAGAAGAAATCAAAGTAGAAGGTAGAACTAGAGTTAAACATTATGGTACTAGTCAAAGTCAGAGGCAGAGCTGCAGATAAACACGATGGAACTGATCAGTCCATCCAGCAGTTTTTTCTCTCACTTCAGTTATTTGTCCACAAACCTGTGAATCTAAGACTTTGTCCAAATATGACTCAGATGAAGCTGCAGCAGCTTGACTGGAATTTCCCCACAGCAGGGGAGGCATATCTCATCTTATCTCATCTTATCTCATCTTATCTCATTTTATCTCATCTTATCTCATCTTATCTCATTTTATCTCATTTTATCTCATTTTATCTCATCTTATCTCATCTTATCTCATTTTATCTCATTTTATCTCATCTTATCTCATCTTATCTCATCTTATCTCATCTTATCTCATCTTATCTCATCTTATCTCATTTTATCTCATCTTATCTCATTTTATCTCATCTTATCTCATCTTATCTCATTTTATCTCATTTTATCTCATCTTATCTCATCTTATCTCATCTTATCTCATTTTATCTCATTTTATCTCATTTTATCTCATTTTATCTCATTTTTATCTCATCTTATCTCATTTTATCTCATTTTATCTCATCTTATCTCATTTTATCTCATCTTATCTCATTTTATCTCATCTTATCTCATCTTATCTCGTTTTATCTCATCATATCTCGTTTTATCTCATCATATCTCATTTTATCTCATTTTATCTCATTTTATCTCATCTTATCTCATTTTATCTCATTTTTATCTCATCTTATCTCATTTTATCTCATTTTATCTCATCTTATCTCGTCTTATCTCATTTTATCTCATCTTATCTCATCTTATCTCGTTTTATCTCATCATATCTCATTTTATCTCATCTTATCTCATCTTATCTCATTTTATCTCATCTTATCTCATTTTATCTCATCTTATCTCATCTTATCTCATCTTATCTCATTTTATCTCATCTTATCTCATCTTATCTCATCTTATCTCATTTTATCTCATCTTATCTCATTTTATCTCATCTTATCTCATTTTATCTCATTTTATCTCATCTTATCTCATCTTATCTCATTTTATCTCATCTTATCTCATTTTATCTCATTTTATCTCATCTTATCTCATCTTATCTCATTTTATCTCATCTTATCTCATTTTATCTCATTTTATCTCATTTTTATCTCATCTTATCTCATTTTATCTCATTTTATCTCATCTTATCTCATCTTATCTCATTTTATCTCATCTTATCTCATTTTATCTCATTTTATCTCATCTTATCTCATCTTATCTCATTTTATCTCATCTTATCTCATTTTATCTCATCTTATCTCATTTTATCTCATTTTATCTCATCTTATCTCATCTTACCTCATCGAGGACGTGATGGTGGAGTGTGTTTATGTCTGTGTGTGTTTACTGCTCTGCTCTTACGTCATGTCTGGAGCGTGTTCTTGGACGTGTTAACGATCATTCCATCAATCAATTAGATGATAATTCTAATCATTGATTAGTTGAGATGAATTGATTCACTTGCTGCAGCTTCAGTCGAAGGTAAAGACTTTATTATAACAGGATTTACACTTAAACCCAAAATATTTGTGCTCCAGAAAAATCAGTTTTGTGCTAAAGGCCGAGCATAAGAATGTTTTTAGTTTATTTGTAACTGAATAAATAACATAGCAGAGAAGTTTAATGCCATATCAGGGAACATTCCTGGCAAAACAAAAGCATCTCCATAAAAACAAGCAGATAGTGAATCTTCCACCTAAAAGGTGACACAGTGAATCTTTAAATGTGCTCTTGGACACAGCCTTTATGATGTTTTTAGTTGTAACGTTTCATCTTTTATTGAGCAGAAACGGTGAAGACGGTGGTGATGAAGGGCAAGGCTCCGGTCGACACTGAATGTAAAGCCAAACTCGGAAAGGTACAGTTAAAATTACTTTTTTAGAAAATTAAAAAAAGAAAGAAAGAAAACATCCAGAAGTTTTTTTTTTTATTTTGCCTTATAAATTAAAGGCACTGACCTGATTTTTAGTCTTAAAAATAATAAAAACAAGTTCATTTTAAACAGTTCAGAGGTTCAGTTCCTCCTCACTCACCTCATGCTTTTAGAACATCCTGATTATTCACCACGATGAGTTTATAAGAGCAGGTCATAACTATCAGAGACCAGAGTTTTACTGTTAGGGTAATGCTAACAACAACTAGCATGCTAACACACACATCCTGATTCTCTGACAGTTTAACTATTTATATACAGACAGTTCACAGTTTAAACATGAAACACATGAGGAACACGACCTTTAAGTTTGTTTACAGTTTGTGTTTGTTTACAGTTTGTGTTTGTTTACAGTTTGTGTTTGTTTACAGTTTGTGTTTGTTTACAGTTTGTGTTTGTTTACAGTTTGTGTTTGTTTGTTTATAGTTTGTGTTTGTTTACAGTTTGTGTTTGTTTGTTTATAGTTTGTTTACAGTTTGTGTTTGTTTGTTTACAGTTTGTGTTTGTTTACAGTTTGTTTGTTTTCTCTTCAGGCTCATGTTTACTCTGAAGGGAAAGATGTTTATGACGTCATGTTAAATCAGGTCAGTAGAGTGTGTCCCTCTCACCAGGAGGTTGTGAGTTTGACTCCTGACTGGAGTTTGCATGTTCTGCCTGTGTGACTGTGGCACAGTGGTTATCCTCTCTGCTCCCTCTCACCAGGAGGTTGTGGGTTTGTGCTTATTTTCAGACAAATCTCCAGTTCAACAATAATAAGTTCTACCTGATTCAGCTGCTGGAGGACGATGTGTCCCAGTCGTTCAGTGTGTGGATGAGGTGGGGTCGAGGTAACACTTTATAATGACACAATCTTATGACCAAAACATTTCCTTTAGTTTCACTTTTGAATCTGTTTTAGTTGGAAAAGTGGGTCAGAACAGCCTGACGTCGTGCGGAGGAGACCTGCTCAAAGCTAAAGACGTCTTCAAGAAAAAGTGAGATCATTTAAACCTTAATATTTCATGTTTTTAGTCAGAACTTAAACGTTTTCTGATGTTTTTACTTCAGATTCCTCGATAAAACCAAAAACAACTGGGAGAACAGAGAGTTTTTTGAGAAAGTGCCTGGGAAATATGACCTCGTGTTTATGGACTACAGCACCGGCGATAAGGTCAGAAGACTTTTAATATTATTGTTTAAAGGGGCACTGTGGAACTTTTCTAGTGCTGAATTTACCAGATAAACCCTGACCTATAAAGTACACGTAGTCAAATAAATACTGTATATATAAACAGATTAATTTAATGCCGTATTGTGAAGCAGTGGCATCCATTTTGAGCGTCTTAAAGTTCTGTTCCTAATCTCAGGTGGAGAATAAGACGGAGCCGGACGCGGCGGCGGTGAAGAAACCGTCGACGTTGGACGGTAAAGTTCAGTCTCTGCTGGAGCTGATCTGTGACCTCAGGGCGATGGAGGAGTGTGTCCTCGAGATGAAGTTTGACACTCGTAAAGCTCCTCTCGGTCAGTGCATGTTTATGTTGTTACTTTGTTTGGAATGTTCCACAGTATGGCATTTAACTGGTCTGTTTCCATGGAGACACTCACCAGGCCAAGTTACACGTCAGATCTGTGAATCCTCCTGATGTAACCTGCACATTGTGACTTTTATATTGGTTTGGACGAGAGGAAACACACAGCACTGGAGAGAGACGGGGCCTTTCAGACGACACACACGTTTAACACTTTATTATTCGTCTGTAACATCTACAAAGCTCAAAACGCTCTGTTCCACCTTGTGATGTCATCAAGTGGTAGTTTTCTCTTTAACTCCTCCTTTTACCTTTAGTTCAGTCGAGATAAGAGACAACTCCAGGACTGAAATGATCCAGATGATTCTAGTGAAGGTGGAGTTTAAAAACACAGTGGAGCACTTCCTGTATCACCACATGATGACATCACAAGGTGGAACAGAGTGTTTTCAGTTATAAATCTGCAGGTTTGTGTGTTAAACATGTGAGAATGACACAAAACACAACTCCAGGTCTGAGATGAGGAAACAGGCCTTTTTAAAGTGACTCGTTCTTTCCTGAGTCGGACATTTTAAAATTCAAATTAAATGTAAAATATTTTAAATTCATTTGTTTTTCAGGTAAACTGACCACGGAGCAGATTCGGGCTGGATACGCCGCGCTGAAGAAAATCGAGGAGTGTTTGAAAAGAAAAGGAGGGAGTCGCGAGCTCCTGGAGGCCTGTAACCAGTTCTACACTCGCATCCCTCATGACTTTGGGTCAGGAAAATATTTATATTTATTATTTATATTTATTAAAGTTGTGCAGGTTTTTAGAGAAACTGTGTGTCCTGTGTTTTATAGAGAAATCTGCTGTAGTTCAGACGTCTGCAAACTCAAGTACATGCGATTCTTGTATTAGTTCTTCACTTCATGTTTCAGTCAGACTTTTTAAACACAAACCTCTTTAGTTTTTTACCAAAATGCTGCAGCTCCTTAAACAGTGAACACAAAAGAATCTGCGACTAAAATGTTCAAACTGTTTCAGGCTAAAGCCGCCGCCCGTCATCCGCACAGAGCAGGAACTGAAGGAGAAGATTGAACTTTTAGAGGTGAAACAACATTAAAGCAGCATTACGTAACTTTTCTCTTTTCCACAGTAGGATGACATCACTCTGGGAGGGTTGTATATGTATGTCTATGGCAGAATGCTTAGCAGTTATCACAGTGACACAAACGCACACATTAGTAAACACAAAAGTGTTTTTAAATGGACTGAAACTCACAACATGAGTTTAAAGAGACAAGTTCAGAGTCTGAGGTCAGTCTGAGGTCAGTCTGGGGTCAGTCTGGGGTCAGTCTGAGGTCAGTCTGGGGTCAGTTTGAGGTCAGTCTGGGGTCAGTCTGGGGTCAGTCTGGGGTCAGCCTGAGGTCAGTCTGGGGTCAGTCTGGGGTCAGTCTGAGGTCAGCCTGAGGTCAGCCTGGGGTCAGTCTGAGGTCAGTCTGGGGTCAGCCTGGGGTCAGTCTGTGGCCAGTCTGAGGTCAGTCTGGGGTCAGTCTGAGGTCAGCCTGAGGTCAGTCTGGGGTCAGTCTGAGGTCAGTCTGGGGTCAGCCTGGGGTCAGTCTGAGGTCAGCCTGGGGTCAGTCTGTGGCCAGTCTGAGGTCAGTCTCTGGTTAGTCTGGGGTCAGTCTGAGGTCAGTCTGAGGTCAGCCTGGGGTCAGCCTGAGGTCAGCCTGGGGTCAGTCTGAGGTCAGTCTGAGGTCAGCCTGAGGTCAGCCTGGGGTCAGTCTGGGGTCAGTCTGAGGTCAGTCTGGGGTCAGTCTGAGGTCAGTCTGAGGTCAGTCTGGGGTCAGCCTGGGGTCAGTCTGAGGTCAGCCTGGGGTCAGTCTGTGGCCAGTCTGAGGTCAGTCTCTGGTTAGTCTGGGGTCAGTCTGAGGTCAGTCTGAGGTCAGCCTGGGGTCAGCCTGAGGTCAGCCTGGGGTCAGTCTGAGGTCAGCCTGAGGTCAGCCTGGGGTCAGTCTGGGGTCAGTCTGAGGTCAGCCTGAGGTCAGCCTGGGGTCAGTCTGGGGTCAGCCTGAGGTCAGCCTGGGGTCAGTCTGGGGTCAGTCTGGGGTCAGTCTGAGGTCAGTCTGAGGTCAGCCTGAGGTCAGTCTGGGGTCAGTCTGAGGTCAGTCTGGGGTCAGCCTGAGGTCAGTCTGTGAGTGACTCACTGAAAAACTGTTGGCTAATGTTAATGTTAATGCTAATGCTAGCTTGTGACTGTAGTTACTTGAGAGTGATTTGTTTAACGGCACAAATCGCCGGTTGTTGTTCAGATAAATCTGATGTTTCTGGTCAGATTCTGTTCAGACAAAACTCAGATTAAAGTCAAACAAAGCCTCAGACAGAGCAGTGCCTCCAGTTAGCATCACACCCCCAGGGAATGTGGATGACATCAGCTGTATGAATCCCATACTGTGGAGCATTTATTTTATTTAAATCACAGACAGTGCTCAGGCCGTTTATGAGGAAAGTTCCGTAGTGCTCTTTAAGCTGATCTGAAGAATGAGCTTTGATTGACTCTGTGTTATTTTTTATTGTAAAGCCGCCGTGTTTGTTTTGACCTCACCGTGTTTGTTTTGACCTCGCCGTGTTTGTTTTGACCTCGCCGTGTTTGTTTTGACCTCGCCGTGTTTGTTTTGACCTCGCCGTGTTTGTTTTGACCTCATATTAAACGACGTCTGTCCTGACGCCTTTACCCTCGTCTGTGTCTCAGGCTCTGAGTGACATCCACATCGCCGTGACGATGGTTCAGTCCAGTGAAGACGGAGACGAGCATCCACTGGACCGACAGTACAGGTCTCTGTGCTGCGCTCTGCAGCCGCTGGACCACAACGCTCACGAGTATCAGGTCAGAGACACGAGTATCAGGTCAGAGACTCACGAGTATCAGGCCAGAGACTCGCGAGTATCAGGCCAGAGACTCGCGAGTATCAGGCCAGAGACTCGCGAGTATCAGGCCAGAGACTCATCACTACAAGGTCAGAGGTCAGGTCAAAATTAAAAAGAGGGTGTGTCCAAAACTTTCCCTGGTTTTAGATCAATTTGAATTAACAACATGATTTCTATTAACTTAAATGCCAGAATAATGAGAAGGACTTTTTTAGACTATTTTTTCTCATTTTTTCAAAGTCAGAAGTTTACACACAGTGAGATTATTATGACTTTAAACAGTTGAGTAGAACTCATAGGTTTATTGACCTGTGACCTGTGACCTGTGACCTCTGCTGCAAGTCACAAAACAGATGCATCAGGAGGAAAGAACTTTATGTGGAAAAACTGAAGCAACATTTCAACACATCAGCAGGAAGTTAAAGCAACAAATGTGTCTTCAAATGGACAATGACCTGAAGGATAACAAAGTGACTTAAGGATAACAAAGTCAGTGTTTTGGAGTGTCCATCACAAAGTCCTGATCTCAGTCCTGTTGAAAATGTATGAACAGACCTGAAAAGGCCTGTGCGAGTGAGACGGACACAAACTGGACTCAGTTACACCAGTTCTGTCTGGACGAATGGGACAAAACTCCAGACAACTATTGTGAGAAGTTTGTGGAAGGAAATCAAAACATTTGACCCAAGTCACACAGTTTAAAGACAATGGGACAAATACTAATGAAATGTGTGTAAACTTCTGACTTTGAAAAAAAGCATGAAGAAAAAAAATACTACTCTTATTATTCTGGCATTTAACAAATAGAAGTAAATGTGTTAATTGTGATTAACCTAAAACAGTAAAAGTTTAGTCTGATTTCATGTCAGACAGAGAGACTAAAGCCTTTGAGTCTTTTTCTCTCGTGTATCTAAACGTTTGGTGTGAACTGTGTCTTTAGGTGATCGAGCGTTACCTGCAGACGACTCACGCCTCCACACACAGAGACTACGTCATGACGGTGGAGGACATTTTCACTGTAGATCGACGAGGAGAGAGCGAGAACTTCCTCAAAGACCTTCACAACAGGTTTAGTGTCTCATATAAACGAGTGTCGTTCATTTAAACATAGAAAAACACTTCAGTCTGTTTTATTTTGCGTGTTTGTTGTACAGACACAGCCTCATTAAAGTCATGTATGTTTTGTTAACGTGTACATTTAAACCTGTTCTTCTTCCGTAGGACTCTGCTGTGGCACGGCTCTCGTTTGTCTAATTGGGTCGGGATTCTCAGTCAGGGGCTTAGGATCGCTCCGCCCGAAGCCCCCGTCACTGGATATATGGTATTTGGACTTTAAACATATAAAAAGAGAGTTTGCATTAAAATATTTGTCATTTATTTCCTTCAGTTTGGTAAAGGGATCTACTTCGCCGATATGTCGTCCAAAAGTGCAAACTACTGCTTTGCCAATCAGCAGAATAATGTGGGACTGCTGCTGCTGTGTGAGGTGAGTTTGTGCTTTAGGTCATTTCAAAAGGTTAATCGCCTTTAGTCGATTAATCGGTGGATGAGTCTCAGTCGAGCAAAGTTTGTGGATGAATCGTGTGTTTTGGACGATGAGGATTTCTCTGAGACGACAGAAGTGACAGTATGTTTTTTTATCTGTAAAAAGATTAAACTCATGATTCACAAGCTTAATCTGTCTTTATATAAAACATATATCTACATAAATAATAGTTTTTGCATAAGCGCCTCCTGCAGGTGGAGTCGTGTGAGTGCAGTTTGGGTCAGATACACAGATACAGAATAGTTTTACCACGCCCCCTGATACTCCCGCTCTATGACCCGTCTCCTCCTCAGGTTGCCCTGGGCGACAGTAACGAGCTGTTTGATGCTGATTATGAAGCGGATAAACTTCCTCCAGGAAAACACAGCACCAAAGGCCTGGGCCGGACCGAACCGGACCCCAAGAACACGGTCACACTGTGAGTATCAGAGCGGTCACACTGTGGTATCAGAGCGGTCACATGTGAGTGTCAGAGCGGTCACGCTGTGGTATCAGAGCGGTCACACTGTGAGTATCAGAGCGGTCACACTGTGAGTATCAGAGCGGTCACACTGTGAGTGTCAGAGCGGTCACACTGTGGTATCAGAGCGGTCACACTGTGAGTGTCAGAGCGGTCACACTGTGGTATCAGAGCGGTCACACTGTGAGTATCAGAGCGGTCACACTGTGAGTATCAGAGCGGTCACATGTGAGTATCAGAGCGGTCACACTGTGGTATCAGAGCGGTCACACTGTGAGTATCAGAGCGGTCACATGTGAGTATCAGAGCGGTCACACTGAGTATCAGAGCGGTCACATGTGAGTATCAGAGCGGTCACACTGTGGTATCAGAGCGGTCACACTGTGAGTGTCAGAGCGGTCACACTGTGAGTATCAGAGCGGTCACACTGTGAGTATCAGAGCGGTCACACTGTGAGTATCAGAGCGGTCACACTGTGGTATCAGAGCAGTCACACTGTGGTATCAGAGCAGTCACACTGTGGTATCAGAGCGGTCACACTGTATCAGAGCGGTCACACTGTGGTATCAGAGCGGTCACACTGTGGTATCAGAGCGGTCACACTGTGGTATCAGAGCGGTCACATGTGAGTATCAGAGCGGTCACACTGTGACTATCAGAGCGGTCACACTGTGAGTATCAGAGCGGTCACACTGTGGTATCAGAGCGGTCACACTGTGGTATCAGAGCGGTCACACTGTGGTATCAGAGCGGTCACACTGTGGTATCAGAGCGGTCACACTGTATCAGAGCGGTCACACTGTGGTATCAGAGCGGTCACACTGTGGTATCAGAGCGGTCACATGTGAGTATCAGAGCATGTCCATCTCCAAAGCTCAAAATGCTCTGTTCCACCTTGTGATGTCATCAAGTGGTAGTTTTCTCTTTAACTCCTCCTTTTACCTTTAGTTCAGTCGAGATAAGAGACAACTCCAGGACTGAAATGATCCAGATGATTCTAGTGAAGGTGGAGTTTAAAAACACAGTGGAGCACTTCCTGTATCACCACATGATGACATCACAAGGTGGAACAGAGTGTTTTCAGTTTTTGAGACGAGCTGAATGTTTAACTCGTCTCCAGGTCTGTCTGTGATGACATAGATCAGAAAACAGTGTCTCACCTGAGCTCAGTCCTGCACAGATCAGGAGGAATGTGTTTGGAAACGTGAGGAATCATTTCAGACGACTCTGGTTCTGTTTTTCACAGTAAAAATCCAAATCCTTTAAGACGCTGTAAATATAAATGTGTCTGTTCTTGTTAAAATGTGGAACAAATCGTCTTTATCGTTTGTTTCTCCTCAGAGACGGGGCGACTGTCCCCATGGGTCCAGGCGTCTCCTCTGCAGCGGTGAACCCCACAGGATACTCTCTGCTTTATAACGAGTTTGTGGTTTATGACCCGGCTCAGGCCAGAATGAGGTACCTGCTGCGTGTCAGGTTCAGCTACGCCTCCCTGTGGTGAGACTGGGAACTGCAGCTCAAATAAGAGAGCGTTTGAAATGAACATAACTCTACAGAAACGTTTACGATACGACAAAACCTAATGTCATTTTATCAGTTCATTGTAGAAGCAGAACATTTTGCACTATTCTCAAACATTACACTTTTTAAACTGTGTCTGTAGATTTAAATGTTTCTTGTAAAACCGTAAAAGGTTAAAAACATCATGTGTAAATCTGCACTACAGAACTCTGTGTCACGCCTTTATCTGTGTTTTAAAATGAAGATGTTTGTTCAAGTCTTTTGTTGCCATGGCCTTAAAAACAGTTAATAAAAGAGAAAACATAAAACAGTTTTAGATTCTGTGTTGAATAAGTCGTCACAATTTCAACGTGTTTGTAATATTTATTATGTAAAATCTCATTTAGAGCAAGTACAAAAAACAGTATGTAAATAGAAACAAAAATGTGAACAATATTTGAAAATGACGAAAGAAAAAGTGTCTGGTGTTTAGACGCTCCAGTGTAAAATGTGACGTTAAAGCTACAATCTGCAACATTTGATGTTTTCACCAGTAGATGGCAGCGGTGAGACCATGAGGACAGGCACAGGGACGATCTGGAGTTTGATCACGAGTATCATAGCAACCAAACAGCCAATCAGGAGCGAGGCTGATGAGGGGAATCTTCATTTACAAAGAGTGAAACAGTGAATACGACATTTAAAGACAAAAGACAAGTCACAATTTACTAATGTAGAGTCGATGGAGCAGGAAGTGCACACACGATCACTTCCTGTTTGGAACACTGCGCCTGACAGTTTATGTCCTTTTATATAAACAGTCTGGTCATGTTACAGAATGTAGCTTTAATGCTGCTCCAGAATCACTTCATTTATGTTTAACTTTACAGACAGAACCAGCACAAAAAGACGACACAAAGAGACGACACAAAGAGACGACACAAAGAGACGACAAAGAGACGACACAGAGACGACAAAGAGACGACACAGAGACGACAAAGAGACGACACAAAGAGACGACACACAGAGACGACAAAGAGACGACACAGAGACGACACAGAGACGACACAGAGACGACAAAGAGACGACACACAGAGACGACACAAAGAGACGACACACAGAGACGACACAGAGACGACAAAGAGACGACACAGAGACGACAAAGAGACGACAAAGAGACGACAAAGAGACGACACACAGAGACGACACAAAGAGACGACACAGAGACGACACAAAGAGACGACACACAGAGACGACACAAAGAGACGACACACAGAGACGACACAAAGAGACGACACACAGAGACGACACAAAGAGACGACACAAAGAGACGACACAAAGAGACGACACAAAAAGACGACACAGAGAGACGTGTCTTTATTCTGTAAAACTAACACATTCATCATAACAAACTAAAAATGATATATACAATCTACAAATCAGACACACACCCTCCTCTGATTGGATGAGGAGGTGTGGAGGAGGTGAGGAGGTGAGGAGAAGGTGTAGAGGAGGTGTAGAGGAGCGTTCTCATCTTCGTCCGAGCAGGTAGAGGAAGATCAGGACAATGTCCAGATAAATGATCAGAGCTGCAGTCACATAATCCTCTGGACTCACACGGTGAGACATAGAACCGGTCATCATCTGGACATCAGCCATCAGGAACTGAGGAGGAGGAGAGAGGGGGGAGGAAGAGGGGGGGGGGGGAGGGGGGGGAGAGAGGGGGGGGGGGAGGGGGGGGAGGAGGAGAGAGGGGGGGGGGGAGGGGGGGGGGGGAGGAGAGAGGGAGAAAGAGGTGAGACAAACATTAATACTCAACATTTGTATCAAATCACTTGAACTGTAGCACTGGCTGCTGTGGCTCAGTCGGTAGAGCAACGCCAACCCGAAGGTCAGAGGATGATTCTCACTCAAAGTTCTGTTGTTGTGTCCTTAGGCAAGACACTTCACCCTAGTATGAAGTGATGTGTGAGTGCCGGTGGTCAGAGGGGCCGATGGTGCAGATGAGCAGCCGTGTTTCAATCAGTCTGCCCCGGGGCAGCTGTGGCTATAATAGGATCTTACACCTGTGAGTGAGTGAAAAATGACACAGCTGTGAAGAGTCTGTGAAGAGTCTGTGAAGAGTCTGTGAAGAGTCTGTGAAGAGCCTGTAAAAAGCCTGTAAAAAGCCTGTAAAGAGTCTCTGAAGAGCTCATGAAGAGCCTGTGAAGAGCCGTATGAGTGAGTGGAGCTCGTAGGTTAAAGGTGTTTTTTTCTCTGACTTGAACAAATGTTTTGATATTTATTAGTTTAACGTTTAGTCTGGAATATTTATTTGTCTGAAAACAAATATTTGGCACAAAATTCAAACTGCAGAAAGCAGCAGCTCAAACAGAAAAGTTCCTCAGTGGATCTTTAAATCCCGCGGTTCATTCTTACCAGAGAAAAGAGCAGCGCCCCCAGAGATCCATATCCAACATCAGCCATGTGAGAATAATAAAACGAGGAGAAAACCACAAACATGAGCAGGTCCAGACCGAGGATGAGGAGGAGGACGTAGCACAGGGTGAAGTCATAACGGCTCTGAGGAAGAAACAACGTGAATTATACAACGTGAAACACGTGAAACACGAAGAGGAGAAACAACAGGTCCACATAAGAATAATATAATAATAAGAGAAGTACTAAATATGTTATAAACCAGGACTAAACCAGGACTGAACCAGGACTAAACTAAGACTAAACCAGATTCAAACGGGACTTGTGTCATTCATCATTGCCCCATCTAAAGTTGGTGTTTCATAAAGTTTCAGACCTGTGTGTCTGAGTTTCATAAAGTTTCAGACCTGTGTGTCTGAGTTTCATAAAGTTTCAGACCTGTGTGGCGAAGGCGATGATGCCCAGAGAAATGGTCAGCGTGGCTCCCATGGCCATAATCACCGTCATGGTGTCGTGGTACGAGGCGATCGTCCCCACCATGTACGACAAACTCACGGTCACCACCACCTGCAGAGAAACGGCACAGGGAAACGGCACAGGGATCACTGAAGCTGATCAGTTAAGAGAAAAGACACAGCTGAGGTAAATCCATCAATAAACTGCACTCACATTTTTAAGGGGAGACACTACATTAGAGTTTTGTCTTTAATAAACCTGAGTTCTCTGGGACAGTAAATATCTAAATTTAAGGTTTATTTCTGTTCATCTGCAGCGTTTGGCCTAAACACGACTAGAAAACACAGAAAAATATGTAAAATGAAGCTGTTTACTTCTGTATAAAATAATCTGCCTGGTCAAAAAAAGGTCCCACACTTGGACCACGTCACTTTCACTGTGTCATTGTCTCGATTTCGCTTCATCACAGGTTTATTTCCATCCAGTGTTGCATTATTTTTTTCTTGCAGATGTTTGATGGTCGAGTCTGACGCTGCACAATGAAAATATCACTAAACCAGCAAACGGATGGTTATGTTCTGTTAATCTGGGGAATCGTCTGCGCTCATGAACACAAAGGCGTTTTCTCTGACCAGAGCGATGAGGTTCCATGGGTGTCGTCGGCTCAGGGACGTGCAGAGACTCAGCGGCACCACGACCACGGCGAAAACGATGTAGGCCGAGACGTAAACCCAGATACTCGACTGGACCAGCTCCTTCACGGTCGACGAGAACGTGAAGATGCAAACCACACAGAAGGTGAAGAGCAGCTGCAGGAACACGAGACTGAAGACCTGAATAAAAAGACAATACATGTTTGAGTTTTCAAACTCATGGTTCACCTGGTGCAGACCTGGAGTCGTAAAGTCCTGGGCGACACTCACAGATGAGGGACGATATTTTTTGGTTTTGGGGAAACTAATTTGATTCAGATGCAGCAGATTTAGAAGATGCAGACGACCAGAACATGCAACTCACTTTGGACGACTGGGCGTGGCCAAAGCTCCTGGTCAAAGCCTGAGCTGGTCTGAGCTCGGACGCTCAGGTCTGTCAGCATAAAACAGGACTAAACCGGGACTAAACCGGGACTAAACCGGGACTAAACCGGGACTAAACCGGGACTAAACCGGGACTAAACCGGGACTAAGCCGGGACTAAACCGGGACTAAAACAGGACTAAACCGGGACTAAACCGGGACTAAACCGGGACTAAACCGGGACTAAACCGGGACTAAACCGGGACTAAACCAGGACTAAGCCGGGACTAAACCGGGACTAAACCGGGACTAAACCGGGACTAAACCGGGACTAAACCAGGACTAAACCAGGACTAAACCAGGGCCTTACCTTCCTGACAAAAGCCCTCCGTATGGTCTTGTCTTCAAAAGCAGATGTTGTGACAGTCGCCTCTACAGAACAGACCTCTGGGTTTAGTCCGGACTCTGGGAAGGTCTCGTATGGAAACGGCTCGCCGGGTTTCTGCGAGGGGTAGACACCAGGGGTCACTGTGGAGTACGGAGGAGGCTCTTCAGGCTGGACTTCAGGCTGGACTTCAGGCTGGACTACAAGAAAATCCGGTCTAAAACCAGGACTTGGAGCGGGACCTAAATAGGGATTTGGATCAGGATCTGGACCAGGATTCAGATCAGGATTAGGATCAGGACTTGGGGAGGTCTGGATGGAGAATTGAGGAGCAGCAGGAGGCGGCTCAGAGGCAGCAGCGTCCTGAGGCTCAACGAGCACCGGGTCCGACATGTTTAAGAAATCTGCAACAACAGATACAAGAATGAAACTAAACTGAATCCTCTGACCCTCGATCCTCTGACCCTCTGCTCCTCTGACCCTCTGCTCCTCTGACCCTCTGCTCCTCTGACCCTCTGCTCCTCTGACCCTCTGCTCCTCTGACCCTCTGCTCCTCTGACCCTCGATCCTCTGACCCTCTGCTCCTCTGACCCTCTGACCTCTGCTCCTCTGACCCTCTGACCCTCTGCTCCTCTGACCCTCTGACCTCTGCTCCTCTGACCCTCTGCTCCTCTGACCCTCTGCTCCTCTGACCCTCTGACCTCTGCTCCTCTGACCCTCTGCTCCTCTGACCCTCTGCTCCTCTGACCCTCTGACCTCTGCTCCTCTGACCCTCTGCTCCTCTGACCCTCTGCTCCTCTGACCCTCTGCTCCTCTGACCCTCTGACCTCTGCTCCTCTGACCCTCTGCTCCTCTGACCCTCTGCTCCTCTGACCCTCTGACCCTCTGCTCCTCTGACCCTCTGACCTCTGCTCCTCTGACCCTCTGCTCCTCTGACCCTCTGCTCCTCTGACCCTCTGACCTCTGCTCCTCTGACCCTCTGCTCCTCTGACCCTCTGCTCCTCTGACCCTCGATCCTCTGACCCTCTGCTCCTCTGACCCTCTGCTCCTCTGACCCTCTGCTCCTCTGACCCTCTGACCCTCGATCCTCTGACCCTCTGCTCCTCTGACCCTCTGCTCCTCTGACCCTCTGCTCCTCTGACCCTCTGCTCCTCTGACCCCCGACCCTCTGACCCTCTGACCCTCTGCTCCTCTGTCTCTGGCAGGAAGAGGCCCATAAAAAGTCTGAACTTCTCAAATCAGGGCAAACCTTTTTTTTTTTTTTACGTAATTTTTTATCTTGAGTCAAACTGACTAAAACTACAATTTAGGACTGTACTGAGACCAAACCAGGTCTAAACCAGGACTAAACCAGGAATAAACCAGGTCTAAACCAGGACTAAACCAGGACTAAACCAGGACTAAACCAGGACTGAACCAGGACTGAACCAGGACTAAACCAGGACTAAACCAGGACTAAACAGTGATCTGTACCAGATCTTGTGTCTGGTTATATTTTATATTTTATTCTACTTCTATAAAACTTTGTCTTTGTACGAGGTTTTATGTTTACTAGTTTTTCTTATTTCAGTTTTATATTTTGTCTTTTATGTTTAATTTTCTTTGATGAGTCATAAATGTTTAAAAATCACTCACCTTCAGAGCCGAGTGTGGAGTCTCAGTGAAACGAGTGAAACACGACTGTGGCTTTTATCGTGACGAGCTGAGGTTTAGTTCATTTCCTCTTTTTAATATTAACAAACAAGAGGAAACTTGGCTGAATGTCCAGACTTACAACATCTCTCATGTAGTGAACGTATTATATATATATATATATATATATATATCAGCATCAGCACCTCCTCCACATCAAACTGTACGATAAGAATGAGACACTGCCCCACACCACCAGGACCTACAGCTCAGGGTGGAGGTGGAGAAACAACAGACATCACAGAACCAAGTGAACATCAGGAAAAAGGAACATGAGAAACTAGAGAAAAACCAAGAGCTCCACCAGAAAAGTTACACAGTGCAACTTTAAACATCCATCCATGTTCTTCCTCTTATCCGGGGCCGGGTCTGAGCAGGGACTCCCAGACTTCCCTCACCCCAGACACGTCCTCCAGCTCCTCCGGTGGGGCAACTTTAAACAGTAGAAATAAAAGTCCCAGACCAACGCTGCATTTGTCACACATATTTATTGTAAAAAATACATATAAAAACAATTTGAGACATACAAAAGATTGGAGCTTAGAAACAGTATTGAACTGACAAAGACCAAGCCATTTCTCGCATTTCATATTTACATTTCAATAAATAAAAGTCAAAGATTTTTTCAAAGACCAAGAGAAAAAAAAGATTGTCCGTTTACCTTGGGGCTGCCAAAACCACTGGAAATATTCATTGAGAATACAAGGTTTGGAAACCAAAAGGGAAATAGTGAAAACCTAATGCGGCTCATAGTTTTGTACATTAGCCTTTACAGAGAGTCCATTTTAAACACTGCTTCAGGTTTTGCACCAGAGCGAAAAAAAACGGGCCAAAGAATCAGGTAAATGTGCCATTTTAGGGCTGTTTACACAAGAATGCCCCTGTGTGTGACGGTCACTGTTTTCACACAGTTTGTATGGTTCACTTTAATCTGTTATTGACACAGGAGGAAAAATATTGTTTTTTTTTCTTCTGCATCCGTTCAGTTTGAGAATGTGCAACGATTTTGAAAAGGTGATTTCAACACAGTGGTTTTCAGATTACTCAAATCTGCAGCGGCACAGGGACAGAGTGAGGCCGAGTGAAAACCAGACCAGGTCCTGGGTTTAGTCCTGGTTTAGTCCTGGGTTTAGTCCTGGGTTTAGTCCTGGGTTTAGTCCTGGGTTTAGTCCTGGGTTTAGTCCTGGGTTTAGTCCTGGGTTTAGTCCTGGGTTTAGTCCTGGTTTAGTTCTTGGTCCCCGTTTAATCCTGGTTGAGTTTTGGTTAAATCTTTGTCAGATCTCGAGTCCTTTTAAAGTGAAATGTTTAGACCTGGTTCATCCTGGATCTTGAAAGTGGTTTACAGTGGACCGTTTTAAAATGCACTAGGACTGTGACTATGAGTGTTCCCGTTGCGAGATAGGGCCAAAGCACCAGTGATCTCAACTCAAAGCAGCCCGTTTATGTTCTAAACTGTTGTACTGCATTTTTGTGTAAGCAGCCGTTTTAGATTGTCCATTTCTTTACAAACCACAGATCTGACCCTCCCAAAATGAAAAAATACAAAACAGGTAAACGAGCCCCCCCCCCCCCCGAGCCAAAAACATCAACATCAAAATTCATCACGATTATTAACAATGACGACCGCTGTAACTCGCCGCCGCTCCCTCGAAATGGCCACACGACAAATACTGTGAAATCTGAAAGTTTCTCCTCAACAAAACCAGGAGGAGCATCAAACTGGCCCAAAATCATAAACATCCACCAACGTTTACCCAGAATCCCCATCGGCGTTTTAAAGGTTCAGTGTGTAGAATCATTATGCCATCTCCAGAGAAGTGTCACCAAACTCACATTTTCACTGTAATCACACCTGGATGATTTTTTCGCGAGCATATTTAAATAATAATAATAAAGAGAAAAGCCTAAACCTGAGCTCGTTTTTGTTTCATATTTATAATAATCCCTACAGACCTTCAAGTGAATGTGTAACCAGAAATTAGTGATACATTTAATTTAATCTACGCTTGATATTTTTGTGAATACATTTAGGTCGTCTTCAGGCCGTCGTACTTGAGCAAAATCTGGATCCATCTCAAATTTCCTCACAAAATGGCACTGAAAAGCTACACAATGCACCTTTAACAGCAGCCAAAGAAACAATATTTTCCTGTACCACACAACCCCATTTGTCAGTCAAGGCAACCAGCACAAGGCAAAAGAAAGCAACAAACACAACAGCAATGCTCATAATAATGAAAAACTATGTATTAATACTTGAAAATCCTAAAGAAAAGGGCTCAAATAATCCACTTTCTGTCAATAATCTCCGGTAATGAGAGATCAGCAACACGCCAAGTAAACACGCCCCAAACGTGTAAGAAACAAACAACACGCGCCAAGTAAACACGCCCCAAACGTTTAGCGCAGATAAATCATGCACTGGTGACCTCTTGGTTGGCTTCACTGGTAACGAGTCCTTTATATCTGCACAAAACCAGTGTTTTTATCTGCATAAACAAGTCTATATCTGCATAAACGAGTCCTTTTTATCTGCGGTAAACGAGTCTTTTTATCTGCGGTAAACGAGTCTTTTTATCTGTGGTAAACGAGTCTTTTTATCTGCATAAACGAGTCTTTTTATCTGCGGTAAACGAGTCTTTTTATCTGCATAAACGAGTCTTTTTATCTGCGGTAAACGAGTCTTTTTATCTGCGGTAAACGAGTCTTTTTATCTGCGGTAAACGAGTCTTTTTATCTGCATAAACGAGTCTTTTTATCTGCGGTAAACGAGTCTTTTTATCTGCGGTAAATGAGTCTTTTTATTTGTGGTAAATGTTGAAAACTAGGTTGAAATCTCTTACAAAACTTGGCTTGGGTGGGGACAGTTGAACAATTTTGGAGTATTGCCAGACTTTTCCTGTAAAGAGCGGCCATTTTGAGGACCTTTTGACCATTCAGTCCTTTTCCTCATACAAAAAAAATCTCTCTTTAGATTTTCCAGACATTTTCAGAACAGTTTGTGGATTTAAACTTACTTATCTGTATAGTTTATTTATCTAGAGATAGTGGGATTTGAACCAACAACCCTTTGGTTAACTTAATTTGAAAATAAAAATCAAATCACAAGATTTGTCCACAAAAAATCAAATTATTTTTCCCAAAATTGTTCACGTCTCCACATCGCTCCAATCCAAAACAGACCACGACGAACAGAACTAGAGCCGTGTCCTTTTTGTTTTGTACCACATAATTCAAACGATGGCATGTAACAGTAGAATTTGTAATAAAAATTTACATTATTTCAGAAAAACCTGCTCAACTTTGCAGAATTTGGGGCATTTTTACAATAAGCACGTACACACACACACGCGCACACACACACACCCCCACACGCACACACCCACACACGCTCCATATGAAAATACTACGATTCCAAAGACGGGATGAAGTCTTTCCTCGTCAGTTCACTCAACCACTCAAGAGTCTCCCAGATTTAGAATGAAAAAAGAAATGAAAAATAAAAAGGTTAAACCAAAAAAAGGGACAAAAGTGCTCAAGAATTGTGCCAAGACCAGCGCTCCCATGGCCCTATGAAAAACCATCCACTTCCTGTCTCCTTTCAAAATAGCAGCACGTTTAAATCAGCGCTAACCCTATCCACCACGACTGACCTTTTCAAAATAAAAGTCCAAGAACGAAACAAATCCCCCAGTGAAAAGTTTACAGCACAAACTCTGATGGAAAAACAAAGACATCTTTTTTTTTTTTGTAGCGATATTTCGATGTTAGCGGTTAGCCGCGTCGTAGGGCTGCACAATATAACAGATTAGCATTAGCATTAACAGCATGGATCGTTAGCAACACGTAAAGCTAATGATCAGCGTCCGATAACGCCTCTACACTCCACGACACACACTTCAATACTTTATGATGCAAGTCTGGTCACCCCTGAATCTCCCCTGGATGTGATTGACAGATGTGTTAGCCAATCAGGAAGACGCACGGTCCCACTGTATCAAAACAAATATGGCGGCTTACGAGAAAAACAATATCATATGGGACTGAAAAACATGGAGGACATCTGCATAAATGAGCGACGCACTAAACTCTGTTCATCTGAAAACAGAGAAATGTCATTTTGTGAGTAAATGATGAGCGACCAATGAGCTCCTTCGATTCACAAGCGTCACTGAAATAAACAAATCTGATTGGAGGAAGTGGTGACCAGACGGACATCCCTCTGTCTGAAAAATACAGACACATCAGTCTGGACTTGCCCCATTAAACTCTTTATGCTACAATTATTCCAAAGGTTTGTGGGAAAAGTGTAAAATAAAAATGTGAGAATATTGAAAAGTGCAGTTTTAGTCATGATGATTTTCAAATGTCCAACATTAGCATTATGTTTTATATAATTATGTTTTATATAATTATGTTTTATATAATTATGTTTTATATAATTATGTTTTATATAATTATGTTTTATATTATGTTTTATATTATTATGTTTTATATTATTATGTTTTATATAATTATGTTTTATATAATTATGTTTTATATAATTATGTTTTATATAATTATGTTTTATATTATGTTTTATATTATTATGTTTTATATTATTATGTTTTATATTACGAGCTTCACATCTGCTCAAAACGTCAAAGATTCTCTTTCAACTTTAAACACATATCCATTTGTCTTCGTAAACTGCGCAGCTCTACCGTTTGTTTCCATAGATGATTTTGGGGAATTTGCAAACTGAAAATAGTGAACGTCCAAAGCATGAGGCCTTCACACGACTTTTAAAAATACTGAACTCGAATGACCGAGATAGTCCCATTCAGTGAGATCAAATTACACAGGTAGTGTCCAGTCTCACAGTAACAGATCCGCCCTGCGGCCCAGCGGCCCTCAAGTTCAAGATTTAATTAAAACAAAAAAGTTGTTTGTGTTTACTTATATTTCATCAGCAACAACATTCGATGTGTTCAATGGTCTTTGTGTAAATACTGGTCAATCCTCCGTTGCCGCTGGCGCAGAGCGAGCGTCAAACTGGTTCCTTTTTGGTTTGAAACTCTCTGGGGACGTCACTGGAGCCTGGAGGGTGAATCGTCCACTTGAATGTTCAGCTCCAAGAACAGCTCCAAGAACAGCTCCAAGAACAGCTCCAAGAACAGCTCCAAGAACAGCTCCAAGAACAGCTCCAAGAACAGCTCCAAGTTCAGGGGTTTGTTCAATCAGGTTTTTGGGGTTTAATGGGTTCAGTGTAATCTCCTGAAAAAGACAAAACATGTTTGAACATGAGACTCTGCAGGTCAGATATCACATACACCAGGTCAGTCACACCAGGTCAGTCACACCAGGTCAGTCACACCAGGTCAGTCACACCAGGTCAGTCACACCAGGTGCTTCATGTTGTCGTCACATTATATAATAAAATATACACTGGGGATTTTCGATATTTAGTTTTTGAGTAAACTCAAAAATGATACAAAATTTTAATTTTTGGGCATTTTTCAGAGTTAGAACTTTAAATAAAACTGCAGCCAGTTGGTGCTTCATTTTTTATTGAAAATAAATAAATGTGTTAAACTGTGGCGTCTCCTCTTGAGCGTCCACACTGGCTGCAGTTATATTTTAAGTTATAAAATGATTTAAATGTAAACGGCTAAATCATAGATTTCTTGTGGCCACGCCCCCTCAGATCCTCACAGACTGTGAGGTTTATGTCTCATTTATATAATCTTATATAGTCCCTATAATCTGAATAAAACCATTACACTGCCCTTTGAAGTGAACACTGTCACTTCCTGGTTGGTACCTGAGTTGTTGGTCACATGGTGGGTCATGTGACACAGGTCAGTCGAAGGGATGCTCCGGGCAGCAGGGCTTCACCTTGGACCAGGAGTCAATGCAGCTACAAAACAGACGACAGTCATGTCACATTTAGTGTTACCATACTTTATTTCAAACTTTCAAACACTTTGAGACAAAAACTGGTTCATCCAAAAGGACAAAACCCCAAGACATAAAGTAATGTGTCCATTCAGTGAAGAGTGAGTGTTACACTGGAGAAACTAAACACTCCATAAGAGAAAGAACCAACACGAGAGAGAGCAGCTCAGGACCACAGTCTGCTCAACATGAGAGAGAGCAGCTCAGGACCACAGTCTGCTCAACACGAGAGAGAGCAGCTCAGGACCACAGTCTGCTCAACACGAGAGAGAGCAGCTCAGGACCACAGTCTGCTGTTCATCTCCATCTCACACACACTGACCACTGCTTTGAACAGAGAGAGGGTCAGATCTGAGCCACAGAAAAGAAATGGTTTAAGAGGAGAGTTAAAGAAGAGATTTTTGTAGGAAAGACAATCCTGCCTTAAACAGAAATGGGGCCTGAGACATCACCTGTCCCTCATCTATAACTCCCCCGACCCAAAACAAAACGGGAACAAAGAACAATCGGTGGCCATTACAGGCAGAATAGGGTCGTTAAGGCTGAAACTGGAGACAATAGATGTTTACAGTTTCAGTGTCATTAGCTCCTCCCTTCAGACAGATATAAGGCAGTGTCCAGCAGGAATCTGACCAGAACTGAAGAACAGGACGAGCAGAGAAACGTCTTCACTCCTGCAGCAATTTGTCCAGTGACAGATTTTATTTTGTCTTTTGCTCTGGGTTAGACCTGGACGACTGAGGGACACACAGACAGTCAATAATATGTGCTATTCCACATCAACATGTACTTTGTGTTCTATTCCATGTGTTACATGTGTATTACATGTGTGTTACACGTGTGTTACACGTGTGTAAGCCTCAGTGTGCAGTAGTTCACACTGGTCCATGGTGTGTACTGGTCTATGTGTCTTGTACTTGTGACAGAGACACATCAGTATAAACAGATTCAGGAAACTGGGACTTTTTTAGTATCGATACCTGTGAAAATGAGAATCTAGTTTCAATACTAGTTTTAGTCTTGATTAGCATCTTATTTTTTATACTTTAGCTCGAGACACATCAGGTGGAACTTCAGTGCAGGAACGAAGGTCATTTAACATTTGAGTCATTTCCTGCTTCTGAATGTGCAGACGCAAACTTTGCTTGCTCCTGCTGCTTCCTCCTTACTTTGCTTTTTTTAATCTGCAAGATGCTCTTGTCCCGTACCAGCCAAACAGAGCACTCCGCTCTCAGAATGCAGGACTATTAGTGGTTCCTAGAGTGTCCAAAAGTACAGTGGACACTCTAGGTCAGTGGTTCTTAACCTGGGTTCAATCGAACCGTAGGGGTTCGGTGAGTCAGTCTCAGGGGTTCGGCGGAGGTCAAGACACACACCCGACTCATATGATTCACGGACTGTGTGTCTCCAGACGTTGGCCCAATTCGACAAATGCACCTTTGATGTGTCTATCGACGTACCTGCCCAACTTAAATGAGCCGTTCGAACGGCATAAAAACAACATAAAAACGAAGAAAAGGAACAGACTTTTCTGTGAAAATGAGATGAGAGTGGCCAAGGGGAAGCCACGCATTTCTGAAATGGTCTCTCAAAGGCAACAGCAGAAGTCACTGATTTGCACTAAATATTCATTATTATTGTGGCCTGATGGAAATGAGGTGATGGGTGTGTGTTAAAATGTTAAAAATAATAAATAGCATAAATACAATAAGTTCATTTTTGGTTTTACTCTTTGAACACAGTGATGTTAATGCACGGTTCATGTGCACCAGTAAAACACACATATGTCTGGAATTTGAAAAAATATATATACATATAATTTTCAATGAAGAAGGGTTCGGTGAATGTGCAGATGGAACTGGTGGGGTTCAGTATCTTCAACAAGGTTAAGAACCACTGCTCTAGGTACAGTCCTTCACCTATGGCCCTTCCTGACCATCTAGAAAGTCTCATCAGATCAGGAATTAAGATGGCTCCCCTCACACCTAATATAGAGCGATCAAGAGTTCTGGCATCAACTATACAGAACTCTTCCCCATACCCACCTATCCCCCCTCGTCTTTCACCCAAACTCCCCCCTGCTCCGCCTCCTCACCTGGTCCCTCACCCGGTCCCTCACCCGGTCCCTCACCCGGTCCCTCACCCGGTCCCTCACCCGGTCCCTCACCCGGTCCCTCACCCAAACTCCCCCCTCCTCTCCCTTCCCTGCCTTCCCCCAGAGCTGTTATCAACAAGAGTTAGGACACACAGGGCCTCTGCTGTCTCAGGACATACAGTCATGATAAAGATAATATCAGACTGAGGCCTGTGATGGAGCTATATCTACAGTTACACCACGTAGACTGATTAACAGAAGGACAGACTGTCCAATCAGAGACATTTAGTTCACATTCCCTGTAAGACGATAACATCCAGTCCTACTGAAACTAATCTGAAACTTGCTGTGCTCAATGTCAGATCTTTATGTAACAAGTCCTTTTTAATTAATGATTTTATTTCCTCTTTTAATCTTGATTTTATGTTTTTAACTGAAACATAACACAACAAAAACACAGGTAATGCAATTCTAGTGGAATCAACTCCACCCAACTTCAAATTTGAATCTGAAACACAAGTAAACAAAAAGGGTGGAGGTGTGTGCGCATTTTTTAGAGATAATTTAGTTACTCACAGATTGTCATTTGTGGTGTTTTCATCTTTTGAGTATGTTTCATTCAAAATGGAGCTAAAACAATCCCCCTCCAGACTCTGCTGGGGAGGTTTGTATTTGACTAAGCACTGTCTTTTATTGATGATTTTACTGAGATGCTTTCAGTCGTATGCACAGACTTTGATGCTTTAGTCATTACAGGTGATTTTAATGTACATGTGGATAATGTGTTTGACAGAAAGAGCTAAAGAGCTCAGTTCTGTGAAACCTTTGGTCTGACTCATGTCAGTGAGCCACAACAGAGGACACTCTGGACCTGCTCATCACAAAAGGAGTAAATATTTCAAATGTCAATGTGGTGGATGTTGCTCTGATCATTTCTGTGTCTTCTTTGACCTGTCTGTTATTCCCAAACCAGCGGCTGGTCCTGCAGTTGTTCAGAGGAGACACATAAATGATAAAACAGGTGCACTGTTCATGGAAATGATTCACTTTGAAAATGCCTCATGCTGTCTGTGCTCAGTTTGCTGTCATCTCTCACTCACATAGTTAATATGTCACTTCAATTTGGAACATTCCCAAGAGCTTTGAAAACAGCGGTTATCAAGTCTCTCCTAAAGAAGAGCAGTCTTGATGCCACAATATTGAACAATTATCGACCGATCTCAAATCTGCAGTTTTTAGGCAAAGTCCTTAAAAAAACTTGTTTACCAACAGCTTATTAACTTCCTCGAAATTAACAACTCCTTTGATGTTTTCAGGTTTTAGACCCACCACAGACTGAGATGCTCTTATCGAGGACAAATGACGTCCTCCTGACACTGATGTAAAGTCTCAGTGTTGATCCTGTTAGATCTGAGTGTTTGACTCTGTGGATCATGGGATCCTCTTACAGAGACTAGAGGACTGGGAGCGCATCTGTGGTACTGCACTAAACTGGTTCAAATCCTATGTAGAAAACAGGGAGTACTTTGTTGAAATTGGAAAATTCACACGTGTCCTGTGGCTCAGGTCTCTGGCTCCTGTGGCTCCTGTGGCTCAGAGACTTTAAATCAGCTCTGTGTGTATAAGTCTCTCCATGGCCTCTGTCCAAAGTTCATCTCCGACATGTTAGAGCCACATGAACCATCTCACAGTCTGAGGACTTCAGGGACCGGCCTCCTGCTGGTCCAGAGTCAGGACTAAACATGAGGAATCAGAGTTTAAGTTTTATGAAGCTAAAACCTGGAACATTCTCCCTGAAGATGTGAGACAGGCCTCGACTTTGACAATGTTTAAATCCAGACTCTGTTCTGTTCATCTGTGACTGAAAGGTTTTTATTCTGCCTCTTCTCTTTTAATGGTAAATTTATGATGATTATTTGTGATTATTTATGTTTTGATTTGTGTGATTTTAATGTCCTTCTTATTCTGTAAAGTACTTTGAATTACCTTGTGTATGAATTGTGCTGTACAAATAAACTCGCCTTTGCCTACTGAGTTAGCGTTGATTATGCTAGCTGTTAACCTGACCACATTTTCATCATCTTACACTCTGAAATGGTTAAAAATGTTACCCATCCGCTATGGCTTTAGTTTCCATTGATTCAAGTTTAAAATATCGCACAAATAACGTTTTAGAATGTTTACTTTTACAAAGACTCACAAAATCCTGATACAAATTTGGTTTGGACAAAGGAGTTTAGGTTAGAGGGGCGTGGAGACATGTGACTAGCTGATTATTTATGTTTTGATTTGTGTGATTTTAATGTCTTTCTTATTCACACACTTATGCAATAAACACAGCACTTTAAAAGTTGTAGTAACCCTCCTGAGTTTATGTTTTTGACTTGGCTTCTGTCCTTTTTCTGTATTTGACTGTATTTTGTGTATGTGGTATTTTATGTTAAATGTGACCATCAGCCTGTCCAGGGACGACAGATGGAAACAGCCTGTGGCTAAAATCTGCATATTTACATATGTATCTTATGTTCATTAATATGCACTGTCCCTTTTCTAAATGAATAAATAAATAAATAAATTCTGTAAAGCTCTTTGTACAGCACAATTCGTACACAAGGTAATTCAAATAAACTTGCCTTGCCTCATGTGCTAATGCTAATGCTAATGCACGCTAACACCCAGAGCCGTGGGCCTCGGGGCTCCACACGGCGTGAAACCAAACTCATAATGACTGTGGAGATTGGGATTATGAACAGCTCAGTTAATAATAATGCAATAATCTCAGGACATTAACGTCACTGAGCCTCAGAAAATGAACTTTCTAAAACACATGTTCTGTCCTGTTCTTTTTAACAGCAAACGTGATTCATTTGAGTATTGACTTTGTAGTTTTGAATTTAAAAATTCAACAGTGGACAAAAAAAAATCAGGACAGTGAGAGTCACATCCTGCCTTCTGTTTGTGTCACTTTTATAATAGTTCATCATAATAATTTAAATAAAATGTTTTTCTCAAATTCAGTGTCCTGGAGGTTCATAGTTAATGGCCCATAAAATGACTGATTAAGAGATAGTTCTAAAATGTAAAATGGGAAAATTAATAGCTTTAGTGTTAGCGCTCTGTGGTTATTTTAGCGTTAGTTCAGTGTCTGTTCCAAAGGCTAAATGAAATTATCAAAGAGCAAACACAAATATCTTTTCTGTCGTGTTTTAAGTGTCTGCAGAGCCTCCACAGTCTGCATTTAACCTGCTCTAGGCTTTAGCATTAGCCACAGATGGCAACAGCAGCAGAGCTCACACCTGCGGGTGCTCCTTCTGGTCTGAGTACTCACCGATATAATACCTGTAAAAATATGCGGCTTTTGCCGATATCGGTATCGTATTGGAACAACCCTAGAAAAAAGCTGTACAGCCTCAGTCAGATTCAAAACTCACAAAACTAAAAATGTGGTGGAACAGTCGGAGAAACAGAGCGTGACTGACCTCTTGTGGTAGACGCAGAGGCAAGCGAGGCGGGCGATGGTTTCTCCCTGGACCAACTCTTCCAAACAGATGGAGCACTCGCCGCTGTCTTTACTGAGCACGTCCGCTGGAGGCACAAGAGCACAACATCAGAACAACTGGAGTCTAACGTCTGTGAGACGCCCCGGGCGTCCAGGTGCGTTTAACTCTGTCCACTGGACTAAACGTTTCACTGCTCGTCCAACAGCAACTCAATGTGTTCTGAGGGTAATTAGACAGTATTTATAAAAATAATATCATCTATTAGACCATTTTTAATTCACTTTCATTTATTTTGTAAAGCCAAAATCACAACAGCAGACGCAGCTTAAGGTTTTGTCGATTTAACCAACAGAAAGTTAGAAAATCAATAGTGAAACAGACACTGGTGAATAACAAGATTAAAAACATTCAAGCACATGGACAACTGTCCCAGAGCGCCCCCTGTCTTAGATCACAGGAAACTGAATGAGGAGCTGGCACTACTGAAAATGAAAGACAAAGGCCCTTATATTTTTAACAACAAATTCTGTAGATAGAGTTTAGTCTAGATTATACTCACTGTTGTAGTTTTACACTCACTGTTGTACTTTTACACTCACTGTTGTACTTTTACACTCACTGTTGTACTTTTACACTCACTGTTGTACTTTTACACTCACTGTTGTACTTTTACACTCACTGTTGTACTTTTACACTCACTGTTGTACTTTTACACTCACTGTTGTACTTTTACACTCACTGTTGTACTTTTACACTCACTGTTGTACTTTTACACTCACTGTTGTACTTTTACACTCACTGTTGTAGTTGTACTTTTACACTCACTGTTGTAGTTGTACTTTTACACTCACTGTTGTAGTTGTACTTTTACACTCACTGTTGTAGTTTTACACTCACTGTTGTACTTTTACACTCACTGTTGTAGTTTTACACTCACTGTTGTAGTTTTACACTCACTGTTGTAGTTTTATACTCACTGTTGTAGTTTTATACTCACTGTTGTAGTTGTACTTTTACACTCACTGTTGTAGTTGTACTTTTACACTCACTGTTGTAGTTGTACTTTTACACTCACTGTTGTAGTTGTACTTTTACACTCACTGTTGTAGTTTTATACTCACTGTTGTAGGGCAGGGGGGGAGAGGTCAAACAGCCGAGCAAATGCTCCTCGATTCGACCTCCAGGAAAAGGTTTGGAGCAGAATGGACAGCGGATACCTGCCACAGAGAAATGATTAAACCTGATTAACCCTGTGTGTGACTTATATATTCTGTCTGCTCTTTTAAACCCTTGTTATGACTTAATCTCTGCTCTTTTAAACCCTTGTTCTGACTTGTATATTCTGTCTAAACCCTCCGTGTGACTCACTGCCGTGCCGGTTGTTGACTCGGTACAGTCCGATCCACGCCTCTGACACGGGTCGGGGCTGTGTGCTCCTGCCCCGGGCGGACCTCACGCTGCGGGAGGAGGAGTGCCTGGTCCCGGGGAGCCTCTCTGAGAAAGTGCGGTGCGGAGTGCGGCCTGTGCTGTCCTCCAGACCGGGCTGAGGCTCCGCTTCCACCGGGGCCTCCGGGCTCCTGCCGCCGTCCTCCCCGGACTTCCCCTCGGTGTCCCGGGCCGGAGAGGCCGGAGAGGCCGGGGAGGCCGGAGAGGCCCGGGCGGAGGGCGTGGAGGCGGTGGAGGGGGTGTGCTGGAGGTGCTGGAGGTGCTGGTGGTGCTGGTGGTGCTCTGCGGGGCTCCCCTCTGCGCTCGCTCCGTGCTGTCCCGGGTCTGAGTCGCTTCCTTCCTCTGATCGGCTCCGGTTTGTCTCCGTTTCTTCTAAACTCCCGGTGAAATGGACCATGAGGCTGGAGGGCCGAGCACAGCGGGGTCTGCGGTACGACTCCCGCCTGGACCCGTCTTTGCCAAAGGCTGCGGGGAGGACGGGGTCCTCCTGGAGGCGGCTCGCTCTGGTCCCCATCTCACCGGGCCCAGGCTTCAAGAACAAGAAGGAGCTTCAGCCGCGGAGCTTCAGCCGCGGAGCTGCGGGTCTTTATTGAACAAAGGCCCAGGGCCCGGGGCGGACACTGGAGATGAAGCGGTTCCTCGCTCCTGGATCGGCCTCAGTTTGTCCTTTCGATCCACATTTTCCTTTTTCTGCTGCAGCGGAAGTGGAACATGGAGCTTCCTCCTGAAAACTCCTTTACAAACATTACGGTAACAACACGCCCCTTTACAAACATTACGGTAACAACACGCCCCTTTACAAACATTACGGTAACAACACGCCCCTTTATAAACATTACGGTAAACACAAAACAGCCCTGAAAGACGATAAAAGATTAAAATGTCATTAATATTGTAGCATTCGTGCTCTATGGATCAATAATAATAATAATAATAATAATAATAATAATAATAATAATAATAATAATGTCATAGTAAACAAATACATATTTTGAATTTTATAATTGAGTTTTATATGAACAAGGATCAAACTAAATTCCAAAAAGTCTCACCTCAAAAAGTGTTGACACAAGTCATTTGGTATTTTTGCACCTTTATTGGAGTTAAAATTTATATAATATATTTATTTTGCTCTGTGTTTTTATATTGTAAAGTGTCGATAAACCGCGATAAAACCTCTGAGTTCTTACAACATTATTACAACAGTTTGCATCATGATCTGCAAATGTCTCTGCGCCTCAAAAAAAAAAAAAAAGTGTACACAGCCGCCTGAGCCAATCAGCGGCGTGTTTCCGCATCAGCTGACCAATCAGCGGCGTGTTTCCGCATCAGCTGACCAATCAGCGGCGTGTTTCCGCATCAGCTGACCAATCAGCGGCGTGTTTTCGTAGCAGCTGACGCAGTGACGCAGCCGGTTTACCATAAACGAGCTTTACCCTCGGTCCAAACTCGATGAGTTGAGTCAAATCAGAAAGACGCGTCTAAATCTGTCCCACAAACTCAAACCGCGGCTTTAATTCTGACATCGCTGCTTTTTCTGCGCTAAACTGACGGTGCTTCGTGTTGAGGTGAGTGTTCTGCGTCAGAGGCGTGTCACTGTGCGTCAAAACACAAACAATGAGCTCATTTAGATAAGAAAATACAGAACTATAACACTACTTTAAAAGACTACTTTAAACACTAAACACTACTTTAACACTACTTTAAAAGACTACTTTAAACACTACTTTAAAACACTGCTTTAACTCTGTGTGTGTCTTTGTGGATGAAGTTTAATCACAGAAGTTTGTGCATTTGTAAAATTACTCAGTTTGGGAAGTTTTATATCTGAAAAAGTGCTGTAAAGTTGTAATAGTTGCCTAAAGTTTATTTGAGCTGCCACTGGAGACCACAGCTTTAATTGACAGAATCCTGAGTGTGAAGTTGAAGCTCAATATAATACAACAACTCAGACTTAACATATACACAACCAGCTTATATTACCTCATGCATTCAGCAGCACAGGCTCAGTTTTAAGAGTGAGGTTAATTCAACATAAATGACTGAAGTCTGTGCATTCAGTGTAATTCCACTCCTCATTTCTAAGATGGCGGTTTTGTTGTATTGTACAGTCATTTTAGACTTTGCTCTACTTACATTCAATCAATAGACTTTGGCTCACAGCAGTGTGTGTGTGTGTGTGTGTGTGTGTGTGGGGGTGTGTGTGTGTGTGTGCGTGTGTGTATATATATATATATATCTGCACCATCCCCATTGTTCAAACATCTGGAGGAATGCTGCTGAACCGTGTGTTCTATGGGAGTAAACACTAAATCCACACACTATAGGACCTGTGTCATTTCTGTGTTGGTCACTTTTTTCCCCTCTTTTGTTTAGCAACACCCTAACAAATATAATGATCTCGTGGATGAATAAAAGTCATTCTTTATAAACAGTACAGCTGCAGCTTTAATCGCATCAGGGTCAAAATCACAGATTTGAAGGGAACGCCGTTAGAAAGACACAAAGTCACTATATTTAAAGTACCATAAAGTATAATTTCTCTGTAAACAAAATATCTTCTTTTATTCAGCATAAAAAGTCTAATCCTGTAGTTTAGATCTGCAGATGTTCTGAGTAACATAAGTACTACCAGTATTATGACTGTAGAAAAATGTTTATAGAGAATCTGTTAGTTGTTTAAAGCAGTTATTTTGTTCAGTGTTTAATATCTCAACAAAATCTGAACTTTATTTGCAGACATGAAGACCTTGAGTTTATCCACGGGGGCGTCCGGAGACGGGCGGAGTCAGCCTTACACCTGCACCGCCCCAAATCTAGAGAATAAGCTCCTCTCCCAAACGTCCACTTTACTCAAACCCCCAGAAACCTCTCCCCTTTTATCCCTGTCAGTCTCTCAGTCTGTCCTCTGTCCCTCTCTCCAGCCCTCGCTCCTCTCCTCTACCACTTCTAAACTCTTGTGTCCAACACTCCCGTCCTCTCTCCTCTGTACCCAGAATAAGCTGCTAAAGACTGAATCTCCTCTTCTGTCGCAGCCTAAGTCCTCTGTAGTGTCCTCTGTGCAGCCTGGGAGTGCTCTGCTCAACCGGTTTGTTCATAGTGAATTGAAGGAGACAAATGGAGGTGATCAGACCAGAGACACACACGACACAATGTGCTGCACTGGGGAAGACACTACTGTGGTAAACCTGACCCCTCAGTCCTCTACACTGTGGAGTATTCCAGACATACAGTGGGGAAAAAGTATTTATTCAGCTTCCAACTGTGCAAGTTCTGCCACTTAAAAAGATGAGAGAGGCCTGTAATTTTCATCATAGTTTCACTTCAAATATGAGACAGAATGAAAGAATCCAGGAAATCACACTGTAGGATTTTTAGTGAATTAATTGGTAAATTCCTCGGTAAAATAAATATTTGGTCACCTACAAACAAACAAGATTAGTGTCTCTCACAGACCTGTACCTTCTTCTTTAAGAGGCTCCTCTGTCCTCCACTCGTTCTCTGTATTAATGGCCCCTGTTTGAACTCGTCCTCTGTATAAAAGACACATGTCCACAACCTCAAACAGTCAGACTCAAACTCCACTATGGACAAGACCAAAGAGCAAAGGAACCACAAACAAAACTGTAGACACCAGGCCCCGAACACTCAATCTGCAACAGGTAAGAGCTGGAGTCAACAAATCAACTGTGGAGCAAGTATTACAAAATGGAACAAGACCAAGACCTGGGGCTCCACCAAGATCTGACCCCGTGGGGTCAAAATGACACAAGAACAAAGAGCAAAAACCCCAGAACCACACGACCGAGTGAATGACCTGCAGAGAACTGGGACCAAAGTAACAAAGGGACCATCAGTAACACACTACACCACCAGGGACTCAAATCCTGCAGTGCCAGACGTGTCCCCTGATTAAGACAGGACATGTCCAGGCCCGTCTGAAGTTTGACAGAAGCATTTGGATGATCCAGAAGAGGATTGGGACAATGTCACAGGGTCAGATCAAACCAAAAGACAACTTTTTGGTGAAAACTGAACTTGTCGTGTTTGGAGAAAGAATGCTGAGTCTCATCCAAAGAACATCAGACCTACTGTGAATCATGGGGGTGGAAACATCATGCTTTGGGGCTGTTTTTCTGCAAAGGGACCAGGACGACTGATCCGTGTAAAGGAAAGAATGAATGGGACCAAGTATCATGAGATTTTGAGTGAAAACCTCCTTCCATCAGCGAGGACATTGAACATGAAACGTGGCTGGGTCTTTCAGCGTGACAATGATCCAAACACATCGCCCGGGAAATGAAGGAGTGGCTTCATAAGAAGCATTTCAAGGTCCTGGAGTGGCCCAGTCTCCAGATCTCAACCCCACAGTAAATCTTTGGAGGGAGTTGAAAGTCCGTGTTGTCCCAAAACATCACTGCTCTAGAGGAGATCTGCAGGAGGAACGGACCAAACTACAGCAACAGAGAAAACCTCTGGAGACAGAAAACGACCTGTCACTGCAACAAAGGGAATATAACAAAGTATGAGATGAACTTTTGTTATTGACCAAATACTTATTTTACTGAGGAATTTACCAATTAATTCATAAAAAATCCTACAGTGTAATTTCCTGGATTCTTTCATTCTGTCTCATAGTTGAAGTGAAACTATGATGAAAATTACAGGCGTCTCATCTTTTTAAGTGGGAGAACTTGAAGAGTTGGTGGCTGAATAAATACTTTTGTCCCTCACTATATTAAGAATGTCTCCATGGAGATGGATCCTCAGACTCGCAGCACATTCACAGGAATCCAACTAAACAAACAAATACATGATATACATTTTGTTTTCGGTCTGCAGCATTTCTCTGAAGAGCATGTGTCTGAAGAAGAGTCCACTATGTTTGTGGAGGAAGAGCAGAGTGTGTCAGCCATCTTTGAATCCCCTGAAATGGAGGAGGAGGGGGACTCAGAGGAGAGTCGAGTCGTGACCCTGGAGTTTGAGGAGCTAAGGAGAGACGAGAAGGACCGAGAGGAGCAGCTCAAAGACAAAAAGGTCAGAGCCAGAATCTAACACCTCTGAATCTATGGACCAGACCCTGCGGAGCTTCAGATCGACCTCATGTATTTATGTTTATGATCTCAGTACCTGCTGCTGAACGTGGTGTGCTGTTCGTTGGTGAATAAGTCCAAGTCTCCGGGTCAGGAGGACTGGGACAGCGAGGACTCTGTTTGGACTAAACTCATAAACCTGAGCAAAGACATTTCAGAAGAAGATCCTCAGTTTCTGCTAAAGGTGAATCCATCATGAAAACTTTTATATTTTTATATATTAAACTGTATCTTAATTCTTTGGAAAGGCATTTTAAACCAGACCTGTTCTGTAAACTGGATGTTTCAGAGCTTTACAACATGTTACAGCTGTTTCCCACTGTGACACGCCCCCTGTGACACGCCCCCTGTGACACGCCCCTTGTGACACGCCCCCTGTGACACGCCCCTTGTGACACGCCCCCTGTGACACGCCCCCTGTGACACGCCCCCTGTGACACGCCCCCTGTGACACGCCCCCTGTGACACGCCCCCTGTGACACGCCCCCTGTGACACGCCCCCTGTGACACGCCCACTGTGACACGCCCTCTGTGACACGCCCACTGTGACACGCCCACTGTGACTTAAAATGTGTAAATTAAAACAGAATGATCCACAAAGATGAGAACCATAGAGACACAATAGGACTGATTTAAAGGAAAAAGTCGTATATTTAAATATCGAGCTGATGTCGCTGCTCTGAGGTCATTTATTAAAAACCTGGACTCTTTGCGCAGGTGGCCGTTTACACTCGCCAGGAGCTGAACATCAGGATCACAGCTAACTTCCTGTTAGCTTTAGCGGCTAACCTCCCCTCCACAAAGTCTCACGTCCGTCGTTATTTCTGTGCCGCTGTTCAGCTGCCTTCAGACTGGCTCGAGGTGGTCAGGATCTACAGCACGGTGAGTTTGTGTTTTATTATTTTGTGTTTTCTTCTGAGGTTAAAGCCCCAGAGGAAAAAATAAAATCAACTGCTCTGAAAAATGTAGAAAAACATGTGTCCTCACAGCGGGCTCGCATCTCCATAGACCTGACTCTTTAGCATGGAGGATGGTCTCTTCCTGCTTATAAACGTTTTGTTCGTGATAATATTCCACAGTGTGGCATTCATCCTCTCCATGGAGAGGAGCAGTCTCATCAGATCTGTGGAGATGCGAGCGTCTCTCTACATGGTGAGAAAGAAACTGAATAAACCGACGTGTTTAATGCTCTACTGGGAACATTCAGGCGAAGCAGTGGCATCTCCATGGAGACAGAGAGAGAATATTCATCAGAAAAGTTCCATAGTGGAAGAAAGCGGCTCACGTCTCATTTCAAACTTAAACACTTGATGTGAACGGATCAAATCAAAAATATCGCAGCCGTTGCTTCTTTTATTTTGAATCTGAACTAAGTGCACAGCCCATTTATTTCACCTTCTGATTTTGTCTTAAATTTCCCTTTAGTTATTTATTTATTTATTCAATATAATTTTTTTAATGTATTTATTATATTATATTCATTTATGTATCATTATGTAACCAATATATTCAGTCTTTTGTATCTGATCTTGATATTGATGTATTATCTTTGTTTTTTGTTTTTTTTTATAATCTTCAAAACTGACCGGTATGTCCAATTCCAAATGAATTATTTATGCATCTGTGTGTGTGTGTCTGTGAATGTGTGTGTGTGTATGTGTGCGTAGGGGTGTATCTGTGTGTGTGTGTGTGTGTATATATGTGTGGGGGTGTGTGTGTGTGTGTATAGGGGGATGGGGGTGTGTGTGTAGGGGTGTGTGTGTGTGTGTGTGTGTATATGTGCATATATGTATCTATGAATAAATGTAAATCTTCCTCTTTTTTGTGCCTGCTGTCCTGTTGTATTTTTGTGTCGTGGTTATATTTGTTCAAAAGTATTTAAAAATCAATAAAAACAATTGGAGAATAATAATAATAATAGAAAAGTTCCGTAGTGCACCTTTAGATGTCTAGTGAATATGTGGATACTGAATTTACTCTAAAAACACTAATAATTGTCAATTAAATGTGATTTTGTGTTTTTGGTGCAGTGTTTCAGTCGCTCTCTCCCCATGTGCCTGAAGAAAGGACTGACGGATAAATTCAAACAGTTCAGTGAATATCAACTGGCAAAATACAACACTCGCAAACATCGGAGCAAACACAACAAAAACAAGACGTCTAAAGCAAAGGTGAATAATTAACCTTAATAAAGCAGGAACAAGGACTTCATTCATAATGAACTCAGTTTATTAAGAACGATTCAGGCGGAGGAACGACTCAGTTAAGGAGTTTGGACGAAGAGTTTGTGTCTGTGGAGATTTTACACGTCTGAGTATTTTATGTCCTGGGCCCTACTCAAACCCTCCTTTAAATAAAATACCACCTCTTAGTTATTCATTAAGTCAGCAGTTAGTTTATATTTTCTAATTTTATTTTCTAACATTAAGTCATTTAAGATCAATAATAAAGCTTTCAATGAAGTTGTTAATATTATGTTTTCTACTACGGAAACATGACATTTGAACAAATGTCTTTCTAAAATACATTTCCTTTGCACCTTCAGCTCACATCCTCTGGGTTAAAGGGTCAACAGTTTGACACATGAGCTGATTCATGTGAGGATGTGACAGAAGAGACTGCACAGACTCTGAGTGCAGCGCTCGTTTCACTCTGGAGAACAACTGTAAAACTCTGACTCCTCAACTTAAATAAAGAACCTAAACATCATTTTTATTGTCCTCATTTAAGAGTTTCACCTCAGGGACAAAAGAGACGGGAGGTGTATGAAAGAGTGAGCGAGCCCCTCGGGGTCTGGGGGTCGATAAAGACGTCACTGAGAATCATTAAATATGTCTCTCCTCTGGATGTGGGACATGGGACACAGAGTCACAGAGACTTAAGAGTAATTATTCAACAAAGGAAAATATAAATGTTTTAAATATGGGATGGATGATCAATAATGATCAAAAAACTGAGTTTGTCTTCATTAAAATGATAAAATAAATGTTTTTTCTTTGTGTAAAAAGCAGATTTTCACTTTTGGCATCAATGTGTTTTTTTTCTATTTTATTTACAGGAACCGTCGGCTCAAGAGCTGAAACGTTGGGCCAACCTGGTCCAATCGGAGCCAGCGCTGATCCAAAGACTCGTACGACCGCTTTAATATGACATTTAAAAATATGTGTAAATATCCCATTTTACACAAAACTGAGATTTAAGTCACGTTCTAATGCTCAAAAACAGACCTGGAGTCGTGTTTTGTTTCATTCACATGTTTGAGTCACAGTTTATTATTCGTCTGTCACATCTACAAAGATCAAAATGCGACGTTCCACCTTGTGATGTCATCAAGTGGTAGTTTTCATGTTAACTCCTCCTTTTACCTTTAGTTCAGTCGAGATAAGAGACAACTCCAGGACTGAAATGATCCAGATGATTCTAGTGAAGGTGGAGTTTAAAAACACAGTGGAGCACTTCCTGTATCACCACATGATGACATCACAAGGTGGAACAGAGTGTTTTCAGCCTAAATCTGCAGGTTTGTGTTAAACATGTGAGAATGAAACAAAACACAACTCCAGGTCTGTGTGTGACGAGGAAACGACATAGAAAAGACCAGAGAAAAGAGGAATATGGAGCTTTAAACTAAATACATTTATTATCTTGTTTAATTGTGTTTTATGTTTTGTTTTTTTCAGATTATGGGCAATTCCAAAAAGCAGGTGGTGGATAAAAAACAGAGTGAATTCAGTTTAAAGAAAATGATCAAAAGACTCCACATCAAAGAACCAGCAGAATATGTGATGGCCATTTTGGGACGAAAGTAAGAACTTTATAACACGTTTAAAGATGTTTATAACACGTTTAAAGATGTTTATAACACGTTTAAAGATGTTTATAACACGTTTAAAGATGTTTATAACACGTTTAAAGAACTTTATAACACGTTTAAAGATGTTTATAACACGTTTAAAGATGTTTATAACACGTTTAAAGAACTTTATAACACGTTTAAAGATGTTTATAACACGTTTAAAGATGTTTATAACACGTTTAAAGATGTTTATAACACGTTTAAAGAACTTTATAACACGTTTAAAGATGTTTATAACACGTTTAAAGATGTTTAACACGTTTAAAGATGTTTATAACACGTTTAAAGATGTTTATAACACGTTTAAGGATGTTTATAACACGTTTAAGGATGTTTATAACACGTTTAAGGATGTTTATAACACGTTTAAAGATGTTTATAACACGTTTAAAGATGTTTATAACACGTTTAAGGATGTTTATAACACGTTTAAGGATGTTTATAACACGTTTAAAGATGTTTATAACACGTTTAAAGATGTTTATAACACGTCACATTTTAAAGATGTTTATAAATAACAGCTCAGATTTTAAAGATCCTAATATAATAACACAGGTGTGTGTGATTATAGACACACAGGTGTGTGTGTGTGTGTGATTATAGACACACGGGTGTGTGTGTGTGGGGGGGGGGGGGTGTGATTATAGACACACAGGTGTGTGTGTGTGATTATAGACACACAGGTGTGTGTGTGATTATAGACACACGGGTGTGTGTGTGGGGGGTGTGTGTGTGTGATTATAGACACACAGGTGTGTGTGTGTGATTATAGACACACAGGTGTGTGTGTGTGTGTGATTATAGACACACAGGTGTGTGTGTGTGATTATAGACACACAGGTGTGTGTGTGTGATTATACACACACAGGTGTGTGTGTGTGTGTGATTATAGACACACAGGTGTGTAACTGTCAGATACAGGTGTGTTCACCTGGTTTATGGTTAATATCTGTAACTCCTGAGTTTATTCACGTGAAACAGACATTAGTTTAATCCTGGTTTAGACCTGGTTTAGACCTGGTTTAGACCTGGTTTAGACCTGGTTTAGACCTGGTTTAGACCTGGTTTAGTCCTGGTTTAGACCTGGTTTAGTCCTGGTTTAATCCTGGTTTAATCCTGGTTTAGACCTGGTTTAGACCTGGTTTAGACCTGGTTTAGACCTGGTTTAGACCTGGTTTAGACCTGGTTTAGTCCTGGTTTAATCCTGGTTTAGTCCTGGTTTAGACCTGGTTTAGACCTGGTTTAGACCTGGTTTAGACCTGGTTTAATCCTGGTTTAATCCTGGTTTATGGTTTATACTGTGTTTTTGTTTTATGTGGATAAATCCAGTAATTACAAAGTTCAACGTCTCTGAGATGTTTTTTTAGCTTTGTCTGGATTTTGGAATGTTCCACAGTACAACATTAAACGTCTTATCTTGATTTTTTTCAGTTACAGGCGATTGTTTTAAAAACATAAATTCTTACCGATGGCGTCACCTGCTGGTCTGTTTGGAGACAGATACATTTAATGCCAGGCTGTGGAACATTATACAGAAAGCAATAACATCTCCATGGAGAAACACTAACACCAGAAAAGTTACACAGTACTCCTTTAATTTACTACAGCTTTATCACATACAAGTGACCTTTTGACCTCAACACTGTCCTCTGATTGGACCATGTGTCAGAAAACTTTACAAAACACATTTTAGTTTGAGTGTTCAGTTTTGTGTGACTAAACGTCGAGCGTTCTGTCGTCTGTAGATATCCGTCTGATGCGAAGGCGTTCACTCACAGCGGGATTAAAGGGACGTGGGACAGAGAAAGAGCTGGGAAAAGGATGAAACTAAAAGAACCTGAAACATGGGAACACCTGCTGTGTCGAGAGGGGAACAGCGCCACCACATGGGAGAAGCTCATAGGTACAGGCACATGTGGTACTTTATGTTTTACCTGTATAATTTTTAAATACAGGCTCTAAGTACTACCTTCAGTTTAAAGTCTCTCTACCTTCAGTTTAAAGTCTCTCTACCTTCAGTTTAAAGTCTCTCTACCTTCAGTTTAAAGTCTCTCTACCTTCAGTTTAAAGTCTCGCTGTTCTTTCCTACAGACAACAACTCTCTCCCTTTTATGGCGATGTTGAGAAATCTGAGAAACATGATCGTGGCGGGCATCAGCGCGGCGCACCACAAAACCATCCTCTCCAGACTCACCAATAAGGTCAGACGGGACTTCAGTGCCCATGTGGGTAACGACAGTGACACCTGGAGGGGCGTGATTGGGAGGAACGGCCTCCCTGATCTGAACCCGAGCGGTGTTTTGTTATTGGACTTCTGTGCTAGTCACAGTTTGTCCATAACAAACACCATGTTCGAGCACAAGGGTGTCCATCGGTGCACATGGCACCAGGACACTCTAGGTCGGAGGTCGATGATCGACTTTGTTGTCGTGTCATCTGACCTCCGACCGCGACACTCGGGTGAAGAGAGGGGCTGAGCTGTCAACTGATCACCACCTGGTGGTGAGTTGGATCCACTGGCGGAGGAGGAAGCCGGACAGACCTGGCAGGCCCAAGCGCATTGTGAGGGTCTGTTGGGAACGTCTGGCAGAGCCCTCTGTCAGGGGGGTCTTCAACTCCCACCTCCGGGAGAGCTTCTCCCTGATCCCGGGGGAGGTTGGAGACATGGACTCCGAGTGGGCCATGTTCTCCACCTCTATTGTCGATGCGGCTGCTCGTAGCTGTGGTCGTAAGGTCTGTGGTGCTTGTCACGGCGGCAATCCCCGAACCCGGTGGTGGACACCGGAAGTAAGGGATGCCGTCAAGCTGAAGAAGGAGTCCTATCGAGCCTTGTTGGCTCGTGGGACTCCTGAGGCAGCTGATGAGTACCGGCGGGCCAAACGTGCCGTGGCTCGGGCAGTCACAGAGGCAAAAACTCGGGGTTGGGAGGAGTTCGGGGAGGCCATGGAGGAGGACTATCGGACGGCCTCAAAGAGATTCTGGCAAACCGTCCGACGCCTCAGGAGGGGAAAGCAGTGCTTCACCAACACTGTTTACAGTGCGGGTGGAGAGCTGCTGACCTCGACTGGGGATGTTGTCGGGCGGTGGAAGGAATACTTTGAGGATCTCCTCAATCCCACTGTCACGTCTTCCGAGGAGGAAGCAGAAACTGGGGACCCAGAGGCGGACTCGTCCATCACCCTGGCTGAAGTCACTGAGGTGGTTGGCAAGCTCCTCGGTGGCTCCGGGGGTGGACGAGATCCGTCCTGAGTACCTCAAGTCTCTGGATGTTGTGGGGCTGTCTTGGCTGACACGTCTCTGCAACATCGCGTGGCAGTCGGGGACAGTACCTGTGGAATGGCAGACCGGGGTGGTGGTCCCTCTGTATAAGAAGGGGGACCGGAGGGTGTGTTCCAATTACAGGGGAATCACACTCCTCAGCCTTCCCGGTAAGGTCTATTCCAGGGACTGGAGAGGAGAATCCGACCGATAGTCGAACCTCGGATTCAGGAGGAGCAGTGTGGTTTTCGTCCTGGTCGTGGAACACTGGACCAGCTCTGTACTCTCGATCGGGTCCTCGAGGGCTCATGGGAGTTTGCCCAACCAGTCCACATGTGTTTTGTGGATCTGGAGAAGGCATTCGACCGTGTCCCTCGTGGTGTCCTTTGGGGGGTGCTCTGGGAGTATGGGGTCCGGGGCCCTTTGCTAAGGGCTGTCCGGTCCCTGTATGACCGGAGCAGGAGCTGTGTCTCTGCAGTAAGTCAGACCTGTTCCCGGTGCATGTTGGACTCCGCCAGGGCTGCTCTTTGTCACCGGTTCTGTTCATTATATTTATGGACAGAATTTCTAGGCACAGCCAGGGGCCGGAGGGGGTCTGGTTCAGGGGCCGGAGGGGGTCTGGTTCAGGGGCCGGAGGGGGTCTGGTTCAGGGGCCGGAGGGGGTCTGGTTTGGGAAACACAGGATTTCATCTCTGCTGTTTGCAGATGATGTTGTCCTGATGCTTCTTCGAGCCAGGACCTGCAGCACTGGGGCGGTTTGAGCCGAGTGTGAAGTGTCTGGGATCAGAATCAGCTCCTCCAAATCCGAGGCCATGGTTCTCCACCGGAAAAAGGTGGTTTGCTCTCTCCGGGTGGAAAGTCTCTGCCCCAAGTGGAGGAGTTCAAGTATCTCGGGGTCTTGTTCACGAGTGAGGGAAGGATGGAGCGTGAGATTGACAGGCGGATCACCTTGGGGTCCCACCGGAGGAGCTGGAGGACGTGTCCGGGGTGAGGGAAGTCTGGGAGTCCCTGCTTAGACTGCTGCCCCCGCGACCCGGCCCCGGATAAGTGGAAGAAAATGGATGGATGGATGGAAAAGTACAGATACCAGAACAAAACATACTCAAGTAAAAGTATCATATGAAAAAATCGACTTAACTTAAAATATTACCGCGTTAGTGTTAAGTGAAGGTAGTTAACATACAGTGTGTTTACATTTGTGTATCGCATAAATAAAAACAGTTCCTTCTTGTTTTCACAGAAAGCTGTGATTCAGAGCCGTCAGTTCCCGATCCGGTTCCTTGCAGCTTATAAAGTCATCATGGAGCTGCAGACTTTAGGTGAGAGGAAATAAAATGAAACGGCTGATGAACACAAACATAACATGATTTTCTGACTCAAAAGTCTCACAGAAATATTGTCGACTGGTAAGAGCTTTTTCGTTTAGTTTTTTCTTAGTTTAGTTAGTTTTAATTAGGTTAAGGAATAGACTGGATACTCAATACTGACAACTGATAATAAAAACACTCTTTATTTACACAATGTGCTGTTTCACATTAAATGTTGTACTTTGTGTTCTGTAATAATAATAATAATACATTTTATTTATATAGCACTTTTCAGGACACTCAAAGTCACTTCACAGTGGATACAATAATAAAATATCACAAAATTTACAACATAAAATCGAACATTAAAAGCGATTTTGAACAGGTGAGCTTTGAGTTCTTTCTTGAAGGTGGGGAGGTCAGAGGTCACGGAGGGGTTTAGGTAGTGAGTTCCAGAGGGTGGGGGCAGCGATGGAGACGGCTCTGTCCCCCCAGGTTCGGAGCTTGGTCCTACAGGGCAGGGACAGGAGGTTGGAGCTGGAGGAGCGGAGGGATCGAGATGGAGTGTGGAGGTGGAGCAGGTCTGTGAGGAGGGGCCAGGTTGTGGAGAGATTTGAATGTGATAAGAAGGATTTTGAAGTGGATGCGCTGAGGGACGGGGAGCCAGTGGAGCTTGTGGAGGACAGGAGTGATGTGTTCACGTGAGCGGGTGTGGGTGAGGAGCCGGGCAGCGGAGTTCTGAATGTACTGTAGTCTGTTGAGGGTTTTGGATGGTGGACCGTAGAGGATGCTATTGCAGTAGTCGATTCTGGATGTGATGAATGCGTGGATGAGAGTTTCAGCGGCAGAGATGGTGAGTGATGGGCGGAGACGGGCTATGTTTTTGAGGTGAAAGAATGCAGTCCGGGTTATGTGCTTGACGTGGAGTTCAAATGAAAGAGTGGGGTCGAGGAGCACACCGAGGTTACGGATGAGTGAGGATGGAGAGAGTGTGGTGTTGTCAAAGTGGAGGGTGAAGTGTTGTGAGGATTTGGAGATGTTGTGTGGACCGATGATGATGAAGTCTGTTTTGTCACTGTTAAGTTTGAGGAAGTTGTGATTCATCCAGTTTTTGATGTCTGTTAGGCAGTGGGTGAGAGTGGAGTGGATTGTGGGGTTGATGGATGTTGTGGAGATGTAAAGTTGGATGTCAGCGTAGCAGTGAAAACGGAGACCGTGACGACGAATGATGTTGCCGAGGGGGAGGATGTAGAGAATGAAGAGGAGAGGACCAAGCACCGAACCTTGGGGGACTCCCTGCTGCAGGGGGGATATGGAGGAGGAGCAATGGTTGAAGTGGAAGAACTGTTGCCGGTTTGTGAGGTAGGACTGGAGCCAGAGGAGAGCAGAGCCGGTGATGCTGAGTGAGTTTTTGAGTCGGGACAGGAGGATGGAGTGGCTGATTGTGTCGAAGGCTGGAGAGAGGTCCAAGAGGATGAGGATGGAGAGGTGGCCAGAGTCGGAGGAGAGGAGGAGGTCATTTGTGACTTTGAGCAGAGCTGTTTCGGTGCTGTGTTTGGGTGACGCTAATGCTAACGCTAATGTAACACATTTATATTTATTCAGCTCCATGAAGCACAGACAGAACTGAACACGTGTCTGGTTTGTTAACGTAAGATATTAACAGTTAATCAGATAAATAAAGCAGAAAAAACAACAAGTTTACTCTGGATTTACTCAGACTCAGCAGACTAACATTTTCTTTTAGGGACGTTTTTGTTCAGTGCTTCTCAGACGTCTTTTAAATTACTGTAATGTTGATATTTTAAATAATTTCACATATAAGTCTCATCTGAGTATAAGTCGCACCCCTGGACAAACTATAAAAAATGTGCTTTTCAGAGTACTGCATTTTCTGGACTATAAGTGTCACTTTTTTTTTATAAAGTTACTCAAATAAACGTCCCTGAGTAAACGTCCCCGAGTAAATGTCCCTCAGTACTACTCTGGTTCTGTCTTTGCTTGTTTAGCCACAGCTGCAGCGGAGGCCGTCCCATCGAAACAAAACATCTTGAAGGAAATCCTGCAGAAGATTCCTAAAAGTCCAAGATTCAAGAGCCAGAGCTGGGATCAGAGCCCAAAGAGCCGGATCCGCTGCGTCCTGTCTGTGCCGTTCGTCTACAGATTCTACAAGGCCAAGAGGGCACAGCTGAAGTCTGCGGCGGGGTACGAGCGTGAAAACTCCTCCTGCAGAGTCCACTGTGCCTCTGCAGGACTCGGGTTTATAACAGACACATTCATTTTGTATCGATCTGTCACCATCTTATCGATTTATTTATTTTTTTTGTGGCTTTTTAAAACGATTCAAATGTGTCAGTATTAAAGCCGATTGTGCTGCTCCAGGACAGATGTGTCGTATAAGCAGCTCGTCAGGTCAAACTAACTCTGCTGTGAACTGCATTTTACAGTCCAATAATCAGGAAGTGCACGTTAGCATGTTGGTTGTTGTGAAGTGGAGCTCAGGACCTGGAGCTGGTCCCACTCTGTCAGGTTTGACCTGTCGCACTGAAGGACGGGTCAAATGCAGGAGATGAATTTCCCTGACGCGGATTTTGAAAGTTTAACTGAACCTTTTTCCAAACACATCTGTGATAAATGAAGTGATTTTTATGTCCCTGAGGTGTGTGGACCATAACGTCTCACTGTTTAATGAAGGAAGTTCAAACACAACTGAACCTGGGCCTGGGCTTTAATCTACAGAGCCCTGGGCACAGAGAGGGCACAGAGAGAGGGCACAGAGAGAGGGCACAGAGAGGGCACAGAGAGGGGGCACAGAGAGAGGGCACAGAGAGAGGGCACAGAGAGGGGGCACAGAGAGAGGGCACAGAGAGAGGGCACAGAGAGGGGGCACAGAGAGAGGGCACAGAGAGAGGGCACAGAGAGAGGGCACACAGAGAGGGCACAGAGAGAGGGCACACAGAGAGGGCACAGAGAGAGGGCACACAGAGAGGGCACACAGAGAGGGCACACAGAGAGAGAGGATACACAGAGAGGGCACAGAGAGAGGGCACACAGAGAGGGGGCACAGAGAGAGGACACAGAGGACGCACACAGAGAGAGCACACAGAGAGAGAGGATACACAGAGAGGGGGCACAGAGAGAGAGGACACACAGAGGGACACACAGAGAGGGCACACACGGAGGGCACACAGAGAGAGGACACAGAGAGAGGGCACACGGAGAGGGGCACACAGAGAGGGCACACTGAGAGAGAGGATACACAGAGAGGGGGCACAGAGAGAGAGGACACACAGAGGGACACACAGAGAGGGCACACACGGAGGGCACACAGAGAGAGGACACAGAGAGAGGACACAGAGAGAGGACACAGAGAGAGAGGACACACAGAGGGACACACAGAGAGGGCACACACGGAGGGCACACAGAGAGAGGACACAGAGAGAGGACACAGAGAGAGGACACAGAGAGAGGGCACAGAGAGAGGGCACAGAGAGAGGGCACACAGAGGACGCACACAGAGAGGGGGCACAGAGAGAGGGGGCACACAGAGAGAGTACACAGAGGACACACACAGAGAGAGCACGCACACAGAGAGAGCACACAGAGGACGCACACAGAGAGAGCACGCACACAGAGAGGGCACACAGAGAGAGAGGATACACAGAGAGGGGGCACAGAGAGAGAGGACACAGAGGACACACACAGAGAGAGCACGCACACAGAGAGAGCACACAGAGGACGCACACAGAGAGAGCACGCACACAGAGAGGGCACACAGAGAGAGAGGATACACACAGAGGGACACACAGAGAGAGGACACAGAGAGAGGACACAGAGAGAGGGCACACAGAGAGAGAGGATACACACAGAGGGACACACAGAGAGAGGACACAGAGAGAGGACACAGAGAGAGGGCACACAGAGAGGGACACACAGAGGGCACACACAGAGGGCACACACAGGGCACACACAGGGCACACACAGAGGGCACACACAGAGAGGGCACACACAGGGCACACAGAGGTTTTTTATTGTCAGTTTGAGATTGAGACAATACCATATTAAGTTAACATCTGTTTTTAAACGTCTCTGTGTTCTGTCCTCAGTCAAAAGTCGTACTCTGTGGAGTTACTGCAGCGTTATCGTGACGCTCTGGAGAAGGCCGTTCAGATCTCCTCTCGTTACAACATCCCTCCTCTGCCCGGAAAAACTGTGATCCTCCTCAACGCAGACATGCAGAAAATCTGCTTCTCCCAAGACTTCTGCCTCCCCCCTGACCCCACCCCCCCGGGGGAGGTGGAGGAGGAGGAGGAGAAGAGGGAGAGCAGACGGAGACGGAGGAGGAGGGACGAGACACCAGAGGATCCACTCTCTCCCACTGTGAGTTTGTATATGTGTGTATATACATACTGTCATAGTTCTACCTGTTTGCATGTTTTTTCCTCAGTCCGGCTCCGTTTTTCAGCCTGATCCGGCCCTTCTTTTGTTACCTCCCTGTTTTCCCTCTCGTTTTGTTAATCAGCCCAGGGTAGATTATATTTTCTGCTTCTGTTCAGTTAGTTCTTGCTCGATTGTTGAACAGTCAAGAGCAACATTCAAGCTCCTCTGAAATACTCTGTTTGCATTTCTGTGTTTATATCTTTTTGAGTTACCTGTTCCTGAGTTTATTTGTCCAGCCTGTTTCCCTTATTGAATCCCCAGTGTGGAAGAGATTTTCGTTGATGTTAAATGAGACATTATTCCTCAGTTGTTTAGTTCCTGATTTACCATATTCCAAATGACCTGCTTAAAGGACACACTCTGTTGTAGTTTGAGACCTTTGACTGTTCTTTGTGTTGCGTTTGAGTCCAGTTTTCCTGATACATGTTTTCCAGACTGGTTTCAGACATGTCCTCTGTCCTGCAGCTCGTGGAGTTGGGCGTGTTACTGTCTCTGATGATCGGCTCCAGAGCAGAGGACGTCAGTCTGGTCCTCACCACCTACGACCAGTGGACGCAAATCAAACTAGAGTCAGACAATCTGCTCAAGAACGTCCGGACAGTCGCCAAGAGGATCAGGGTGTGTACGTGTGTGTACGTGTGTGTACGTGTGTGTACGTGTGTGTGTACGTGTGTGTACGTGTGTGTACATGTGTGTGTGTGTGTTACGTGTGTGTAGGTGTGAGTAGGGGTGTGTGTTATGTGTGTGTACATGTGTGTTACGTGTGTACGTGTGTGTGTGTTACGTGTGTGTACATGTGTGTGTGTGTGTTATGTGTGTACATGTGTGTTACGTGTGTACGTGTGTGTTACATGTGTGTTACATGTGTGTGTTTAAATCAGTTCAGGACCAGAGCAGGACCGAACTATGTCAGGAAGACGTCACTGATGAACGTCTTATCCTTCACTTTATGAAGTTCCTCAGATAATTTTGTGAAATCCTTTTTCAACATTTCATTCTGTTCTGGCGTCGACTGCTCCACCTGCACAATCAGCTGTTTAACTCCTCCATGTGTCGACTGAACCTTTGGCAGGAGTTTTGTGATCTCAGAAACATCGTGTGAAACTGATAAACTGGTCACTGCTCACAGCGTCAGAGGACGGGATTTAGAGTATTTATCATCTTAAACTCTCCAGTGGTTTATTAGACTGAAGTACAGGACAGTCTCGTGTCGTCTCGTGTCGTCTCGTGCCGTCTCGTGTCGTGTCGTCTCATCTCGTGTCGTCTCGTGTCGTGTCGTGTCGTCTCATCTCGTGTCGTCTCGTGTCGTCTCGTGTCGTCTCGTGTCGTCTCGTGTCGTCTCGTGTCGTCTCGTGCCGTCTCGTGTCGTGCCGTCTCGTGTCGTCTCATCTCGTGTCGTCTCGTGCCGTCTCGTGTCGTGTCGTCTCATCTCGTGTCGTCTCGTGTCGTGTCGTGTCGTCTCATCTCGTGTCGTCTCGTGTCGTCTCGTGTCGTCTCGTGCCGTCTCGTGTCGTCTCGTGTCGTCTCATCTCGTGTCGTCTCGTGTCGTGTCGTGTCGTCTCATCTCGTGTCGTGTCGTCTCATCTCGTGTCGTGTCGTGTCGTCTCATCTCGTGTCGTCTCGTGTCGTGTCGTGCCGTCTCGTGTCGTGTCGTCTCATCTCGTGTCGTCTCGTGTCGTCTCGTGTCGTCTCGTCTCGTGTCGTCTCGTGTCGTCTCATCTCGTGTCGTCTCGTGTCGTCTCGTGTCGTCTCGTGTCATCTCGTGTCGTCTCGTGTCGTCTCGTGCCGTCTCGTGTCGTGCCGTCTCGTGTCGTGTCGTGTCGTCTCATCTCGTGTCGTCTCGTGTCGTCTCGTGTCGTCTCGTGTCGTCTCGTGTCGTCTCGTCTCGTGTCGTGTCGTCTCGTCTCGTGTCGTCTCGTGTCGTCTCGTGTCGTCTCGTGCCGTCTCGTGCCGTCTCGTGCCGTCTCGTGTCGTCTCGTGTCGTCTCGTGTCGTCTCGTCTCGTGTCGTCTCGTCTCGTGTCGTCTCGCGTCGTCTCGCGTCGTCTCGTCTCGTCTCGTGTCGTCTCGTGTCGTGTCGTCTCGTCTCGCGTCGTCTCGCGTCGTCTCGTGTCGTCTCGTGTCGTCTCGTGTCGTCTCGTCTCGTGTCGTCTCGTGTCGTCTCGTCTCGTGTCGTCTCGCGTCGTCTCGCGTCGTGTCGTGTCGTCTCATGTCGTCTCGTGTCGTCTCGTGCCGTCTCGTGCCGTCTCGTGTCGTCTCGTGTCGTCTCGTGTCGTCTCGTGTCGTCTCGTCTCGTGTCGTCTCGTCTCGTGTCGTCTCGTGTCGTCTCGTGTCGTCTCGTCTCGTGTCGTCTCGTGTCGTGTCGTCTCGTCGTCTCGTGTCGTCTCGTGTCGTCTCGTGTCGTCTCGTGTCGTCTCGTGTCGTCTCGTCTCGTGTCGTCTCGTGTCGTCTCGTCTCTTGTGTCGTCTCGTCTCGTGTCGTCTCGTGTCGTCTCGTCTCGTGTCGTCTCGTGTCGTGTCGTGTCGTCTCGTCTTGTCTCGCGTCGTCTCGCGTCGTCTCGTGTCGTCTCGTGTCGTCTCGTGTCGTCTCGTGTCGTCTCGTGTCGTCTCGTCTCGTGTCGTCTCGTCTCTTGTGTCGTCTCGTGTCGTGTCGTCTCGTGTCGTCTCGTGTCGTCTCGTGTCGTCTCGTGTCGTCTCGTCTCGTGTCGTCTCGTGTCGTCTCGTCTCTTGTGTCGTCTCGTGTCGTCTCGTCTCGTGTCGTCTCGTGTCGTCTCGTCTCGTGTCGTCTCGTCTCGTCTCGTGTCGTCTCGTCTCTTGTGTCGTCTCGTCTCGTGTCGTCTCGTGTCGTCTCGTGTCGTGTCGTCTCGTGTCGTGTCGTGTCGTCTCGTCTCGTCTCGCGTCGTCTCGCGTCGTCTCGTGTCGTCTCGTGTCGTCTCGTGTCGTCTCGTGTCGTCTCGTGTCGTCTCGTGTCGTCTCGTCTCGTGTCGTCTCGTGTCGTCTCGTCTCTTGTGTCGTCTCGTCTCGTGTCGTCTCGTGTCGTCCCGTGTCGTCTCGTCTCGTCTCGTGTCGTGTCGTGTCGTCTCGTCTCGTCTCGCGTCGTCTCGCGTCGTCTCGTGTCGTCTCGTGTCGTCTCGTGTCGTCTCGTGTCGTCTCGTGTCGTCTCGTGTCGTCTCGTGTCGTCTCGTGTCGTCTCGTCTCTTGTGTCGTCTCGTGTCGTGTCGTCTCGTGTCGTCTCGTGTCGTCTCGTGTCGTCTCGTGTCGTCTCGTGTCGTCTCGTCTCGTGTCGTCTCGTGTCGTCTCGTCTCTTGTGTCGTCTCGTGTCGTCTCGTCTCGTGTCGTGTCGTCTCGTCTCGTCTCGTGTCGTCTCGTCTCGTGTCGTCTCGTGTCGTCTCGTCTCTTGTGTCGTGTCGTCTCGTGTCGTGTCGTCTCGTGTCGTGTCGTCTCGTGTCGTGTCGTCTCGTCTCGTCTCGCGTCGTCTCGCGTCGTCTCGTGTCGTCTCGTGTCGTCTCGTGTCGTCTCGTGTCGTCTCGTGTCGTCTCGTGTCGTCTCGTCTCTTGTGTCGTCTCGTGTCGTGTCGTCTCGTGTCGTCTCGTGTCGTCTCGTCTCCTGTCGTCTCGTCTCGTGTCGTCTCGTCTCGTCTCGTCTCGTGTCGTCTCGTCTCGTGTCGTCTCGTGTCGTGTCGTCTCGTGTCGTGTCCTTGGGGGACGTCCCCGTCCTGTGTGTGACTGAGCTCTGTGAATGGTTTTAATGTTTTATAAGGATTTTCTTCATGTAACATTTGTTGGCCTCTTGTTGTAGAATCTGGAAGAAATGTCGCATGAGGAAAGAGAAGAAGAAAAGAAGAAGTCGGACTCCTTCAGTTTCTCAGAGCAAAACAAGGTACATCTGTCACCTTCAGTATATTTGTTTATATTATGTTTATATGTTTATGTTTGTTTATATTATGTTTATATGTTTATATTTGTTTATATTATGTTTATATGTTTATATTTGTTTACATTATGTTTATATTTGTTTACATTTTTATTTGTTTATATTATGTTTATATCTCGTACTTTTGACGTGATGCAAATGTTTCCCAAACTTAAAGAGGGGGTATTATTTATTTATTTATTTATTTTTAGCTTTCTACCCACATTCTAACATTTTTCCTTAATCAGAAACATGCCTGAAGAGGATTTAACGCTCTGAAGGGACAGTGACTTAGCATAGAGAGCGGTCGAAGAGGTTAAAAACGAAAGAGAAACTGAAAACAGTTAGTGCAGATAGTATGTTGTTTTCAAAACAATAAAACTAAACATGGTGATCTAAATATGTTACAGTTAATACCCCACACAGGTAAATACCCCCCCTCTAATGCCCCACAGAGGTAAATACCCCCCCTAATGCCCCACAGAGGTAAATACCCCCCTCAAATGCCCCACAGAGGTAAATACTCCTCTTTATTACCCCACAGAGGTAAATACCCCCCCTCTAATGCCCCACAGAGGTAAATACTCTTCTTTATTACCCCACAGAGGTAAATACCCCCCCTCTAATGCCCCACAGAGGTAAATACCCCCCTCAAATGCCCCACAGAGGTAAATACTCCTCTTTATTACCCCACAGAGGTAAATACCTCCTCTTTATTACCCCACAGAGGTAAATACCCCCCCTCTAATGCCCCACAGAGGTAAATACCCCCCTCAAATGCCCCACAGAGGTAAATACTCCTCTTTATTACCCCACAGAGGTAAATACCCCTGTTAAACCTTGTTGTTTCAGGTGGATAACATCATCGTGGTCACTGAGTGCTGGTCCAGCTCTGACATTGAATGGACCATAAACAACTACAGGAAAGACGTCAACAACGAAGCACTTTATGTCCAGATCCTCCTCAAATCAGAGTACGTTATTATTATTATCATTATTATTATTATTATTATTATTATTATTATCTTGTTTTTATTTGGCAATTTTTCATGTTTATAATCTTAAAGCCACACTCTGTGACCTTTATCCTGGGAGATTTGCCCCGTGTTTGTCTCATGGATGTGCTATTCCTCAGACTGAATCCATCTTACATTTATTTTATTCCTTAAAAAACTACATTCTAATTGTGAGTTTAATGTCATACTGCGGAACATTCCAGGCAAAGCAATAATATCTCCATGGAGACAAACAGATGGCAGATCTTACATAATGCAGCTTTAATAACTGTCCATTTGTTTTTGTCGCAGTAATGTTGAAAACACTACAGACAGAAACCACGTGATACTGACGGGCTTCAGTGACCAAATGCTCAGGTGAGTTAATCAAACACTAATCAATATGAGAGTTAATCAGACACTAATCAATACGAGAGTTAATCAATATGAGTTAATCAAACACTAATCAATATGAGAGTTAATCAGACACTAATCAATATGAGAGTTAATCAATATGAGTTAATCAAACACTAATCAATACGAGAGTTAATCAAACACTAATCAATACGAGAGTTAATCAAACACTAATCAATATGAGAGTTAATCAAACACTAATCAATATGAGAGTTAATCAATATGAGTTAATCAAACAGTAATCAATATGAGAGTTAATCAAACAGTAATCAATATGAGAGTTAATCAAACACTAATCAATATGAGAGTTAATCAAACACTAATCAATATGAGAGTTAATCAAACACTAATCAATATGAGAGTTAATCAGACACTAATCAATATGAGAGTTAATCAATATGAGTTAATCAAACAGTAATCAATATGAGAGTTAATCAAACACTAATCAATATGAGAGTTAATCAGACACTAATCAATATGAGAGTTAATCAATATGAGTTAATCAAACACTAATCAATACGAGAGTTAATCAAACACTAATCAATACGAGAGTTAATCAAACACTAATCAATATGAGAGTTAATCAAACACTAATCAATATGAGAGTTAATCAATATGAGTTAATCAAACAGTAATCAATATGAGAGTTAATCAAACACTAATCAATATGAGAGTTAATCAAACACTAATCAATATGAGAGTTAATCAAACACTAATCAATATGAGAGTTAATCAGACACTAATCAATATGAGAGTTAATCAGACACTAATCAATATGAGAGTTAATCAAACACTAATCAATACTAAAACTAGTATCGAAACTAGATACTGAGCAGGAATTAGAGAAATTTAGTCCTGGTTTAGTCCTGGTTTAGTCCTGATGTAGACCTGGTTTAGTCCTGGTTTAGTCCTGGTTTAGTCCTGGTTTAGTCCTGGCTTAGTCCTGGTTTAGTCCTGGTTTAGTCCTGATGTAGACCTGGTTTAGTCCTGATGTAGACCTGGTTTAGTCCTGGTTTAGTCCTGGTTTAGTCCTGATGTAGACCTGGTTTAGTCCTGGTTTAGTCCTGGTTTAGACCTGGTTTAGTCCTGATGTAGACCTGATGTAGACCTGGTTTAGTCCTGATGTAGACCTGGTTTTAGTCCTGGTTTAGTCCTGATGTAGACCTGGTTTAGTCCTGATGTAGACCTGGTTTAGTCCTGGTTTAGTCCTGGTTTAGTCCTGGTTTAGTCCTGGTTTAGTCCTGATGTAGACCTGGTTTAGTCCTGGTTTAGTCCTGGTTTAGTCCTGATGTAGACCTGGTTTAGTCCTGATGTAGACCTGGTTTAGTCCTGATGTAGACCTGGTTTTAGTCCTGGTTTAGTCCTGATGTAGACCTGGTTTAGTCCTGATGTAGACCTGGTTTAGTCCTGATGTAGACCTGGTTTAGTCCTGATGTAGACCTGGTTTTAGTCCTGGTTTAGTCCTGATGTAGACCTGGTTTTAGTCCTGGTTTAGTCCTGATGTAGACCTGGTTTAGTCCTGATGTAGACCTGGTTTAGTCCTGATGTAGACCTGGTTTAGTCCTGGTTTAGTCCTGGTTTAGTCCTGGTTTAGTCCTGATGTAGACCTGGTTTAGTCCTGGTTTAGTCCTGGTTTAGTCCTGGTTTAGTCCTGGCTTAGTCCTGGTTTAGTCCTGGTTTAGTCCTGATGTAGACCTGGTTTAGTCCTGATGTAGACCTGGTTTAGTCCTGATGTAGACCTGGTTTTAGTCCTGGTTTAGTCCTGATGTAGACCTGGTTTAGTCCTGATGTAGACCTGGTTTAGTCCTGATGTAGACCTGGTTTTAGTCCTGGTTTAGTCCTGATGTAGACCTGGTTTAGTCCTGATGTAGACCTGGTTTAGTCCTGGTTTAGTCCTGTTTTAGTCCTGGTTCAGTCCTGGTTTAGTCCTGGTTTTGTCCTGGTTTTGTCCTGGTTTAGTCCTGGTTTAGTCCTGATGTAGACCTGGTTTAGTCCTGGTTTAGTCCTGGTTTAGTCCGGGTGTAGACCTGGTTTAGTCCTGATGTAGACCTGGTTCAGTCCTGGTTTAGTCCTGGTTTAGTCCCGGTTTAGTCCTGATGTAGTCCTGATGTAGACCTGGTTTAGTCCTGATGTAGACCTGGTTTAGTCCTGATGTAGACCTGGTTTAGTCCTGGTTTAGTCCTGATGTAGACCTGGTTTAGTCCTGGTTTAGTCCTGATGTAGACCTGATGTAGACCTGGTTTAGTCCTGGTTTAGTCCTGGTTTAGTCCTGGTTCAGTCCTGGTTCAGTCCTGGTTTAGTCCTGGCTTAGTCCTGGTTTAGTCCTGATGTAGACCTGATGTAGACCTGGTTTAGTCCTGGTTTAGTCCTGATGTAGACCTGGTTTAGTCCTGGTTTAGTCCTGATGTAGACCTGGTTTAGTCCTGGTTTAGTCCTGGTTTAGTCCTGGTTCAGTCCTGGTTTAGTCCTGGCTTAGTCCTGGTTTAGACCTGATGTAGACCTGATGTAGACCTGATGTAGACCTTGTTTAGACCTGGTTTAGTCCTGGTTTAGTCCTGATGTAGACCTGATGTAGACCTGGTTTAGTCCTGGTTTAGTCCTAATGTAGACGTGGTTTAGTCCTGGTTTAGTCCTGGTTTAGTCCTGATGTAGACCTGGTTTAGTCTTGGTTTAGTCCTGGTTTAGTCCTGGTTCAGACCTGGTTTAGTCCTGGTTTAGTCCTGGTTTAGTCCTGGTTCAGACCTGGTTTAGTCCTGGTTTAGTCCTGATGTAGACCTGGTTTAGTCCTGGTTTAGTCCTGGTTCAGACCTGGTTTAGTCCTGGTTTAGTCCTGATGTAGACCTGGTTTAGTCCTGGTTTAGACCTGGTTCAGACCTGGTTTAGTCCTGGTTTAGTCCTGGTTTAGTCCTGGTTTAGTCCTGATGTAGACCTGGTTCAGACCTGGTTTAGTCTTGGTTTAGTCCTGATGTAGACCTGGTTTAGTTCTGGTTTAGTCCTGGTTTAGTCCTGATGTAGACCTGGTTTAGTCTTGGTTTAGTCCTGATGTAGACCTGATGTAGACCTGGTTTAGTCCTGGTTTAGTCCTGATGTAGACCTGGTTTAGTCCTGGTTTAGTCCTGGTTTAGTCCTGATGTAGACCTGGTTTAGTCTTGGTTTAGTCCTGATGTAGACCTGGTTTAGTCCTGGTTTAGTCCTGGTTTAGTCCTGGTTCAGACCTGGTTTAGTCCTGGTTTAGTCCTGATGTAGACCTGGTTTAGTCCTGGTTTAGTCCTGGTTTAGTCCTGATGTAGACCTGGTTTAGTCCTGGTTTAGTCCTGGTTTAGTCCTGGTTTAGTCCTGATGTAGACCTGGTTCAGACCTGGTTTAGTCCTGGTTTAGTCCTGGTTTAGTCCTGGTTTAGTCCTGATGTAGACCTGGTTCAGACCTGGTTTAGTCTTGGTTTAGTCCTGATGTAGACCTGGTTTAGTTCTGGTTTAGTCCTGGTTTAGTCCTGGTTTAGTCCTGGTTTAGTCCTGATGTAGACCTGGTTTAGTCTTGGTTTAGTCCTGATGTAGACCTGGTTCAGACCTGGTTTAGTCCTGGTTTAGTCCTGGTTTAGTCCTGGTTTAGTCCTGATGTAGACCTGGTTTAGTTCTGGTTTAGTCCTGGTTTAGTCCTGGTTTAGTCCTGGTTTAGTTCTGGTTTAGTCCTGGTTTAGTTCTGGTTTAGAGTTGAGTTCTACATTAATCACAGTTTTAATGTTTTGTTAAGATAAAAAATAAAATATAAAATTATGTTTTAAATAAGCTGAATAAGTTTTTAAGTGTTTTTTTTGTAAATAAAACGCCTGATATAAAACGGTCTTGTCTTCTGTCTCAGGTTTGTCGCAGAACGCGGTTCGTCCCGACTGTTGGACCACGTGGAGCATTTGGACAAAGTTTACAACATTCCACCACCAGAGGGCGCTAAAGAGCCTCTGAGCCACACTGCAGTGTCAGTCACAGCCAGTCCCAGTGTGAGGTATTTGACCTCAGAGCAGTGTGATTCACACAGACACGCTCTGTTAGCATTTATACACAAACTTTAAGACACAGAGTCTGGACTCACGGTAAACGTGACTCAAAGTTCATCTGAAACGGCACATTTATACAGAATCAAACTTTAAGACACGTTTAACGTGAGTCCAGACTCAAAGTTCATCTGAAAAGACTTAAAAGAAACGTCTGACTTTATTCAGCATCAACAGCGACAAACCAGAGATTCTTTCTGCTTCAGTTGTGTCCAGTTAAAGCCCCTGTCTGTGTCTCTGTGTGTCTGTGTCTCTGTCTGTGTCTCTGTCTCTGTGTGTTTCTGTCTCTGTCTCTCTGTCTGTGTCTGTCTCTCTGTCTCTGTGTCTCTGTCTGTGTCTCTGTCTCTCTGTCTGTGTCTCTGTCTCTCTGTCTCTGTGTCTCTGTGTCTGTGTCTCTGTGTCTCTGTCTGTGTCTCTGTGTGTTTCTGTCTCTGTCTCTCTGTCTGTGTCTCTGTGTCTCTGTCTGTGTCTCTGTGTCTGTGTCTCTGTCTCTGTCTGTGTCCCTGGACACTCCCAGTGCATTGTGGTCTACATTGACCGGTGTAGTGACCTGATGCCCTCTATTTTTCAAGGTGCATTGTGGGAAATTTTGAGTGCAGTATTTTCTCACCCACTGGACGTTCGGACAGCACTAAAAATGGGCCGTAAACGGCGCCCCCTGCAGGGGACGTGTGGACGTGTGGACGTGTGGACACGGTGTAGGTCTGATTTAACCCTTTGTATCCGTCCTCTAGGTGGCGTGGCGTGCGTGTCTTCATCTCGTCCACGTTCAGAGACATGCACGCCGAACGGGACGTCCTGGTTCGTTCCGTGTTCCCCGAGCTGCGGCGCAGGGCCGCTCCACACCGCCTCTACCTGCAGGAGGTGGAACTGCGCTGGGGCGTGACGGAGGAGGAGTCGGGTCGGGCGGTGGAGCTGTGTCTGAGCGAGGTGTGTCGCAGCCAGGTGATGGTGGTGCTCCTGGGGGAGAGGTACGGACTCACGCCCCCTAAACCTCAGCTCCCGGCGCCGCAGCACAGCTGGGTGAGGATTTAAAGACTCGACAAATCACAGCGACAGGGACACGCCAGGGACACGCCAGGGACACGCCAGGGACACGCCCGACACGATATCGACACACACACGGAAACAATCACTGGATCAGACGTAATGAGACGTTCACGGGTCGAACGCCCAGAAAGTCTCAGAATGTTTGAACTTTTATTTAGAGAATGTTGTTCTGTGATTATTTGAGAGATAAACCACAGTCACATCAACATTTGGATCAGTTTTGATTTATTTTATTTTAAATGAAATAAACGCTGTTTTCAGTGGTATCGGTTGATACTTAAAGCTGTAGTATTGGAATCGGTATCAGATCAGTAAAAGCCGTATTATTATTATTATTATTATTATTATTATTATTATTATTATTATTATTATTATTATTATTATTATTATTATTATTATTATTAGATACTGTCCGTCTCTCAGATGGTGCAGCAGAATATTCAAAATGAAAATACATGAAATGTTGAACCTCATAAATAATTGTGTGTAGTAGTAGTAGTAGTAGTAGCAGTAGTAGTAGTAGTAGTAGTAGTAGTAGTAGTAGTAGTAGCAGTAGTAGTAGTAGTAGTAGTGGTAGTAGTAGTAGTAGTAGTGGTAGTGGTAGTGGTGGATTTGAAAGGAAGAAATGTGACTTTGGTTTAAATTGATATGAATAAATCATATTTTTTTATCTGTATAAATGGTGTAAAAATGTAATGTTTGTTTGTCTGTTTCTTTCTTTGTTTGTTTCTTTGTGTGTGTGTTTGTTTCTTTGTGTGTGTGTGTGTGTGTGTCAGTTGGCATCTGCTCCTGAAGGCCTGTCCGTCACAGAGATGGAGATTCGACAGTTTGAGGCTCTTTATCCAAACGCTCCACAGAGAATGTTCTGTTACATCAGAGACGCCGACGTCATCGAGTAAGAAACACACAGGGTTTATGAACCAACAAACACACAGGGTTTATGAAGCAACAAACACACAGGGTTTATGAAGCAAGAAACACACAGGGTTTATGAAGCAACAAACACACAGGGTTTATGAAGCAACAAACACACAGGGTTTATGAAGCGTGAAACACACAGGGTTTATGTAATGAACCGTGAGCCGTTATGTAAAGTGTAAAATCATGCCGTGTATTTACAGATTTATTATTGTTCTTATTTATGTTTAATTAGAGACAAAAATCACACCTGCCTCGTCACATGAGCTGTGTTTGTTTATTCTCACTCAATCTGTGCAGTAAAAGTACACGATGAAGTACCACCGTTTTCCTTTTGAGTGTTTTGTCAATTTAATAAGTCTGAGTGCTTTTATACTCTCACTTCATTAAAGGTTGTGTTTTACTTTCAGGTCGGTGCCTGTGGCCTGGAGGGCCGACTTCACTCCTGAATCAAGAGACGCACAATCCAAAATGGCCGCTCTGAAGAACCGACTGAAGGACAGTGACGCCAGAGTCACAGAGTGAGTTTAACCTCAAAAACACACTGGACTTTTGATTCACACATGTTTGAGTCACACTTTATTATTAGTCTGTCACATCTCCAAACCTCAAAATGCGACGTTCCACCTTGTGATGTCATCAAGTGGTAGTTTTCATGTTAACTCCTCCTTTTACCTTTAGTTCAGTCGAGATAAGAGACAACTCCAGGACTGAAATGATCCAGATGATTCTAGTGAAGGTTTAAAAACACAGTGGAGCACATAAACATAATAACATCATATTTTGTTTTGTAGTTATCCGAGTGAATGGGGCGGAGTTGTTGATGGAAAACCGTATTTGAAAAACCTGGAGTATTTCCGTACGGCCGTTCTGGAGGATTTATGGGCCACTGTGAAGGAAAACTTCATTGAGGTAAATATTTATTGTAGTGCTTCTTCCAGTTTAGTGGGAATCCCATTTATTTCATAATTTGAAAAAAACCTCACAGTTAAAATCTGATATAAAGGACTGATTTATGTCCAGTGGTCATGTGACCTTCACTCTGCAGCTGGAAAACGCCTTTGTCTGTGGAAATCTGCAGCAAAATAAAAAAAAAAAAAACAAGGACGATGGCGGCGCCCACAGAAACTCCACAAGGATTTATGAGCTAAATGAAGCGTCGATTCAAAACAAACATGAAACGTGACATATACCATGAAAAAAAGAGCTTTGTGCTTTTGTGGGACAGGTGTGTGTGCTTTTCTCTCTCTGTGATTTAACTGAAGTTTAATTTATCGTCCGCTGTGGTGACGCTTTGACCCGTCAGACGCACACGGTGATGTTGGGTCTTTTTAATAATAAATAATAAATAATGTCTTACACTTGTAATGTGCTTTTTCAAAGCTCCACACTAGACTCATTATTCATTCATTTCACACTTGGTGATGGTAAAGTACTACTGTAGCCACAGCTGCCCTGGGGCAGACTGACGGAAGCGAGGCTGCCAATCTGCACCATCGGCCCCTCAGACCACCACCATCATTCACACACACACCACTTTCATACTAGGCAATGTGGGTGAAGTGTCTTGCCTAAGGACACAACAACAGAACTTGGTCTGAGCGGGACTCGATCCTCTGACCTTCGGGTTGGGACCAGCACTCAACCACTGAGCCACTGTCGCTCTTCACTGTCGCTCAGCCCAGAGCGGCGTTGAACTAAAGTCTGGATACATAAAGGTCTGTGTGAGTCCGGCTGCTTAGTCTGTTTTTTTGTGTGTTCTTTTTATTTACAGACGTCCGACTCCTCGGACACTGCAGACTCTGAACAGGAAGCTCATCAGGAGATGTTGTGTCATCAGTTTTGCGGTCGATCTAAACTCTTGTCCTCCGCTGTGACTCTGGTGGAACAGTCCCAGGCCAAAGGAGGGATCGTGGTGCTGGAGGGAGGAGCCGGAGAGGGGAAAACTGTATTTATGGTAAATTATCTTTATTTGATTTAGTGTTTTCTTTTTACAATCGATTATTATTCAAGGAAGATTTGGACAGTTGTGAAGTCGGCTGTACATGAATCACTGCTCAAATCATTTCTGTGAAGGTATTATTATTTATATTATTATTAAATATTTAAGTTCTGTATGATGCATTTTCAAGTTTTTTTTTCTTCCTAATTTTAAGTTTATTGACGCCTGAGTTGGTTTAACTAAATCCACTTTTTCTCCACTAAACTGTACATGGTGTTTTAACATTATCTAATGTTCCTCGTCAATTCTTTGGCAGCAGTTTTCTGGTCACAAACCTCAGCGCTGCCTCCAGTGGCCACTGCACCTGCTGCAGGGGCGGAGTTTAAACTGTGGACTCCTGTTAGACCAATCACACTGGTCCTTATACCTATATATATTATTGATATATTGATGTTATTCACATTTCCTCAGGCTGCACTGGGACACGCTCTGAAAACTACAAAGATGAAGCCGACACGTGACATCATTTCCTACTCTGCCGCGGCCAGCCAATCAGGTCGCTCTGTGGACAAAGCGACGCGTGATGTCATCTCCTACTCGACCGCTGCCAGCCAATCAGCTCGCTCTGTGGAAAACCTGCTGTGTTTCCTCATAAAACATTTGAGGAAAAATAATGATGAGACGCCATTGCCCCGATTGTACCGGTGAGTGTGGAACTTTAGATTTATATTTATATTTGTACAGAAAGAGCCTCATGAGAGAACCAGAACCAGAACGAACAAAACTAAAAGAACTGCATCTGTGAATGCATCAAACACGAGATCAGGCCCACGACGGACGAGACGCGAGATGAGGCCCACAGACAGAGCGAGACGCGAGATGAGGCCCACAGACAGAACGAGACACGAGATGAGGCCCACAGACAGAGCGAGACGCGAGATGAGGCCCACAGACAGAGCGAGACTCGAGATGAGGCCCACAGACAGAACGAGACTCGAGATGAGGCCCACAGACAGAACGAGACTCGAGATGAGGCCCACAGACAGAACGAGACTCGAGATGAGGCCCACAGACAGAACGAGACTCGAGATGAGGCCCACAGACAGAACGAGACTCGAGATGAGGCCCACAGACAGAACGAGACTCGAGATGAGGCCCACAGACAGAACGAGACTCGAGATGAGGCCCACAGACAGAACGAGACTCGAGATGAGGCCCACAGACAGAACGAGACTCGAGATGAGGCCCACAGACAGAACGAGACGCGAGATGAGGCCCACAGACAGAACGAGACGCGAGATGAGGCCCACAGACAGAGCGAGGCGCGAGATGAGGCCCACAGACAGAACGAGGCGCGAGATGAGGCCCACAGACAGAGCGAGACGCGAGATGAGGCCCACAGACAGAGCGAGACGCGAGATGAGGCCCACAGACAGAGCGAGACGCGAGATGAGGCCCACAGACAGAGCGAGACGCGAGATGAGGCCCACAGACAGAACGAGACGCGAGATGAGGCCCACAGACAGAGCGAGACGCGAGATGAGGCCCACAGACAGAGCGAGACGCGAGATGAGGCCCACAGACAGAGCGAGACGCGAGATGAGGCCCACAGACAGAACGAGACTCGAGATGAGGCCCACAGACAGAGCGAGACGCGAGATGAGGCCCACAGACAGGAGATCTGCCGGGGCCTCCTCTTTAACAGATAAATAAACGTTGCTGTTTCCTCAGGGACCTCGTGTCTGAACTTCACTCTGTTTTGAGTCAAAGTCAAAAAAAGTCTCTGGTGATTCTCGTGGATGGAGTCGAACTTCTTCAGGACGACAGCGAACACGTCATCTCTGACTGGATCCCACAGCGCCTCCCACAGGTCACACATACACACACATGTACAGATACACATACAGACACACACACCCCCACACCCCGACACACACACACACACACACCCGTACAGATACACATACAGACACACACACACACAGACAGATACATATACACGCACACACACACACATACAGACACACACACACACACACATACAGACACACCCCCACACACAGACACACACACCCCCACACACAGACACATATACACACACACATACACACACATACAGATGCACATATACACAGACACACCCCCACATACAGACACACACACATACACACCCCCCCACACACACACACACACCCCTATACACACACACACACCCCCCCCACACACACACTGCTTTAACTTTATAAAAGCCTGTTTTATTTTTTGTTCATGTTTGTGTCACTGATCATATTTTTATCTCCATTAAACCTGCAGATTATTGATCGTTTCATAATTTACTCAGGACTAAAACCAATGACTTAATCTTAGTCACACAGTTTCATCAAATCCTCCTGGAGTCTGCTCTGCCCCGCGACCTGTGACCCACGACCTGTGACCCACGACCCGCGACCTGTGACCCATGACCTCTGAACCGCGACCCGTGACCCACGACCTCTGACCCGCGACCTGTGACCCACGACCCGCGACCCGTGATCTACAACCCACGACCCGTGACCCACGACCTGTGACCCACATCCACCTCTCGGGGCGTGTCTGTTGGACGTGCATATCCACCTCTCGGGGCGTGTCTGTTGCACATCCACCTCTCGGGGCGTGTCTGTTGCACATCCACCTCTCGGGGCGTGTCTGTTGCACATCCACCTCTCGGGGCGTGTCTGTTGCACATCCACCTCTCGGGGCGTGTCTGTTGCACATCCACCTCTCGGGGCGTGTCTGTTGTACATCCACCTCTCGGGGCGTGTCTGTTGCACATCCACCTCTCGGGGCGTGTCTGTTGCACATCCACCTCTCGGGGCGTGTCTGTTGGACGTGCACATCCACCTCTCATGTCTGTTGGATAAAAATGTTTGTTTTATCTGAGAGACACTTGGACTTTATGTTTGTTAGAATTATATTTCTAATAAACAGTTTTTGAATAATCTAGTCTTTCTTTACCAACACGTGGTGCATTTTTGTGACTCTTGTGTTTGAATCATTTAATTTTATATTTTATTATATTTTTGGTTTTCGCACTGGACCAAACCATTGGACAATAATCAGAGAGAAAACCATTTTCATTATTGACACACTCTTACTCCTGTTGATGTTGTGTTTATGTTTGGTCCATGATGTTGTCTTATCTAAAGTCACGTACAGTTTTGTCTCTTCAACCTGCTCCACAGCAGCGCCACCTACTGTTAGATTTAATATTGGTTTCGTGTTCTTATTTCATTTTAAACCAATTACAATACTCTTTGTTTTTATAATATTTAAAACACAACTCCAGGTTTGTGATGAGAAACAACATGAGAACATCAGAGGACAGTGCGATAATAAAGAGTTTGTTTTTTAAAGTTTTTGTCGCTCTTGTGTATTTTCAGGGCATGTGTTTGGTCGTGAGCGTCCCGACCTCCTCTTCGCTCCTTCAGGCTTTGGTAAAGAAAAAGTCCACTTTTCTGTTGACTCTGGCTCCTCTGACCATCACCGACCGCAAAGACATCGTCCAGGAAAGACTCAGCGCCTTTGGGAAGAAACTCAGCGACTCGGCCTTCAACAACCAGGTACGAGGTGGACTGGGCTCTACACAGGAGCGGGTCGTATTTAGTTACTCATAGTTTTTACTCATGCTTAAGTATTTGTATTGAAGTAACAGTACTCTGACTTCCCCCTGAGGCTAAAGTGACCTGAGCTTTATGTCGACAATATGAAATGATTCAGACGTTTCAACCTGGAAAGACTCTGACATGAAAGAAAAGCATCGTAGGCTTTAGTGAAGGAGTAATCTTTGCGGCGAAGGGCGGGGCCAGTTGATTATGTTTAGGAGATGTTTTCCCCGGAGCTCAGATACTGGAGGTGGTCGAGGTGAAGCAGACGCCAGTGAGGGGGCGAGGAGGTGGATGAGGAGGTGGATGAGGAGGTTCTGGGACACAGACTGAAGTGTCCATGCAGCTGCGATTTTAAACAGGACAGACTGGGAGCTGGTTGGATGAAGAGGAGGAGTAATAGGAGGAGGTGATGAAGGCGGAGGAGCAGATAAACTCTGGAGAAGCAGTGAGTGGAGTTGGGTTTTCCAGGCTGAATTTACACCAGCTCCATTTGTGTTTCCTGCTCCTTCAGATGTGATTTAGTTTGATTTAGTTTGGATCATTTTTGTGACTTATTTCATGTTTTGTCACATTCACCAAATTTATAAATCAGATGTTACGTCCCGACAGTTACTCTTTGTTACTTTTTGTTTTTCTTGGACCACTACTTTGTACTTCTACTTGATTTATATTATTTTGAAGTAACAGTAGTCTTACTTGAGTTTGGCTCTATATTTATACTATATTACTATATTTATTATACTATATTACTATATATACTATATTTATTTATGTGTTTATTTATTTACATGTTTGTCTGTTTATCTGTATAAAGTGACACAGAAAACACTCAGGCCTGAGGTCGACTTAAGTCATGACCAAAACGACGTAGTCCAAAAAATAATGAAGTGGAGAAAGTGAAAAGGCAGTTTTTCTCCAGTTTTATTTTCTTAATCGTTGATACTCGTAGGATTCTGCAGCGTCGCGTCGTCATTTTGGTGCAAATAAATAAATGTGCTGCTCTAGTGTGATGTGCATCTGTCCATAGGGGGCGCTATAGCATGAGGTGCTTTGTTGTGACGACGTTTACAGCGACAGCAGCTCCATTGGTCTTATTCCTTTTATGAAGTTGTATTAGATGAATATTGTGATTTAAAATGTGTAGATTCTAACATAATGATCCACAGGTGTCACAGATTTTAACTGTAGAGACTCAAACACGAGAGTTTGTTTAAACTGTGCAGTGAACTCACTCCATGTCTTTTTCTTATAAGTGATGTGTAAAATGATTGTGTGCTGCAGGTCCAGACTCTGATCATGAAGAAGGGCGCGGTGAGCCCTCTGTACCTGCACTTGGCCTGTGAAGACCTCAGGAACTTTGCCTCGTTTGATAAAGTAGAGTTTACACTTTTCTTTTATCTTACACTTAAATTACAGCAAACAGTCTGTTTTTAAATATGTCTCTGTTAAAGCTGCCAGATGTATCAAAAATCAGATATTAACTGATACTAAAATTAATATGAAACTAGATGCTCATTTAAGCCGGTGCAGTCACTGAAGCGTCCGTGTGTCGTCTTTACGTCCCTGACCTCTTACACCCTGTGTTTTCAGTTGAATGTGAGTCTGCAGACGTTGCCTCAGTCTCTGCCTCAGTTGGTGCAGTTCAGTTTGGATCGACTCTGCTCCGAGTTCAGAGAGACGCAGGGACTGCGCTGGGCTCTGGCGGCGCTCGCCGTCAGCTGCAACGGTAACGAAATGTTTAACCTGCTCAAAAACAGACCTGGAGTTGTGTTTTGTTTCATTCACACATGTTTGAGTCACACTTTATTATAAGTCTCAAAGTGCTCTGTTCCACCTTGTGATGTCATCAAGTGGCAGTTTAAGTGAACAGCTCCTTTCACCTTTAGTTCAGTCGAGATAAGAGACGACTCCAGGACTGAAATGATCCAGATGATTCTAGTGAGGGTGTGTGGAGGGCCTTTAATCTCCTTGAATATGTGACTAGAATTATGTTTTGACCCCAACAGTGTCGTACTGTAACATCTGGTCGCCATGGAGATGTTGGTGCTTTGTAATGTTCCATAATAAAGCAAATCGTACTACTCATGTTCATTTTCAAGATGTTTATTACATTTAATAAATACTATTACTATTATCAGTGACAATAATTCCATGTTCACCACAGGACTGAAGGAGAGGGAACTGTACGCCGTGCTCAACACCTGTAATGACCTCTGTACAACACAGGGGGCGCTCTCCTGGGACAGAGCTCTGGACCTCAGCAGGAACCCCAGAGGAAGAGTCCCCATGGCGAATTTCACTCGAATAGTTCACAGTCTCCAGAGGTACTGCCCTGGATCTGTTTGAATATCTGTGTAGAGTTTAAAGTTCAAAACACGTGCCAAATACACGGCAAACACACGCCAACACACGCCAACACACGCCAAACACACGCCAAACACACACCAACACACCCCAACACACGCTAAACACACGCCAAACACACACCAACACACCCCAACACACGCCAAACACACACCAACACACGCTAAACACACGCCAACACACGCTAAACACACACCAAACATGAGCTAAACACACACCAACACACGCCAACACACGCTAAACACACACCAAACATGAGCTAAACACACACCAAACACACACCAACACACGCTAAACACACACCAACACACGCTAAACACACGCCAAACACACGCTAAACACACGCCAAACACACACCAACACACGCCAACACACGCTAAACACACGCCAACACACGCTAAACACACACCAAACATGAGCTAAACACACACCAACACACCGAACATGAGCTAAACACACACCAACACACCAAACATGAGCTAAACACACACCAACACACGCTAAACACACACCAAACATGAGCTAAACACACACCAACACAAGCCAAACATGAGCTCAACACACGCTAAACACACGCCAACACACGCCAAACACACACCTACACGCGGCAAACACACACAAACATGCACCACACAGCAACACACACCAAACATGAGCCAAACACACACCAAACATGAGCCAAACACACACCAAACATGAGCTAAACACACACCAAACATGAGCCAAACACACACCAACACATGAGCCAAACACACACCAAACATGAGCTAAACACACGCCAAACACACACCAACACATGCCACACGCCAAACACACACCAACACACGCTAAACACACTTCAAACACATGGTGAAGAAACACGGTGATGTAAATGTGTCAAAATGCACTTATTGATTTTCTGATCTGATTCTGAGTTTTCCGTCGTCTCTGTGTTTTCCACCCTCTTTATCTCTGTTGTCTTTTTCAGTCTCGTTGGACCGTCTCACTGCTCGGACACAGACGACGTCCTGGTTCTGTCCAATCCTGAAGTGAGACGAGCGTTTGAAGAGTTTTTCCTCCCGACAGAAACCGACCGCCACAGAGCCAACCTCATACTCGCCGGTACGACGCCCCAAGTCTGTGGCTCCTGATCCCATAACGATTTCATGATACCGATCCAATACCAATCTCATCCCGTATAAATTATGAAGTATTCTATGGAGAACTTGGCCCCATTTGATTAAAAGTATTACCAGATTTTAAAAGGCCTTTTAAAAAAACCTAATAATGTTTTATTTTTTATGTTGTAAAATAATGTTTCAAACTTGTCACAGAAGCTTCAGACACAGAGACATTCGTGATGTTTAATGTTCATTGGACTAAAGACGGTGTGTTTTCATCATATTCAGTATCGGATCAGGACGTCTCTTCTAGTTCTGAATCATGGGGTGATTTATATTTTTATTTTTAAGACGTTTTTACTCGTGTTTCTGCAGCGTATCTGTGGAGCTCGGCCGATCCAACAGGGGGCGACACTTTCCTCCACTGTGAGGCCTCTTCTCTGCTGCAGCTCCCACACTGTCTGGTTTGTCACATTTTTAAACTTTTCTGACTTTTAAAGCTGCTTCATAAACTTTACTCATCATTGTCTTGTACTTGAATGTTCCACAGTGGGGCATTAATGTTTAGTTTTTTCTGTTTATATTGTATTTTAAACATGGCGCCCATGAGCCTCATCGGGTTCCCCTGTATAAATAAAGATAAATAAATGAAGCGAGCGGCTGATGATCCAACCAGGCCAAGTTACATTTCAGATCTGTGGAGATGCGAGCCTGTTGATTTGTGTGTGTTCTTTAGGTGCGGTGTAATCAGGAGAACTCTTTAACGTCCCTTCTCTCCAGTTACGACTTCATCTTCGCCAATGTACAACACGGACTTCTGCACCACCTCCTGAAGATCTACACCTCGTTCAGTAAGTAAAGAGCAGCCACACCTCTGCAGCCTGCCCCGAGGCAGCTGTGACTCCATCATCTCTGCACTAAACTCTTCACTCACAAGAATCAGTAAAAAACGTTTATTCAAATCCTCAAGGTCAAAAAATATTTAGAATTATTTAACTTTATTTTGCTTTTTAATTCCATACGTCGTGTTTCATATATTCAGTGTCTTCTGTTTGTACATAAAATGTAGAAAGTAGTCAAAATACATTTTTAATTTTTTTAATTTTTCAGGTCAGAGTCGGGTTAGAGTCGGGTCAGACTCAGGTCAGACTCAGGTCAGACTCGGGTCAGTCGGGTCAGACTCGGGTCAGACTCAGGTCAGACTCGGGTCAGAGTCGGGTCAGACTCAGGTCAGACTCGGGTCAGACTCGGGTCACACTCAGGTCACACTCGGGTCAGACTCGGGTCACACTCAGGTCACACTCAGGTCACACTCGGGTCAGACTCAGGTCAGACTCGGGTCACACTCGGGTCACACTCGGGTCAGACTCGGGTCAGACTCGGGTGAGACTCGGGTCAGACTCAGGTGAGACTCGGGTCAGACTCAGGTGAGACTCAGGTGAGACTCAGGTCAGACTCGGGTCACACTCGGGTCACACTCGGGTCAGACTCGGGTCAGAGTCGGGTCAGACTCGGGTTAGAGTCGGGTCAGACTCGGGTCAGGCTCGGGTCAGACTCGGGTCAGACTCAGGTCAGACTCGGGTCACACTCGGGTCAGACTCGGGTGAGACTCAGGTGAGACTCAGGTCAGACTCAGGTCAGACTCGGGTCACACTCGGGTCAGACTCGGGTGAGACTCGGGTGAGACTCAGGTCAGACTCAGGTCAGACTCAGGTCAGACTCAGGTCAGACTCGGGTCAGACTCGGGTCAGACTCGGGTCAGACTCAGGTCAGACTCAGGTCAGACTCAGGTCAGACTCAGGTCAGACTCGGGTCATCCTTGCACACTGTGGTGAGTTCTTCTTTGTCTTTAATCTTGGACTCTCTGGTCTTTGTCTTCAGGTTGCTCAGATCAGGCTGTGGTGGACTGCTTCATGTTTCTTCAGCGTCACTCGTCTTTGCTCTCGTCTTGGCCGGCGCTTTTTGTTCAACAGGCTCTGAACGATCCACCCGATACGTCAGCGCACATCTGGGCCCAAAGCATGATGGGAAAAGGAGGAGTGCGGGCCGTGAAGTGGCTCAACAACACCCAAAATAACCTGGACATGAGGTGAGTTCATCCTGGTTCAGTTTAGTCATAGGTGGTGCAGTGGTGTTGGTGCTTTGCAGACACATCACGCTGAGGGTGTTCTACATTTATGTGCATGGTGGAATGTTTAGCGGTTACCATGGAGACACAACGCACACACTAACAAACCCTGTCAAATAAATTTTAACACTAGTTTGTGACTGTCATTTGAGAGGGACTGTAGTTAAAATTAAACCAGTTTGTGTTAAAATAAAGATCAGATTAAAGTCAAGCCTCAGACAGAGCAGTGCTTACAGTTAGCATCAAACCCCCAGGGAATGTTGATGACATCATAAGTATCACACCTCAAGAAGAGTGTGTGAGTCTGGGGCTGTTTTCAGGTAAACTACAGACACACAGAAAAGTCCAGTTAGAGCATGGATCTGTCTGTAAAGTGGATGAAATGTTTTTATCTCGTGTGAAATTATTCTTAAATTAAATTCTTAATTAAAATGGTATTAAATCTGGTGTAAAAATGGTTGTAAATCTCGTTTCTGTTCCCTGTCAGTGTGGTTGTGTCTTCGTTCCCCTCTGGACTCTCGTGTCTGAAGCTCAGTCCTGATGAACAGATGATGGTGGTGGGGACAGTTCGAGGGACACTGCACTTTGTCCACACACAGACTGGACAGGTAAAAACTATGAGGACTCATGAGTGAACTTGTTTCTTTTATTTGTGGTTTTAGATTTTAGATTTAGATTTAAAATGTAACTTCATTGAGTTTATATAAATCATTCTAACTAAATGTTGCATTATCTGATTCCAGTGTGTGGTTCTGTTGTACGTTTGTGTTCTCAGGAGGTGCGTTCTTTAGTGAGCAGCTGTGATGGCGTCTCCTCCTGTGTTTTTGTCACAGTCGGACTTTTGGTCTCCACCTCCTTTGACGGGAAAATTGAAATGTGGGACGTGGACAATGGCTGCAGGTCAGAAAATAAATGATTTAAAGAAAATTCACAGTTTACAACACGGCCAGAGTAAAGGTCTGGACACTACCAGAGTAAAGGTCTGGACACTACCAGAGTAAAGGTCTGGACACGTCTATTCAATTCAATTCAATTCATTTATTTTTGTAACGCCCAAAATCACAACAACAGTTGTCTCGAAGGGCGTTCATGTTTTGGTTGATGGGGGAAACCGGAGTACCCGGAGGAAACCCATCCAGACACGGGGAGAAACATGAAAAACTCCACACAGAAAGGCCTGGGCGACCCGGGGATCGAACCAACCTTCTTGCTGTGAGACATGAGTGATGGCACTCAGTCACCGTGCCGCCAAGACACAAAAAACAAAACAACAGGAAGAATCAGACACAACAAGAAAAATCAGACACAACAGGAAAAATCAGACACAACAGGAAAAATCAGACAACATAAGAAATCGGCCAGGAGACCAGACGAGGAGGAGGAGAGCCGGGCGAGGAGGAGGAGAGCCAGGCAAGGAGGAGGTCCAACTGTCATCGGGGCATCTGAAAGAGATACACTCCACAGGGGGAGTGGGACAGGGGCCAACATGTGAATAGCATTGCTGATGAGAAAATAGGGCAAAGTAGAGGATAGTGCTCAGGTTGCCATACTTCCCCCAGCTAGTTACTCCTACTGCAGCTTATCTTATCCCGGGTTTTAATAACCCTAACTCCCTCACTAAGTAACCTGGTCATACGCTATACCGAAGAGGAAGGTTTTAAGCCTGGTCTTAAATACAGAGACGTCTGGTTATTTACCTTTTTTTCTTTACTGCATAATTCCATATTTCTTTCTTCATGTTTTTGGTCTTTATTAAATGTTTGAAATGGTAAAAATAAATTAAAAAAAAGCTTGAGTGGGCGTGTCCAAACCTTTGGCTCGTAAAGTCCATAAATTCATTGTTGTTGTTTCCACAGGACGGCTGTTGTGACGGGACACAATGACGCTATAACAGGAAGTGACCTCTCTGCAGACAGGAAGTACCTCGCTACTGTGTCTCTGGACTCCACTTTAAAAGTTAGACTTTTCTCATCATTTAAACCACTAGTGTAAAGGAACCAGCCCTAAATGTGTGCATTGTGTCTCCATGGTAACTGTTAAACATTCCACCATAGACATACATGCAGAACACCCCCAGTGTGATGTCACTGCTGAGGATCAATAGCAGGAAACTGAAACCCATTCAGTGAAAAGACTGGACAGCACATGTTTGGTAAAGTTCATCCAAACGTGTTCCTCACTGTCGCATTCTGAGCCACCAACAACTAGCATCCTAACAGCGCACCAGCCTCATTTCCTGGTTTGCAAACAATATAAACATTTTATGATTAGATGCAACAGGACAAACCTCATTTTGACCCTAAAGGAGCTGCTTTTATGTCAGAGCTGGAGCAGAACAAATGTTATGTCATTAAATATTTAAATCCACCTGTGTTTTGTTCTCCCAGATGTTTCAGTAGAACATCACGTCTCGTGTCTCCACCTGTGTCCAGGTGTGGAGTGCGTCTAAAGGGGAGCAGATGGCCTTCCTGCCCAGCACCTGCCCCATGAACTGTGTGACCTTTGACCCAGAAGGACACGTGATCGCCGCTGGCTGCTGGAACGGCAAAGTGACCGTGTGGAACTGGCTTCAGAACACGACCATCGCAGTGAGTGAAGTTTGAAAGCTCAGGGTTAAATAATGACCACGAGAACAGCCTTATGTAAGAGTGAGGATATCGGCCGATATTCAGTCAGTCAAAGTTCTCAGTGTTTATGGAATTCGCTTGTAGCTGGTTAGACTCAGCGATGCCTTTGAACTCTTAATATTTACTCTTTTTTTTTTAAGTTGTTGTCGGTCAAACGTCAGGGAAAGACGGCGCCTGATGTGTCTGTTATTAATGTAACACAGACACGATAGTGAAATAAAAACCCCAGGATCATGTAGAGGGTTAATACGAACATTTAAGACCAGAATGAGTCTGACAGCAGGTAGAGAGGAGACAGGAAGTGCGCCCATGATCACTTCCTGTTTGGAACATGATGGCAGCGTGTTAGCTACGTCCATTTATATAAAGAGTCTATGATTATACAGTATTATATCGTATGAGCCCTTTGATCATTGATATTACAGTATTTACTGAGTAACAGTTTGTCCTCTGTCCTCAGTCTCTGGTCGGTCATGGACGCTCTGTGCACAGTGTGGCCTTCTCCTCCTCCTCCTCTCTGCTTTGCTCCGGCTCAGTCTCTGGTGAGGTTCGGGTTTGGTCCACGTTTAGTTCTTCGTGCGTGGGCTGTTTTCAGGCGCACAGCAGCTCCACGGAGTCTCTGACCTTCATCGACAACGGGAGGAGACTCCTGAGCGCCGGGGCCGACCACACGGTGAGTGAGGACGATCAAAATGAAGAGTCTGATAAAGAACAATGTGAAGAATAGAACTGTGTATGACCCCTGACCCCATCTGAGGGCAGGACATCATCACCAGAAACTGAAAACCTCCAGTGGAGCGATTATTATTACTTTTATACACTTTTAAAGTTTGACAGTTATGAAACAATTGTCACTGCAGTCGTAGCAATTAACAATTTAAAACAAGGTTTTATATTTTGGAAAACAGTCAGAAATGTTCCATATCACAGGAAGATGAATGAAACTTACTCTTATTATGGGAGGTCACCTCTCCATAGACTTGACCTTTAACCTGCTTGTCTCCATGACGACTGTAAGAAACTGTAAGTTCATTATGGAGGATGTCTATGGCAGAAGGGAAACTCAATGCACACATTAGCAAACACAGCCAAATATGTTTAAATATATTCTGAAAAAACAAGAACAAATGAATAAGGATTTAACAAGTTGAACAAAAAAGGTGAGACTGACTCTTATTATTCGAGCTCTCGTGTGACTCTTATTTGAGTCTCCTGTTGTTGTTCTAGTCAAGTCAGTTCTTTCTGGTCAGAAAGACAGAGCCTCAGACAGAGCAGTGCCTTCAGTTAGTATTATTTTACATGAGGCTGCAGGTCAAAATGTGTGATCTGCACTGACTTTAACAGATCCCAAATGATTTTAAAACAGTGTGAAATCTGTCCACAGCTGCAGCTTTGGTCTGGAGGACTCGGACGATCAGTCACGTCTCTAAGAACTGAAGAGGTAAAGTTTTTACAAATGTGTAGAAATATTTAAACCTGAATTTTGAGTTTAGATAAAACCTGTCAAAGGTCTGGACACTTTCTCTTCTATGATTCACACTGTAGATTCTCCCTGGAGCATCAAAACTATGAACGACTCATGAGTGAAACAAAACAGTCAAAATAACTCCAAACTTTTGTAAAGAATAAATTGTTCACATTTGCTCTGGTCACTGCTTTAGACACTTGGCATTGCACAAACCCTGACGTGTCTCAGCCGTGAAGTGAGAAAAGGCCAAGTGTTTGTCCAGAAGCAAAGTGGATCCTTTGAGCATTTGAATATTAAAAACATTTGAGTCTCTTCATAGTTTTTCACTGCTACATCATTCTGTACGTGTATCTTGCGTCTTATTTTCTTATATTTGAGGCGTCTGTTTGTAAAATTAATGAATAGGTGTCCAAACATTTGACTTGTCATGTTTGTGTCATTTAAATCCATTCTCTCCTCAGTTCCTCTCAGAGCCGCCTCAGAAGAGGAGAGCGCCCCCTACAGGCCCTGCTCTGTGTGTGTGTGTGACCGGAGACACTGCAGCTGTGGGAACCAAAGAAAACATCAAACTGTACAGTCTGGACTCAGGTCTGTGTGAGAGCAGAGAAAAACAGTAATCAAGTCTGGAAGTAACAAATGCATGGATGAGGTTTTCAGCATCGTTTTTAGGTAAAATATTTCTAATTTTAGTTATATTTCGCAGGTGAAAGTATGCGGTTTTACAAGCTATGTTTATATGGGCTGTGAATGAGAGATTTTGATCAAATAGGACTCCAAGATTTTTTACAGTAGGGCTAGAAGCTATACTCACATTGTCGAGTGAGATTATCTGGTCTGACAGAGAATCTCTTTGAGGTCAGATGTCCAGATACAGGCCCTTCAGTGCTGCTTGCGGGTGTAACTGATGCTGACAGATGAGAAAAAACATGTGTTTTGTTGTAGGAGAAAAGATCTGGACGTCTGACGACCTCCCCTCCTCTGTCAACTGTTTACTTTGGGTCTCTGTGGACACGGGTCTAGAGCAGGACCAGAACCAGGACCAGAACCAGGACCAGGACCAGAACCAGGATCAGAGCCGGTCCAAGGCCAAGTCTGATGTGTTGGTGTCGGGAGGAGGCGATGGGCTCGTGCGGATCTGGAGAGAACTTGATGAAAAGGAGGGGCTGATGGGAGGGCTGGAGGTGGCGGCCATGTTGGGTCCTCACCAGGGTCCAGTCCTGACTTTGGCCAAAAACACGACTTACCTGGCAACGGCCTCAGGTAAGAAAAAAACACTTATATCCATGAGTTTGAGAGGTTGTTCAGATGACATGAGTGACAGATGGATACGGCATAAACTGTTGTGTGTACAGAACATATACAGATTAATATTATATAGAGTTAAAATCTTTTAAAGGTGTAGTTTCTGTGTGTAAATGTCTCGTCTCTCGTTCAGACGACTGCTCCGTGGCTCTGTGGCTGCTCTCAGACCTCCTCTCGTCTCCTCACTCCCCTCTCCCTCCTCACTCCATCCTCAGAGGCCACAGCAGAGGAGTCACCTCCCTCTGCTTCAGCCCAGAGGGAGAGCGCCTCCTGTCGGGAGGAAAGGACCAGGTGAGTCACCACAATCTCAGATCAGACATGAGCTTTGGGTAATGACCCACAGGACAAGATGGCAACAAACAGTTCAATGAGTTTGCTCCTCAGGGGCTGAGTGCTCCTCCTTAGACACAGGGTGAGGAGCTCAGTCACATAAGAGGAGCTCAGAGTAGAGCTGCTGCTCCTTCACATTGAGCGGATCCTGCTGAGCGTGTCCTGGACAGACCCTGGACACACTGGAGGGACTATGTCTCTTGGCCGGTCTGGGAACAGGATCCCCCCGGAAGAGGTGGAGGGTCACTGTCCCCACAAAAACATTATAAATATTTATATTTTTCTCTCCTGTTGCACTAAACATAACCCTGTGTTAAATGTATTAAACCCTGTGGTTTCTACAGGCTTTGATTTTATGGGACGTGAGCTCGACTCCAGCTCTGACTAAGTCCCTCCTTCACTGTCACAGAGACTGGATCAGCGGATGTGCCTGGACCAAAGACTGTGTGGTAAGTTCACACTTTGTTTAGATCCATTAGTGACGTAACAGTGACATAAACTCTGCATTTTCAGGTGAGCTCCTCAAACGACGGGAGACTTTGCTTCTGGGATTTGGAAACAGGAAAAAGTATCAAAGAAATCTCCTGGAAGAACCCCCTGACCTCTGTCTGCTGCCAGGTCAGTGTATGAAGGTCACGGGGTCAGGCTCAGGGGGTTAAGGTCACAGGGTCAGGCTCAGGGGGGGGTTAAGGTCACGGGGACAGGCTCAGGGGGTTAAGGTCACAGGGTCAGGCTCAGGGGGGGGGGTTAAGGTCACGGGGTCAGGCTCAGGGGTGATCAGCACTTGGTTGTGAGTTGGATCCGCTGGTGGAGAAGGAGGAAGTACAGACCTGGCAGGCCCAAGTGTACTGGGTCTGTGGGGAACGTGTGTCAGAACCTTCTGTCAGGGGGGTCTTCATCTCACACCTCCGGGAGAGCTTCTCCCTGGTCCCGGGAGAGCTTCTCCCTGATCCCGGGAGAGCTTCTCCCTGATCCCGGAAGAGGCTGGAGACAGTCCGAGTGGGCCGTGTTCTCCGCCTCTGCTGTCGGTGTGGCTGCTGTGGTTGCAGGGGCTCTCGTGCCGTCTGAAGGTGGAGTCCCATCGAGCCTCGTTGGATTGTGGGACTCATGAGGCAGCTGACCGGCACCAACAGGCCAAGCTGCAGCTCGTGTGGTCTGAGGTCTGGGCCTCCCTGATCAGATAAAGTGGAAGAAAATGGATGGATTCTTTTGACAGTCCTGCTTCACTCACGAACAGATAAAATAAAATGGTCTTAGTGGGACTATGTCAGTGCTGTGATAAAAGCAGAATAAAACATGACTTCTGTTTTACATGTGAAGATCAAATCCATATAAATGACCTGGTGGTGCTGTTGTCTCCAGGGTCCGTATGTGGCGGCGGGATGTTCAGACGGGGGGCTCCATGTTTGGAACTGGGACGGTGCTGTAGAAATCTGCCACATCTCGGCTCATCCTCAGCCCGTCCTGCACTGTGCCCTCGTCACAGGTGAACATCAGCGATACACAAGTTAAAGAACCGTCTTTGAGTGGGGAACGAGAATAATCTGTGCAATACATCAGTATAACTCCAATCAAATAATCTATTTTAAAATACAGTATGTAACTTTTCTGCTGGTATCCATGGAGACCTTATTTATTTCCCTGGAATGGTCCACAATATGGCATTTAATCTATAATAAAGATTCTGCAGACGGCGTCACAAACTTTGGAGCTGGATCAGTGAGTGGGAACATTACATGAGAGTCGATGGTAAATCATGACAGAAGAGATAGACGTGTTTAATGCCACACTGTGGAATATTCCAGGTCAGGCAATAGCACCTCCCTGGAGACACAGTGGACCTGCGGCGAAGCTCTCAAGACTCCGCCCCCTGCCTATTAAACACTAATTATATTAAACATTTTTACAGATTCTAAAGACTCGAACCCCGAGGACCTGACGGTGGCGACGGCTTCAGACGACGGCACAGCTACAGTCTGGAAACCGCTGCAGGTTTGTGCTTAAGCCTGAGCATATCCACACGTAAAATGGCTTTTCTATGCAGGAATTGAGCTGTTAGCATGCTGGTTGCTAAAATGTTCTTTACTTCTTTACCAATTCAAATTTGCGCTGTATGTTTTTTTGTTGTGGTGCACAGCAGACTGTGGTCCTGAGCTGCTCTTCACTGAGTCGACACTTTGTGTCTCGGACGTTAATGTGATTTTCAAGGGATTTTTGATCAATAAAAATATGTGATGTATATCAGTTTAAAGCCACACTGGGGAATATTCTTGGCAAAGTACTAAACACCAGACAAGCAGGTAGCGGACCCTCCACCAGAAAAGTTACATATTGAAACTTTGAAGTTCTAAAACGTAAAATGCCATTATCATTGCAAATATGACAAACATAAGTTTTGCTGCTGTATCATTTTCCATTAGATTTAACCCTTTGCGCTCACAGGTGGAACACTGCAGCACTTTCCTCGGTCACTCTGGAGCAATTCGAGGAGTGGTCCCAAAGATGGCGTCCGCTGAGCTGCTCACTGTGTCTGAGGACGGCTCTGTGCGCTGCTGGGACTGGAACAAAAGTAAGAATACACATGTGTGAACAAGTATGACTCACTGTTGGACATGTCCTTAAATGTTCCTTAGTATCAAAATTAACTTTGAAATTTTTGTGTCGTGTATTTTGAATAAACTGCATCTTGTCACGAATATCACATTTCACGAAGGTTTCAAAGGAAGTCAGACTTGAACTGCAGTGTTTCAGCAATAACAAAATAACACACTGCAGATAAATCATCTTTGTCCAAACAGTTAATACCATATATTTTATTTTAGTGTAATATCAGTGTCCACTTTGTCATGTAACAAAATCCAGACGCATCAATAGATTTGTAAATCATTTTAAAGAGTTGTGTAATCCTTCAGTCATCCAGGTCTGAGAGAAAGACGCTCCTTTAAAAAGAAAGACACCATCCCTGCCCCATCTATAACTCCATCCTCAGACTCAAAGCAAACAAAGGAAACAAAGAGAACAATGGAGCTTGCCAGGATGTCAATAGGTGTGAAAAACACCCATTAAGAGTTGAAGGAATATGCCGAGTACGACTCAGGCACAGTGCACACTTAGTGTAGCTCAGTAGACCTCAGCCACAAACAGAAACTGTAAACAAAACCTGTTTCAGTGTCGTTAGCGCCTCCTTCAGACAGATATAAGGCAGTGTCCAGCAGGAATCTGACCACAACTGAAGAAGAGACTTGGACGAGCAGAGAAACGTCTTCAGTCTAAAAGTTTTTGTCCAGTGACAGATTTGACATTTGGCTTTTACTATTTTAAAAAGATGAAATTTTCACTTTTCAGCATCTCCTCAGAGGCGTAAAGGCTCCGTCTCAGCTCTGTGCTTCTGTGTGAAAAAGGCTTTGGTCATCGCCGGGTTTGACAGCGGTTTACTGGAGTTTTGGTTCAACAGTCACAGCGTCGGACACAAACAGGTGAAACTGCAAAACTAATCTGAGCATTTAGCATCTCAACACAAAGTTTGTTTTTTTAAATATTGTCAAATGTTTGGAGACTTTTGAAAATAAGTGTAGCTTTTATTGTAAATGTGATGGGTGAAGGTCAGTAAAGGGCCAGTGACGGCCGTCTGCTCCATGTCCGAGGGTCTGGTCGCCGTGGGATACGACGAGCCTCATGTGGACGTGTTCAGAGTCATGTGGACCCAGAACAGCTCCGTCAGGTAAGTGAAAATATGTGTGAAAATGTGTGAAAATGTGTGTGAAAATGTGTGTGAAAATATGTTTAAAAATGTGTGTGAAAATATGTGTGAAAATATGTTTAAAAATGTGTGAAAATGATGTGTGATGTTCTGTATGGAAACACACAGGACACACACACAGGACAAAAACACACATGACACACACACAGGACACACACACACATAACACACACACAGGACACACACACATGACACACACAGGACACACACACACACACAGGACACACACAGTCTCTGTTCATCTCTTGATCGTCTAAGGTTGGGCCATTTTGCCTGAAAATAAAATCGTGAATTTTTCCTCTAAAAATTAGATTTTTGATTAGAATTTTTCCCCCTCGCTCTCTCCCCTGTGGCGACCCCTCCCCCTGTGGCGACCCCTCCCCCTGTGACCCCTCCCCCTGTGGCGACCCCTCCCCCTGTGGCGACCCCTCCCCCTGTGGTGACCCCTCCCCCTGTGACCCCTCCCCTGTGACCCTTCCCCCTTGACCCCTCGTCCTTTTCTTCGTACCATAATCGTGTGGACTTTTACTTTGAGTAATATCTTTTGCTGACCCCTTGTGGAGGACGATCAGCCTCAGATTAATCCTTTTTTTCTCTTTGCAGTTTGCTGAAGATAAACTCGTACGTCGTAGAAGAGGCGGTGATCAGTCTGACCTTCTGCTCTTTGCTTCTGGGTGTCACCAAAACTGGAAATATTCTAAATGTTTTTTTTTGTGAAGACGAGAAACACAACTGGAGGAGCCACGAGATCACAAGGTCAGAACAAACCCAATGTTCAAACATCCACAAGAACCAGATTGGATCTGATCAGGTCGATTGTTTGTTCAGTTAAACAGACGATAATATTCTGCTCTGTGATTATAATGTTTCCTCATCTCAGACCTGGAGTTGTGTTTTGTTTCATTCACACATGTTTAACGCACAAACCTGCAGATTTAAACTCCACACACCTTCATTTCTAGAATCATTTGGATCATTTCAGTCCTGGAGTTGTCACTTATCTCGACTGAACTAAAGGTAAAAGGAAAAATTGCCACTTGATGACATCACAAGGTGGAACAGAGCATTTTGAGCTTTGTAGATGTTACAGACTAATAAAGTGTGACTCAAACATGTGTGAATGAAACAAATCGACTCCAGGTCTGTTTTTGAGGAGGTAATAACATTTTAAAATGGATTAAACCGCAGAATAAATCAGTCAAATCAGAGTCGCAGTTTGAGACATTATCAAATCCCAAACACTGAAATTATTTCATAATAATGAACAATAATAATAATTATTATTATTTTAAAATAATATAATATTAAAATATATTTTAAAATAAAGTAGCGTTGTACCTGTAGTTTAGACAAACTTGTTCTGAAATGTGGTTCTTGGATTAGTTTGTGTTTGTGATTAGAGCTGTTTATAATGTGCAGAATCCTGCTTTTTGAACATAAACTCACTAAGGATGCACCAGTCCAGCCTTTTCATGCTGATCTCATTCTTTGCTGATACTATCAGGTATCTGCCGATATAAACCGATATCCACCGATATCCACCGATACCAGAGCAGAGACTAAAAACAGCATTTATAAAAACTGGCTATTTGAGAGAAAACTAACAGAACAACTTTGAATAAATAAAAGTTCAAACATTCTGAGACTTTCTGATTCGATTATGATGTAAATGTCGTATTACATCAGCTCATACGTTCAACCAGGAAATCGGCTCAACCGATATTTGGAAGTCGATATTCGATCCAGCACGTTTTCAGTATCGGCACCGATATCTGACACCAGTGTGAGATCAATGCATCCCCATGAATCACAAATCTAATCTTAATGACTGGACTCGTGTGAATGTGACCCTTAATCATGTGAATAAGGCCCTTGATCATGTGAATAAGGCCCTCGATCATGTGAATAAGGCCCTCGATCATGTGAATAAGGCCCTCGATCATGTGAATAAGGCCCTCGATCATGTGAATAAGGCCCTCGATCATGTGAATAAGGCCCTCGATCATGTGAATAAGGCCCTCAATCATGTGAATAAGGCCCTCAATCATGTGAATAAGGCCCTCAATCATGTGAATAAGGCCCTTAATCATGTGAATATAGGCATCATGTCTGATCCTGGATTTGTTCTTCTTTTTGTATTCTACATGATTCTTTTTTTTAATTCTTTTTTCTTTTGATTCTTTTGTTTTGATTCTCCTGTTTTGATTCTTCTGTGTGTTTTGATTCTCCTGTGTTTTGATTCTTCTGTGTGTTTTGATTCTTCTGTGTTTTGATTCTTCTGTGTTTTGATTCTCCTGTTTTGATTCTTCTGTTTTGATTCTTTTGCAGTTGGCATCATCAGACTCGTTTCCTGAGTTTTGTTCCAAACGATGAGAAAAGTACGTGGCTGGTGGGAGAACAGGGCGGGGCTTTGTGCCTGGGGTTTGTGGTGAGTCTTTTACTCATTTACACGTCTGAGCCACATGTGTGTCTGTCCCAGGGCAGAGTCATACACGTTGGTGTCATACACGTTGGTGACGAGAGCTGTCAAACACGCTGTTTTAGTTTTGTCACGATGCTAAAACCTCAAACTAATACTAAGGAACAGACTCGATACTTGATACTGATTCCAATACCACGATGATAATAAAACCTCTTTATTTAGACAACAGAATGTGTAGTTCCACATTAAATGGTTGTACCGTAAATTTTGGAGTAAAAGCCTCTACTTTTTCCTCACGTCTTATAAAACCGTGTGGCAAATTTATAGATTTTTAGTGACTAACGTCCACCGGGGGGCGCTCTCTAGCAGTAAATGTAAAAGTGAAACAGACGAGGGGAAACATTACACGCTGAAGGATCCACTAGTTTGATTTTGAACTGTCATTTTGGGCATCATCACACGAAGAAATGAGTCAAAGAAGGAAATGGAGCCACTGCACGTAAGTTTGACCGACAAAGAAGGAAATAGAGCCACTGCACGAAGGTTTGACCGACAAAGAAGGAAATAGAGCCACTGCACGAAGGTTTGACCGACAAAGAAGGAAATAGAGCCACTGCATGTAAGTTTGACAAAGAATGTTGCGACGCTGGAGCTGCAGTGAGAAGAACTTGGTGTAAAACGACAGCAAAAGTTTTCAGAGGAAATAAAAGCAGAAGGTGTTGATGCTGTTTTATTTTCTAAATGCAGGTTCGTCTCGTGTTGACGTCGTGTTGGTCCAGATTTTCAGGCACAGTTTGAAAAAAAGTGTCTTAAACCAATAAAACCTCCGTGTGTGTAAATATGTGTCACAACAAATGTGTAACATGACGTTTATATTCAGGTGCACTCTTTAGTCTGAAGTGTGCGGTACTTTGTGTTATATGTGTGTAATCCTCAGTGTGCAGCAGGTTCATAGTGGTCCGTGTGTGTGTGTTTGTGTGTGTGTTGGGGTGTGTGTGTGTGTGTGTGTTTGTGTGTGTACTAGTCTATATGTCTTAAACTTGTGACAGATTCAGCTCAAGATGAAAAAGTGAGACCTCTAAAGTGTGTCCTGTCCTGGACAAAGTGTGTCCTGTCCTGGACAAAGTGTGACCTGTCCTGGACAAAGTGTGTCCTGTCCTGGACAAAGTGTGTCCTGTCCTGGACAAAGTGTGTCCTGTCCTGGACAAAGTGTGACCAAACTCTGCTCTGTCCCAGTTCTCGATGGGTCCACATTGTGACATCCGTGACTCGTTTGGACACCTGAGACTCTGTTCAGATGAAGAGGAGGAGCGAGGAGTCCTCATCACTGCAGCCACCATCGACAAAGGTACATCCACCTCCACAAAACCCTTTAGATTGGATTATTTATTAGAATAATAAAAGTAAATATGTTAAATCAGACCTGTTCTATAAACTGTCCAGATGTTTCTCCATGTTCCACAGTGAAGCTTTAAACAGACGTGTTCAAACTGCTCAGATGTTTCTCATGTTCTGGTCGTTTCTTCTCGTTGAGCCTCTGAAGTTTTATTTGGACTGATTCATGTTTGAGTTTAATCTTTAATCCACTATTTTCAGGACACCATTTTGACGAACTGCGTCCGTTTAACCCCCACCGTGACACGCCCCCTGTGACACGCCCCCCGTGACACGCCCCCTGTGACATGCCCCCGTGACACGCCCCCTGTGACACGCCCACTGTGACGTCCACACTTCCTTGTCCAGTTTTATTTTCTTAATCGTTGATACTCGTAGGATTCTGCAGCATCGCGTCGTCATTTTGGTCCAAATGAATAAAAAAGCTCTGCTCTGGTGTGACGTGCATCTGTCCATAGGGGGCGCTGCAGCATGAGGCGTTTGGTGACACTGGACACTGGACACCACAGTTTTCTCTTGCTTCTTTTATTCGATTGTTTTAGATGAATATTGTGATTTAAAATGTGTAAATTATAACAGAATGATCCACAGAGGTGAGAACCATAAAGACACAAGCTCAACAGGAATAATTTAAATATTTGTAAATGATGTTTGTGTCTTTCAGATTTCCTTGTGTGTGGAGACGTTAAAGGAAACATGTGGTTTAACTTTTCTGCAGACATGTCATCTCAGAGAGACCGACAACCAGTGAGTTAATAATAATAATAATGATGATAATAATAATAATAATAATAATAATAATGATAATGATAATGATAATGATAATGATAATGATAATGATGATGATGATGATAAATGGCCCTCGCGACCGTGGGAAGCAGAATCACATAAACCTCATCTTGACGTGTGATTCAATATTTCCAGTGTTACTTGAGGGTAAATGTTTCCAGCCCATTGTAACTTTGCAGGGGGCGCTGGAGAGCCATTTTTAAAGATGATGTTTTAATCCATTTTGTCGAGCTCCTCAGAACACACAGATGCTACGTTGGATTTGTCCACATCCGACAATTTTTTCAAGAGTTACAGGGATTTTTAGGTTTTCAAAATGGCCTGACCCCTGACCTTGAGACTTATGTAAATTATTTTAACAACTTTTGACCCCAGACATGTCCTGATGATGGCCGACGCCCTGTGTGGTTTTAGGGCGGGGCCTGTAGGGTTTAGGGCGGGGCCATAATATTTTTCTGTTTCAAGATTCTCTTTGTACCTGCCAAGTTTTATGAGCCCACAACGAAATAATAGGCTCCACCCCCTCCTCTCTCATAATGTATTTAAATTTTCCAGAGGCACCACTGACAACTTTTCTGTTCCAATAAAAGTGACCGAGGCAGATCCAAATATACAAAATATATAAATATATGTAAATCCTCGTGTGGGGCGTGTGTGGAAACGTAGTGACGGAAAACTAACTGGACACAGACGTCAGTTTTAAAGTCGTGCACATGAAGATGATTTTTACCAAACAGAATCGGTTGATGATTCAGACGTCGTTCCACAGGATGATCAATAATAATCTGATTAAAGATGATGAACGGATGAGTTTGGGAATCTGTAGATACTTGATCAGACTCACTATGACACAAAACCTCCTGTAACTGGAGAAGATGTGGGACGGCCCATATTCTGCGGGACGGCCCATATTCTGTGGGACGGCCCATATTCTGTGGGACGGCCCATATTCTGTGGGACGGCCCATATTCTGCGGGACGGCCCATATTCTGCGGCCCACTGGTGAACCCGGACTCTCAGACACTGGACATATGTGTCTTTGAGTCGAGCGTTTCATTGTTTAAAAATGACTTTTCTAAATTCAGTTCTACCTGTTTGACTCAGAGGTAAATGCAGAGGTGGGCGGGGATAGGGGGTAGGTGAAAACAGGATTAAAGCATCATTCACTTTCTCATCATCTGTCCCTTTAATGACTTTTCTAACGTCAGGCGCACGCCGAGAGGATCACAGCCCTGAGACTGACGCCAGACGCCATCGTCTCCGCCTCCCTCGACAAAACCATCAAAGTCTGGGACCGAAGAACCAAGAAACAGGTCAGACACAAACACGGACAAACTACACGATAAACACGGGCAAACTACACGATAAACACGGACAAACTACACGATAAACACGGATAAATGACACGATAAACACGGACAAACTACACGGTAAACACGGACAAACTACACAATAAACACGGATAAATGACACGATAAACACGGACAAACTACACGATAAACACGGACAAACTACACGGTAAACACGGACAAACTACACGATAAACTACACGATAAACACGGATAAACTACACGATAAACACGGATAAACGACACGATAAACACTGACACATTTATCACTGACACACACTGGATCACACACATTAGTGTGTTGTTGTGTTGATAGTTGTTCTTTTGTGCGTCTTCTCAGTTGGGGATGTTTGTTTGTGTTTGTTGTTGTGTGCTGTTGTGTGTTGTTGTGTTAATAGTTCTTTTGTGTGTCTTAGTTGGGGATGTTCGTTTGTGTTGCGCCCGTCGTTCATTTGGAGATTGATCCTGAAGACAAAACCAAACTGGTTTGTGGAGACCGACTCGGAAACATCTACTTCCTGTCCTGGACACAATAAAGACCTGAACATCCTGCGGCGTGACCCCGGCGTGACCCCGGCGTGACCCCGGCATGACCCCGGCATGACCCCGACTTAAACACTGCAAAAACAACAGCTCCTGTTAAAACTGCTTGAATCAATAATGAGGATATTTATCATGACCTGGACATAAACCACAGACAGAGCTGAAACAGTGTCTCCTCTGTCCTCTCTGTGTCCCCTCTGTCCTCTCTGTGTCCTCTCTGTGTCCTCTCTGTGTCCCCTCTGTCCTCTCTCTGTGTCCTCTCTGTCTCCTCTGTGTCTCCTCTGTGTCCTCTCTCTCTGTCCCCTCTGTCCTCTCTCTGTCTCTGCTGCTTCAGACTCATTCTGGTCTTAAATGTTCGTATTAACCCTCTACATGATCCTGGGGTTTTTATTTCACTATTGTGTCTGTAAATCAAGATCTGAACATTAATAACAGACAAATCAGGTCCTTCTTTCTTATATATAAATACACACACACAGGTTTACACACACACACACCCCCCCACACACACACACGGAACAGAACACAAAGAACAACATTTAATGTGAAACATCAGTTTCTACATAAAGAGTTTTTCCTGGTATCGGTTCCGTGTAAAGTATCAAGTCTTAGTATCGAGACTTTTCTGCATCAAGTGACTGATAAACTGATAAACTCAGTGTGTTCTTATTATTTGAAGTAGTTCTCATTAGAAAAGAACCTTTAGTTCATGTTGAGTTGTTAATATTAATATTTAAAAAATGTAAAATGGATTTTGTCGCCTGTAGCTTAATTGTCTCACACTATTTTTCAACAGTTTTAACTGATCTGGTCTGGTCTGATCTGGTCTGATCTGGTCTGGTCTGATCTGGTCTGATCTGGTCTGGTCTGATCTGGTCTGGTCTGATCTGGTCTGGTCTGATCTGGTCTGATCTGGTCTGATCTGGTCTGATCTGGTCTGATCTGGTCTGATCTGGTCTGGTCTGATCTGGTCTGATCTGGTCTGGTCTGATCTGGTCTGATCTGGTCTGGTCTGGTCTGATCTGGTCTGGTCTGATCTGGTCTGTTTTTTTAAACTGCACTGACTCAGACATGGAGCTTTTCAAAATAAATGAAACATTTTAAAAATAAATTGTGTCTTTATTATTTGGCTCAGTGGAGCTTCACAACAAGAAGGTTCTGGGTTCAATCCCTGGCTCACCAAAACTTTTGTGTGTTCTCTCTGTGTCTGTGTGGAGTTTGTTTGTTCTCTCTGTGTCTGTGTGGAGTTTGTTTGTTCTCTCTGTGTCTGTGTGGAGTTTGCGTGTTCTCTCTGTGTCTGTGTGGAGTTTGTTTGTTCTCTCTGTGTCTGTGTGGAGTTTGCGTGTTCTCTCTGTGTCTGTGTGGAGTTTGTTTGTTCTCTCTGTGTCTGTGTGGAGTTTGCGTGTTCTCTCTGTGTCTGTGTGGAGTTTGCGTGTTCTCTCTGTGTCCATGGAGTTTGCGTGTTCTCTCTGTCTGTGTGGAGTTTGCGTATTCTCTGTGTCTGTGGAGTTTGCGTGTTCTCTCTGTGTCTGTGTGGAGTTTGCGTGTTCTCTCTGTGTCTGTGTGGAGTTTGCGTGTTCTCTCTGTGTCCATGGAGTTTGTTTGTTCTCTCTGTGTCTGTGTGGAGTTTGCGTGTTCTCTCTGTGTCTGTGTGGAGTTTGCGTGTTCTTTCTGTGTCTGTGTGGAGTTTGCGTGTTCTCTCTGTGTCTGTGGAGTTTGCGTGTTCTCTCTGTGTCTGTGGAGTTTGCGTGTTCTCTCTGTGTCTGTGTGGAGTTTGCGTGTTCTCTCTGTGTCTGTGTGGAGTTTGCGTGTTCTCTCTGTGTCTGTGTGGAGTTTGCGTGTTCTCTCTGTGTCTGTGTGGAGTTTGCGTGTTCTCTCTGTGTCTGTGTGGAGTTTGCGTGTTCTCTCTGTGTCTGTGGAGTTTGCGTGTTCTCTCTGTGTCTGTGGAGTTTGCGTGTTCTCTCTGTGTCTGTGGAGTTTGCGTGTTCTCTCTGTGTCTGTGTGGAGTTTGCGTGTTCTCTCTGTGTCTGTGTGGACACATTTAGGGCTGGTTCCTTGACTCTCGGTTTAAATGATGAGAAAAGTTTAACCTTTAACTGAACAGACACATCAAATCAGTGACATCTGCAGCTTTTTACATCAAAAACATCAGAAATCAAAGGTAAACTGTCCAAACCAGAGAGAGACTCATCCTGTGTTTGTGTCCAGGAGGTCAGACGACTGTAACGTCCTGATCACTGGACTCTCCAAACGAGCCACAGAACAGAACATCCAGAACATCCAGAACATCCAAAACACTGCTGCTCGGGTCAGGACTAGAACCAGGAAGTACTTCACACATGTGTCCTGTGGCTCAGGTCTGTGGCTCCTGTGGCTCCTGTGGCTCAGAGACTTTAAAGCAGCTCTGTGTGTATAAGTCTCTCCATGGCCTCGGTCCAAAGTTCATCTCTGACATGTTAGTGCCACATGAACCATCTCACAGTCTGAGGACTTCAGGGACCGGCCTCCTGCTGGTCCAGAGTCAGGACTAAACATGAGGAATCAGAGTTTAAGTTTTATGAAGCTAAAACCTGGAACATTCTTCCTGAAGATGTGAGACAGACTCGACTTTGACAATGTTTAAATCCAGACTCTGTTCTGTTCATCTGTGACTGAAAGGTTTTTATTCTGCCTCTTCTCTTTTAATGGTAAATTTATGATGATTATTTGTGATTATTTATGTTTTGATTTGTGTGATTTTAATGTCTTTCTTATTCTGTAAAACACTTTGAATTACTTTGTGTACGGATTGTGCTATACAAATAAACTCGCCTTTGCCTTAAAGTGGAGTCCAGAGACACAGTAGCGAGGTACTTCCTGTCTGCAGAGAGGTCACTTCCTGTTATAGTGTCATTGTGTCCCGTCACAACAGCCGTCCTGTGGAAACAACAACAACAATGAATTTATGGACTTTATGAGCCAAAGGTTTGGACACGCCCACTCAAGCAATTTTTTATTTATTTTTACCATTTCAAACATTTAATAAAGACCAAAAACATGAAGAAAGAAATATGGAATTATGCAGTAAAGAAAAAAAGGTAAATAATGATAAATAATAAATCATTTTAATATTTTATATTAAAATCCTCAAACTACTCGCCCTTTGCCTTTGCATCATTGGGCATAAAAAGGCGCAACAGCGCCCCCTGCAAAAGTCAAAATACATTGCACCAATGGGAGACGTCCCAACGTCAACTTTGCCGTAGAGCCACAAAGTTTGGTTCACATGTTCTTTAAATGATACCAAACAAAAAATAATATCATGGCCACGCCCCCTGACACACCGGAAGTCGGCCATCTTGGATTGAAAATTCCGATATGCAATTTCCCCATTTTCACTCACGTCGCATTTTAATCAACTCCTGAGGGATGAAAAATCACTACATCATCTACACAAATGGGGCATCAAAGGTTCTCCAGTTTATGATGATGTCCATCACGGTTTCCGTGCGGCGAAGACGCAAAATTCCATCGGAATTTTTAAAATTTTCACATGTCAAAATTTGCTCCTGTTTGTGCAACAAAAATCTGATTGGGCTCAAATTCAAATCAGTTGTAAAACTCTCTTGTCTAAACCTACTCATTTTGAAAGATAAATTGGCGCGATAGCGCCCCCTACAGAATATCAAATTTGTATGGAGGGCCGAAAATTTTGTTTTCCCAAATGTTACCAAATTTGATACAAAATTCCATTGGATCATCCCAACCAATAAAGTCAATCAGACCCATGTTGTATTGTTCACTGTGTTGCCATGGAGATGTGCCAAACAGCTCATGTTATCCTAATGGGAAAATGTCCAAATTTTTGTACATTTCTAAGTCTTATAACAACTTCTTTGCCAAATTTCACATTCCTCAATGAAGCTCAGTGATTCTTCAGGTCGTCCACGTCACAAAAGTCTGGGGGGCCAAGTTTGTATTTTGCACGGTGTTGCCATGGCGATGCCTGGAAAAACCCATGTTTATGCATTTTATGCATCAGCACTTCCAATGTCGTTTGACTTCGTTTTATTGCGACTTTGTGCTGGACTTTTCACCAGAGGCAAGTGACACGTCATCGCCACCTACAGGAAGCGCCGGGTTGGCCAAGTATGATGCCGCTTGCGGCTTTAATTTTTATGTTTTTTCTGTTTATATTGTATTTTCAATTCAATTCATTTATTTTTGTAACGCCCAAAATCACAACAACAGTTGTCTGAAGGGCGTTCATGTTTTGGTTGATGGGGGAAACCGGAGTACCCGGAGGAAACCCATCCAGACACGAGGAGAAACATGAAAAACTCCACACAGAAAGGCCTGGGCGACCCGGGGATCAACCAAACCTTCTGCTGTGAGACATGAGCCACTCAGCCACCGAGATATACACACAAAAACACAACAACACACAAAAACACACAACACACAAAAACACACAACACACAAAAACACACAACACACAAAAACACAACAACACACAAAAACACACAACACACAAAAACAAAACAACACACAAAAACAAAACAACACACAAAAACACAACACACAAAAACAAAACAACACACAAAAACAAAACAACACACAAAAACACAACAACACACAAAAACAAAACAACACACAAAAACAAAACAACACAAAAACACAACAACACACAAAAACAAACAACACACAAAAACAAACAACACACAAAAACACACAACACACAAAAACACACAGCACACAAAAACAAAACACACAAAAACAAACAACACACAAAAACAAACAACACACAAAAACAAAACAACACACAAAAACAAACAACACACAAAAACAAAACAACACACAAAAACAAACAACACACAAAAACAAAACAACACACAAAAACAAAACAACACACAAAAACAAACAACACACAAAAACACACAACACACAAAAACACACAAAAACAAAACAACACACAAAAACAAAACAACACACAAAAACAAAACAACACACAAAAACACAACAACACACAAAAACAAACAACACACAAAAACAAAACAACACAAAAACAAAACAACACACAAAAACAAAACAACACACAAAAACAAAACAACAGGAAAAATCAGACAAAACAAGAAAAATCGGCCAGACGAGGAGGAGGGGGGCGGAGGAGGAGAGAGTAGCTGTCATCGGGGCATATTTTAAACATGGCGCCCATGAGCCTCATCGGGTTCCCCGCATAAATAAAGATAAATAAATGAAGCGAGCGGCTGATGATCCAACCAGGCCAAGTTTCATTTCAGATCTGTGGCCAATGTACAACACGGACTTCTGCACCACCTCCTCAAGATCTACACCTCATTCAGTAAGTAAAGAGCAGCCACACCTCTGCAGCCTGCCCCGAGGCAGCTGTGACTCCAGAAGGATCTTCTCTCTGTGTGGAGTTTGACACACGCTCGGTTTCACAGAGGCTCATTAAACCTCCGTCGTGATGGGAACAGGAGGAACTTTACTAAAAGAATCAGCTTCATCTTTTAAAATGTCCTGAACCTGCTCAGAGCAAAGAGCCACATTTACCTCCTGATTCAGACAAAACGGATCCAATAAAACTACGATAAAACATGGACAAGTGTAACCCCCCCCGAGCATCACGTTAGCATCACGTTAGCATCACGTTAGCATCACGTTAGCATCACGTTAGTTTATAATAAGCACATGTGACTCAGAGATGATGTTTCTACATGAAACTGTCACTGAGTCACATGGAGTCGATTTAAAACGACGTAAACTATTTCTCAACTAGAATTATAATTTTGTACCATATTTACATCAAAATAATCCAACAATCACCAACAATCTGTTAGTTTAGAAAATTAAACGGTCGGTCAGCACATCCTCTGTGTCCAAAGAGTAAAAGAATAAAACGTAAAGTGAACCTGGTCACACCTGAAACACGTGGGACTGAATCAAGAAAGTCATTATCCCCACGTGACTCAAACAGGAAGTGAACAGAGCGAGTGACAGGAAGTGAACAGAGCGAGTGGATCACACTTCGGCCGTGTCTCAATTCGCCAAATGCTCCTTTTGAAGGTTCCCTTCTCAGTTCTCCTCAGTGCAGTTTGAAGGTTCCGGAGGAGAATCTGTCCTCCTCAGTGTCGTCTCCATCTTGCTGAAGTGGGACAGGTCCACACCACGGACCGCACTTCCACCTCTGTCTTTGAGCGTACGATACGTACATTATGTACGATATTTTTAATGATTTATTATTTAATAGAAGAAAAGTCAAGATGTCGTCACAGCCGTTTCTTTCTGTTTAGATTGAATATCAATAGGCAAAAATAACGTTTGAGGTGATTTTTTTTCTCATTTGTAGCTACTTCATAACTTTAACAAAATAAACCTTGTGAAAACGTAATAACAGAGACAGAGGAAACAGGATCATTTTCACATTCATAGTCTATAAACCAGAGACACTGATTAGTTGTACATATAGTGGGATATTTCAGTTTAATGGTTCAGTATTTTGTCCAGTGGCTGCACCACTTTAATAACAGTAGAGGGCGCTGTTTCCCTTCTATGTCGTGCCAGTTCTTTTCATCTTATTATTGTGAAGTATTTTCTATCAGTGCAGCTACATCAAACTAGTGTCTTGATTTAATAACACGAAGGTAAATGACACGTGTCCACCAGGGGGCGCAGACGTATGGAATGTACCGGAACTCATGAAGATTTTGTGCCCGTCTCAGGACTCTGTTCTGTCTGTTCTGTCTGTTCTGTCTGTTCTGTCTGTTCTGTCTGTTCTGTCCTTTCCTCAGAGTCCGTTGCTTCATTGTTCATTATCTGTGTGGATCATTAAACTCTTCTGACTTTATGTTTCTCTTGGTCTTTGACACAATAGAAACGAACATTCTTAAATTTTTCTTATTGCAATAATAATTTTTAATGATAATATGTATTATTATTATTAAGTGGCTCTTTTCACACAGAGCTGTGGCTCTTTTTACACAGAGCTGTGGCTCTTTTCACACAGAGCTGTGGCTCTTTTCACACAGAGCTGTGGCTCTTTTTACACCTTCTCTGCCTGGACCGACTTGTGAGAGCTGAGATTCAGGTCTTCATCTTCTGGCTGGTTGGTGCCCCACCCCCTCATCTCACACCGGGTGCTGCTCCACTGTCCACCACATCGTTCATGGGCGGGGTTTGCAGGGCTGACTGGGGCAATAGACGACTGGCATGTCACTTTAGAGAAATCGGAAAGAATATTGATAGTACTGCTCATGTTACATCACATATATTTACAGTCAGTGTTTACAGGTAATCACCCTGAAACACGTCCAATAACAATTTGAAACTTGCTATTCTGTAAATACCTGGATATAATCATGATCCATGGGCAGCTCCTCCAGGGCAGAGACCTCCGCTGGTCCACTGTGCTCCAGCGACGGCCTCCACTTCATTGTCCCCCTCGTCCTCCACTACATTCTCCTCTGGCTCGTCCTCCAGGGCCACAGTGTCTCCTGCCCCAAGGCAGATGTGGAGGACGGCACAGTGATGAGCTATGACAAGAAAATATGATTTAGTCTTTCACAATCACATTTTTCATGATATTTAACATTTGACTTACATGTGGTGCAAAGGTGTGGTGGACCTCCAGTGCATGAAAAACGATGGCCCTGAATCTTGTTTTCATCATTCCAAAGGCACGCTCAATAATTGAACGTGCCTTTGGATGATGAAAATTGAAGGGCTGGGCTCCCACACCTTGCACTGGCTCTTGTAGGGAGTGATGAGGGGGAGTGGACGCTGGAGACAGGGGTACCCTCCATCTCTGAGGATGAAGTATCCTGGAGGAGGATCCAGTCCTCTCTGGTACAGAAGACTGTATCGAAGCATCTGGCATCATGGACAGAACCAGGCCACCTCACTTAGGTGTCTATGAAGTGGCCCTGATGGTCACAGCCTGAAGGATGATGCTGGGAAACAGTTTCCTGTTTCTGTAGCTGTGACCATCAGGGCCGCTGGGTGGCCTGATTCTTACATGGCAGCCATCTATTGCCCCAGCTGCTCTCCTAAAGGCCCTGTGCCTCGCCAGCCGTGCAAACCCACGGGTCACTGCCTCAAAGTCATCGTTGGTAAGGAGGTGAATGACTTTGTGACACCACCACCTCCCCAGTGACCCTGTGGACGATGGGGTGGACAGTGGAGCGTGGTATCCCAAACACTCAGGACACCACCCGGTACGATGTCCCACAGCCAGAAGAGGAAGACCAAGACCTCGAGCTCAGCACCCCGTCCGTGCCGTCGGTCCAGCTCCAGAAGGAGCATTAGCACTGCCAAGGATTCCCTGCTCAGCCCAAAGTCAGGGCCGTGTGTCTTTGTGATTAAAGAACCTTTCCAGCTCTGGCACACTCAGGTTAACACTGCAGTACAGTCTTCAGCGCTGGTTTGGGGAAAGAAACAGTTACATTCAGTAAAGGTCTGTGCAGTTATTCCCTGACAATAAGAATAATAATACATTATTATCATTAGAAGTTATTATTGCAGTAATAACAATAATAAGATGAATTTAACTGGCGTGGCATAGAAGGTAAACAGCGCCCTCTACTGGTATTAAAGTGATTTAGCCATGGATCAAATCAAACCTGCCCCAAATACTGAACCATTAAAATACACAACATCCCACTTTGTACAACTAATAAGTGTTGGTTTATAAACTCTGGTTTATAAACTATGAATGTAAAAATGATATTGTTACCTCTGTCTCTGGTAGTCTCTAGTGTATTAAGACGATATATTTGGTTAAAATTATGAAGTAGCTACAAATAGGAAAACAATCACCTGGAACCTTAGATTTACCTGTTGATGTTCCACAGAAAACATGAATTATTTTCTTCATTCAATCTAAAAAGAACTGAACGCCTTAACTCTTCTTCTATTAAATTATGAAAAATGAAAAATAAAAAGATCATTAATTTACTGTCCATTTTACACCTATGGTCACATCCAACGGCGTATAGTTACTCACCAGCCGTCGCCTTTAGTAGTAATGTAAGCCACGTATCGTACGCTCAAAGACAGAGGTGGAAGTGCGGTCTGTGGTGTGGACCTGTCCCATTTCAGCAAGATGGAGACGACACTGAGGAGGACAGAGTCTCGTCCAGATCCTTCAAACTGCACTTTGAGGAGAACTTCGACGGGAACCTTCAAAAGGTGCATTTGGTGAATTGGGACACGCCCTCAGATCGTCCTCATGTCTCTGTGGTACTTCCTGCTTGGCTCCATTCATGTTTTTTTCTTTTTGACTTCCTCCTCTTCTTCTTCACCAGATCCCGCTCCCTGGACCTGTCTCACCTCCGACCCTGCTCTGCTCTACCGGTGCCGTCCCGTCTCAGACTCTGCTCCTCACGCCCTGTCCTTGGTCCACAGCACAAACTCCATTGATCTCTGTCATTTTCTGCACTTCTGTAAACAAACACTGTTAAACCCCGAGTTCTGTGTTTTTGGTCACGACAAAGATCAAGATCAGATCTTTGTTCTTTAAAATCTGGAGGAAACACTTTTCACACCAGTCCAAGAAGTCACAGCACGGCCATGACCCGTCTCACTGTCCCATAGCCCCGTCTCACTGTCCCATAGAGCCGTAGACCCGTCTCACTGTCCCATAGCCCCGTCTCACTGTCCCATAGTCCCGTCTCACTGTCCCATAGACCCGTCTCACTGTCCCATAGACCCGTCTCACTGTCCCATAGAGCCGTAGACCCGTCTCACTGTCCCATAGACCCGTCTCACTGTCCCATAGCCCCGTCTCACTGTCCCATAGACCCGTCTCACTGTCCCATAGAGCCGTAGACCCGTCTCACTGTCCCATAGACCTGTCTCACTGTCCCAGAGCCGTCTCACTGTCCCATAGACCCGTCTCACTGTCCCATAGACCCGTCTCACTGTCCCATAGAGCCGTAGACCCGTCTCACTGTCCCATAGACCCGTCTCACTGTCCCATAGCCCCGTCTCACTGTCCCATAGACCCGTCTCACTGTCCCATAGAGCCGTAGACCCGTCTCACTGTCCCATAGACCTGTCTCACTGTCCCAGAGCCGTCTCACTGTCCCATAGACCCGTCTCACTGTCCCATAGACCCGTCTCACTGTCCCATAGAGCCGTAGACCCGTCTCACTGTCCCATAGACCCGTCTCACTGTCCCATAGACCCGTCTCACTGTCCCATAGAGCCGTAGACCCGTCTCACTGTCCCATAGACCTGTCTCACTGTCCCATAGACCTGTCTCACTGTCCCATAGAGCCGTCTCACTGTCCCATAGACCCGTCTCACTGTCCCATAGACCTGTGTCCTCTTCGTTGCTCAGGGTCCAGCCCACAGGACGGCCCCAGTGGGACAGGATGACGGGTCAAATGCAGAGAACAATGAACCCGACCTGAACCTTTTCAGGACTTTGAACAGAAAAATGAGCATCACTGATCATAAATAAATAATCACATTAAACTTTTACATCACATAATCTGATGTTTGGAGGTTTTAAACATGTATAAATATAAACATGTTTTAAACATGTATAAATATAAACATGTTTTAAACATGTATAAATATAAACATGTTTTAAACATGTTATAAATATAAACATGTTTTAAACATGTTATAAATATAAACATGTTTTAAACATGTTATAAATCTGTTTCCTCCTGAGAAACACTTGGACTTATGTTTCAGTCACATGTTTGAATAATCCTGGATTATTCACCTCAAAATGCTGTTTCACTTTGTGATGTCATGAAGTGATTTAAAGTTCACACTTTTAGCCTCAAATGAACTTGGCTCTTTCTCTTTGCTCTTTTCCTTCTGTTCCCCCCCCCGCGCACCTGGAGCTCAGCGCCATCACCTTCACCTGCTGCTGAGGATATGAGGACTCGACTGAAGACACTCGGGGCCAGACCGTCCGTGTGAACGTGAAAGCTCCAGCTCAGTTTTTGTATCTCTTTGTCTTCATGCTCTCATTGGATTTTGTCATCTTCCAGATTCCTGTCCTCGCTCGTTCCTGCTCCTGCCTCTGCGCTACGGCACAGTCGTCCCTCCGTCTCGTTACCTGTCCTGTCCTGTCCTGTCCTGTCCTGTCCTGTCCTGTCCTGTCTTGGTCTCCGTCTTGCTCCTCACCTCCGGCCTTGGACTCCACTCTCTGGACTACGCCGGTCCTGCCTGTCCTGGTCTCGTCCCGCTCCCTGATTCCTCGTGTGTTTGATTGAACTGATTATTCACCGTTTGTGTAATAAACTGTAAACTTGCCCCGAGTCTGCGTCTTGGTCCTACCCGCACCGTTACGACAAAAAGAAAACATTTTCACTGAGAAACAAAAAACTTTTTTATGCATCTGGCCCTTTATTGATTATTTTAATAATGGATCAATACCAAGACGGTCCTCATATATATATATATATATATATATATATATATATATATATATATATATATATATATATATATATATATATATATATATATATATATATATATATATATATATATATATATATATATATATATATATATGGGTGTGTGTGTGTGTGTATAGAACTGTAGATATGTGTCCATATATGTTTAGGTGCAGGTATTCTGTTTTTTGTTTTTTTTCTCATTTAAGTGTGTGTATATATGTACATTTATTTATTTTCTTTACTTTTATTTAATTATCTTGTTCAGTTGTTCAAAAACGCAATAGAGTTTAAAAAAAAGTTGGATCTTTTCACGTTGGTCAAAAACAGGAAAACGACCTGAAACTCACCTCAAAGGTTTAAAATATATTTGACAAAATCTGTTTTTTGTTCTTGTTTTGTACATTTGTATTCACTTTAACTGATCTTTTTTAATGATTCAATATTTGTGTTAAATCTATAAAATCTGTTCATTTTGATCCTTTTTTCAATCAACAGCATTTATCCAGCAGAGGGCGCAGTGCACCAGGACGAATGTTTGTCTTCAACAGGAATTCTTTGAGTCTTTGAACTAAACTGCTCCTCCTCCTCCTCCTCCTCCTGCTCTTTCTCCTCTTCCTCCGGCTGCTCCTCTTCTTTTATTTGGTGACTTGTATGGTCCTCCCTCTGACCTCTGACCTCTGACTTCATGTCTCACTACAGCCTCCTCCTCACGCACCTGTCACATGTGTCACACGTGTCACACCTGTCACATGTTCACACCTGTCACATGTTCACACCTGTCACATGTGTCACACCTGTCACATGTGTCACACCTGTCACATGTGTCACACCTGTCACGTGTCACTCTTGGATCCAGGAGATAAACACATGAACCTTCACATTTTCATGTTTCTCTGATTTTCATAATGTGAGTGTTGAATTTCCGAGTTGTCCCTGAAGTCTCCGCGCTGAGGACACGCCCCTAAAAACAGCGGCACACAGACTGTCTCAAACTGTCTCACATCTCCGTCTCAAACTGTCTCACACCTCCGTCTGAGACACTGCGCCCGAGCTCCACACAGCGCAGGAGGAGTAACGCAGGAGGAGTAACGCAGGAGGAGTAACGCAGGAGGAGTAACGCAGGAGGAGTAACGCAGGAGGAGTAACGCAGGAGGAGTAACGCAGGAGTCGGTCTCGGATCTTTACGCGTTTGAATCAAGACAAACTTTCTCCAGGATTGACCTGATTTTACGTGACTATGGTACGTGAACAACACGAGTGACCTGATGCACTCAGGTCCACACATCTGAGTAAAACGAGTCTGACTTGAGCCAAATGTTTGTAAAAAGTCAAACTTTTTAAAGTCTTGCGTCTCTGCGCAGGATCGATACGACAGTTTGGATCTGGACCTGGAGTGTGATGGAGGAGGAGGAGTCTCTGTGAGTCACTGGACACTTTCATTTGAAATGTTTGTGGTCAGATTAGTCAGTGGACCTGGTTTAGACCTGGTTTAGACCTGGTTTAGGGGTCAGGGTGGGGGTCAGGGTGGTGTCAGGGTGGGGGTCAGGGTGGGGTCAGGGTGGGGTCAGGGTGGGGGTCAGGGTGGGGTCAGGGTGGGGGTCAGGGTGGGGGTCAGGGTGTAGGTCGGCGTAGGTCAGAGCTGGGGTAATGACAGAGTTTGTCCTCGTGAACAGGACGTCGGCGTAAACGTCTAAAGTGAAAGCGTCTCAGTCTCTGACGTCGTCGTGGAGACGGTCAAACACTTTAAAGTTTGTTTCTGGACTTTTCATAAACACAAACGTTTTGTCTGTATTTTCAGGACGCTCAGACGCGGCGGGACACACTGGTTTATTTCATTTTTCTGTTTGTATTTTTCTGATTTCATAGAGTCACATATGAGGAGACTGTTAAAGACGCACTATGGAACTTTTCTTAGAATCACCTTTTTCTTTTGCTTTTGTCTAGAATGTTCCACAGTCTGGCTTTTTTTTTGCTCAAATTTATCTTGGAAAAACATGTATTTATTGTAAACAGAGTCGCCCCTCCACAGATCTGAACTGTAACTTGCCCTGGTGGCGTCACGTGTTTGTTTACATGAAGGTCGATTAGTTTCATGACATTAATGACACACTGTGGAACATTCCAGAGCAACAACAGTCCGGCTCGTTCTCTTGTGTTTACTGAACTCGCTCCATTTACAGTTTGACTGAAACGACTTCACTCGAAAACCATTTGTCCAGTGACAGATTTAAATTTTCTTTTCCTGAGACTTAAACTCGTCCCATGTTGGACGTTTGTCGTTTCCTCAGGTTCGTGTTGGCCCCAGACGAACACGACGAACACAGTATCGATACTGGGAGACTCGATACTCGATACTGATTCCACAATGAGAATAAAAACACTGTTTATTTAGACAAATATATGTAGGCTCATAGTGGCCCTGGTTTAGTCCTGGTTTAGTCCTGGTTTAGTCCTGGTTTAGTCCTGGTTTAGTCCTGGTTTAGTCCTGGTTTAGACCTGGTTTAGTCCTGGTTTAGTCCTGGTTTAGTCCTGGTTTAGTCCTGGTTTAGTCCTGGTTTAGACCTGGTTTAGTCCTGGTTTAGTCCTGGTTTAGTCCTGGTTTAGTCCTGGTTTAGACCTGGTTTAGACCTGGTTTAGTCCTGGTTTAGACCTGGTTTAGTCCTGGTTTAGTTCTGGTTTAGTCCTGGTTTAGACCTGGTTTAGTCCTGGTTTAGTCCTGGTTTAGACCTGGTTTAGTCCTGGTTTAGTCCTGGTTTAGTCCTGGTTTAGTCCTGGTTTAGACCTGGTTTAGTCCTGGTTTAGTCCTGGTTTAGTCCTGGTTTAGTCCTGGTTTAGACCTGGTTTAGACCTGGTTTAGTCCTGGTTTAGACCTGGTTTAGTCCTGGTTTAGTTCTGGTTTAGTCCTGGTTTAGACCTGGTTTAGTCCTGGTTTAGACCTGGTTTAGTCCTGGTTTAGTCCTGGTTTAGACCTGGTTTAGACCTGGTTTAGACCTGGTTTAGTCCTGGTTTAGACCTGGTTTAGACCTGGTTTAGACCTGGTTTAGTCCTGGTTTAGACCTGGTTTAGACCTGGTTTAGACCTGGTTTAGACCTGGTTTAGTCCTGGTTTAGTCCTGGTTTAGTCCTGGTTTAGTCCTGGTTTAGTCCTGGTTTAGTCCTGGTTTAGTTCTGGTTTAGACCTGGTTTAGTCCTGGTTTAGACCTGGTTTAGACCTGGTTTAGACCTGGTTTAGACCTGGTTTAGTCCTGGTTTAGTCCTGGTTTAGTCCTGGTTTAGTCCTGGACAAACAGGTTTCAGGTCGTACCTATGGAGACATGTTTCTCAAGGACATTTTTGTGCAGTAGAAGGACTTGAGTTGCGGTTGAGATAGTTTAATGCCACAATGCGGAACATTCTTGGCAAAGCAATAACATCTGGAAGTAAAGTTACATAATGTTCCTTTAATGCACCTGACCTGAATCTGGATAAGAATTTAAGATCATGCCACAAAATGATGATGATCTGTAGGTCAAAGGTCAAATATCACTCACTTTGAGTGTAGTAGTAGTAGTAGTAGTAGTAGTAGTAGTAGTAGCAGTAGTAGTAGTAGTAGTAGTAGTAGTATTTGTACAAACGTCTTTTTTACTCCTCTGTCTCTGCAGCACAAAGCTTCACTGTTTGGAGGAATGTTTAAGAAATCTTCAAAGTACCACAGAGAGCACAGAGCGCCCCCTACGGAGCAGAGAGCGCCCCCTACGGAGCACAGAGCGCCCCCTGCGGAGCACACTGCCCCTGTCCACTCAAACGTAAGTCTCCTGGACTCATGGACTCACTGTGTGTAAAGACACACTGTGGAACATCACCTGCTTGTTAGAAAGTTAAAACCTTACACCATTCTCACATACAACAACACGTCAAGGCACGAAAGTACATCAGATACTCCAGTACTCGAGTAAAACAACACGTCAAGGTACAAAAGTACATCAGATACTCCAGTACTCGAGTAAAACAACACCTCAAGGTACAAAAGTACATCAGATACTCCAGTACTCGAGTAAAACAACACCTCAAGGTACAAAAGTACATCAGATACTCCAGTACTCGAGTAAAACAACACCTCAAGGTACAAAAGTACATCAGATACTCCAGTACTCGAGTAAAACAACACCTCAAGGTACAAAAGTACATCAGATACTCCAGTACTCAAACCAACAGCTGAAGGTACAAAAGTACATCAGTGTAGGGCGACGGGGCTGTGTAGGACTGGTGTAGGGCGACAGGTCTGTGTAGGAACGGTGTAGGGCGACGGGTCAGTGTAGGGCGACGGGTCTATGTAGGACCGGTGTAGGGCTACGGGATGGTGTAGGGCGAAGGGTCAGTGTAGGACCTGTGTAGGGCGACAGGTCGGTGTAGAGCGACAGGTCGGCGTAGGGCGACGGGTCGGTGTAGGACTGGTGTAGGGCGACGGGTCGGCGTAGGACTGGCGTAGGGCGACGGGTCGGCGTAGGGCGACGGGTCGGCGTAGGGCGACGGGTCTTGTCTGTTCTGTTTGGGTGAAATACAGTTACACAATAGTTTTGAGCTCTTTTGCCACGCCCCCTTTTCAGTCGACCAATCGATGGGCAGCACACGTCTCTAGAATCTAATGTTAAATAAATAAAAACATTTTCTGAAGTAATGAGGCAGAAAATAAACAGAAATATCATGTCTGCAGAACGGGCTGAGTCTGATTTGGTTTTATTTAAGGGACATGTTATTTCTAAATATTCTGCTGATGTGGCTCACGGCTCAGACTCTGACCAAACGTGGCTCATTTTCTCACGTTTGCCTCGTGTTGAAGCGTCTGGGGAGATTTTCTGAAGTTTTGTCACAGTTGTTGAAATGGAATCTGCTGTTTCTCCAGGACAAAGGCCGAGCCGTGGGAGCGCCCCCTGTCCCTCCTCCCAGACCGGGACACCTCCGTCGGGCTTCACAGGTGAAACAGTTTTATCTGAAACTCCAGGGTGAAGCTGAAACGTTCAACCTGAAACTGTGGAGTTCAGATGTTTCTCCTGTTTCAGTCGTTTCTTCTGGTTGAGCCTCTGAAGTTTTATTCATGTTTGAGTTTAATCTTTAATCTTTAATTGCCCATCGCTCCGTCACCGCCCCGTCTCTGTTTCCTCGTCAAAAACACGTCTGAAGAGGCTTTAAATGTCATCCATGTTTGAATAATCTAGAGATCTCTCCCGGGCCCTATTCAAAACCTCCTTACAGTTAGCAGTACGGGTCTGTACGAGGCTCCGCCCACAAGCCTACGTCACCCATGTACAAGGCTCCGCCCACAAGCCTACATCGCCCATGTACGAGGCTCCGCCCACAAGCCTACATCGCCCATGTACGAGGCTCCGCCCACAAGCCTACATCGCCCACGCTCCACACAACAATCCTCCATAAATAAACAAAAACATGATACAAACTGTGCACTATGACGCGACAAACCTGGTGTGATGGATGCAGCTGATTGTGATAGTGCTCTGAAGAGGGAGCGACTTAGCACAGAGAGCAAAGAGGCGAAACTCAGAGTGTGAAAAATGAAAGTGAAACTTATAAAACGTGAATATGTTGTTTTGGGTGAATATAACAATTTCAAAATAATAAAAGGAAAGATGGAGATTTAAATATGTTACAGATAATGCCCCAGAGAAGTAAATACCTCCTCTTTAATACCCCACAGAAGTAAATACCTCCTCTTTAATACCCCGTAGAGATAAATACCTCCTCTTTAATACCCCGTAGAGATAAATACCTCCTCTTTAATACTCCATAGAGTTAAATACCTCCTCTTTAATACCCCGTAGAGTTAAATACCTCCTCTTTAATACCCCATAGAGGTAAATACCTCCTCTTTAATACCCCATAGAGTTAAATACCTCCTCTTTAATACCCCATAGAGGTAAATACCTCCTCTTTAATACCCCGTAGAGTTAAATACCTCCTCTTTAATACCCCGTAGAGGTAAATACCTCCTCTTTAATACCCCATAGAGTTAAATACCTCCTCTTTAATACCCCGTAGAGGTAAATACCTCCTCTTTAATACCCCATAGAGTTAAATACCTCCTCTTTAATACCCCATAGAGGTAAATACCTCCTCTTTAATACCCCATAGAGTTAAATACCTCCTCTTTAATACCCCATAGAGGTAAATACCTCCTCTTTAATACCCCATAGAGGTAAATACCTCCTCTTTAATACCCCGTAGAGTTAAATACCTCCTCTTTAATACCCCGTAGAGGTAAATACCTCCTCTTTAATACCCCATAGAGTTAAATACCTCCTCTTTAATACCCCATAGAGGTAAATACCTCCTCTTTAATACCCCATAGAGTTAAATACCTCCTCTTTAATACCCCATAGAGGTAAATACCTCCTCTTTAATACCCCATAGAGTTAAATACCTCCTCTTTTGCACAGATGTTTTAATCTGAGTACATTTTTATCCTGGTTTTCTCCTAAAAGGGAGAAACTGACGTCGGTGTAAATGTTTTTGGGACCAGACCAAAGACTCGACTCTGTGTCAAAACTGTGGCTTTACTTTTTTGTTTTTTTCCAGGACAATTTGGATTTGGACCCTGACTCCAGAGCTGATGGTCTGAACGAAAACTCCACGAGCAAAGTGAGTAACAACAATAAAACAAGAGTTTATGAATGTTAAAATGTTTGTGTTATTTTAATGTGTTTAATGTTATTTTAATGTTATTTTAATGTGTTTAATGTTATTTTAATGTGTTTAATGTGTTATTTTAATGTGTTAAACGTGTTCTTGTTCCCTTCAGGAGTCCGGTGGTGTGTTTGGGATCTTTAAAAAGTCTCCTAAAGCCTCACACACGAGACGACCCTCTCAGGTTCACTCTGGTTTACAACAACTTTATAAACGTTATAAAATATTACTCTTCAATTTTCTTACGTCTCATTTTTAGGATATTTTGTCGAGTTCCATTGACGTCAACGGCAGCAACGATGACAATCTGACTCAGGACACGAAGGTCAGAGGATTTTTAAAGACATCTGAATCTGAAGTCAGACTAAAACAAAAACAAAAGAGGACCACAAGGAGGGGCGGAGTCTGGAGGACTAAAGGGGAGGAGGGGCGGAGTCTGGAGGACTAAAGGGGAGAAGGGGCGGAGTCTGGAGGACCAAAGGGGAGAAGGGGCGGAGTCTGGAGGACTAAAGGGGAGAAGGGGCGGAGTCTGGAGGACTAAAGGGGAGAAGGGGCGGAGTCTGGAGGACCAAAGGGGAGAAGGGGCGGAGTCTGGAGGACTAAAGGGGAGAAGGGGCGGAGTCTGGAGGACTAAAGGGGAGAAGGGGCGGAGTCTGGAGGACCAAAGGGGAGAAGGGGCGGAGTCTGGAGGACTAAAGGGGAGAAGGGGCGGAGTCTGGAGGACTAAAGGGGAGAAGGGGCGGAGTCTGGAGGACTAAAGGGAGGAGGGTGGGGTCTGGAGGACTAAAGGGAAGAGGGCGGGGTCTAGAGGTATAAGGCACAGTGATTGGTCTAACAGGTGTCCACACCTCAAACTCCGCCCCTTTGTGTCGTAAACACCTGATCAGGACAGTCCTTTGTGATAAACTGTACAGGGGCAGCACACTCGTGTTATTGACCAGAAAATGCACCAGATTTGCACAAAAGTTGACAAATAAAATGACCAAACACAGTGTTTAGTGGCTGAGGTGGATTTGTGTTTAGTTTCACTTTAGATTCAGTAAATCTAAATGACCCAGAGCGCTGTAAAGGCTGTGGTGGATTCTGGCATCAGCTCCTTTTGTGCCTCATTGTTTTGGGAGAAACACAAGGCTCAGCAGTTTAAACAAACCAGACTGTAACTTTACCGTAGACCGGACCAGTTGCTGTTAACAAAAGTTAATATAACATTTATTTATATTTTTCAGGAGGGAGGAGGGTTCAGCGGGATGCTCAAAAAATCAGCAAAATTTTTCTCTTGGACGCAGTCTCAGGTAAAACTCTATTTGTTTTATGACCTTTAATTATTCTCTGTTGACGTCTGGTGTGGAGCAGGTTTGTGAAAATCTGGATAATGCCAGATTGGTGCGGATCCGTCTGATAAAAAGTGGAACGTTGGGACAGTGGAACAAGCCGATGAATCAAACTGTTTAAATCCAGTTGAGACAAAAGCACAAAGCTCTTCTTCTGTCTGTGTCGCCATGTTTGTTTTGGTTCATTTCACCTTTGTGTCTTGTTTCCAGGTTTGGGTTTGTTCCAGTTTAAATGAAAATATGTCTCTGTTTCTCTTTTCCAGGACGATTTGTCTGATGGCCCTGAATCCACTGAAATCTCTGAGGACACGAAGGTGAAGCAGTGTCAAAAATCACATTGTTTTTTAAATGATAGAGTTATTATAATTCATCATGTGTTATTTTTGTAGGAGAAAGGAGGACTTTTTAGTGGCATGTTTAAAAAGCCAAAAGGAGCAAAAACTCAGTCTCAGGTCAGACATTTTTTTCTCTTTGAAGGAAAGCGAATTGATGTAGGAGTGAAGAGGTTTGTCTGCACATCCAGACAAACCTCTTCACTCCAACAGCGAAAACTCTGTTAGTGTCAAATTGTGGTGTTAATTTGCAGGAGGATCTGACCTCTGACCTCTCCAGCAGCAAAGAGGAGCTCTCAGATAATAACAACACTAAGGTAAAGATGGACTTTAGTGGAATATTAAAATAAAACATGTGAGAGTCAGCGGGAAAACCACCATGTCGCTGGACGCCATTTTGAGGACCATTACGTATAGTTTTATGTTTGTGTTTTACAGGAAAAGAGCCGACTGTTGAGTGGCGTTTTCAAAAAGCACAAACTTGGAGCAAGATCACAGTCTAAAGTAAGTCACAAAAACATTTAAAAAGATCAGGATCAAAATCAAACTTTAAAAGACACGTTTGAGTTTTAACCAGGTTCCTCATCATTAGTGTTTCACCTGTGCACACCTCGACTTTAACTGAAACTGAAGACTCCAGAACAAACACACAGCCACAGAAATGAAATCAGCTGTTTGTTATGGTGAAAGGCTAATGCTAACAAACGAATACAAAAGAACTAGGCTAATGCTAACAAACGAATACAAAAGAACTAGGCTAATGTTAACAAACGAATACAAAAGGACAAAGCTAATGCTAACAAATGAATACAAAAGAACTAGGCTAATGCTAACAAACGAATACAAAAGAACTAGGCTAATGCTAACAAACGAATACAAAGAACTAGGCTAATGTTAACAAACGAATACAAAAGAACTAGGCTAATGCTAACAAACGAATACAAAAGAACTAGGCTAATGTTAACAAACGAATACAAAAGGACAAAGCTAATGCTAACAAATGAATACAAAAGAACTAGGCTAATGCTAACAAACGAATACAAAAGAACTAGGCTAATGCTAACAAACGAATACAAAAGAACTAGGCTAATGCTAACAAACGAATACAAAGAACTAGGCTAATGTTAACAAACGAATACAAAAGAACTAGGCTAATGCTAACAAACGAATACAAAAGAACTAGGCTAATGCTAACAAACGAATACAAAAGGACAAAGCTAATGCTAACAAACGAATACAGAAGGACTAGGCTAATGCTAACAAACGAATACAAAAGAACTAGGCTAATGCTAACAGATGGATACAGAAGAACTAGGCTAATGCTAACAAACAAATACAAAAGGACAAGGCTAATGCTAACAAACGAATACAAAAGGACGAGGCTAATGCTAACAAATGAATACAAAAGGACAAGGCTAATGCTAACACGTGAATACAAAAGGACAAGGCTAATGCTAACACGTGAATACAAAAGGACGAGGCTAATGCTAACACGTGAATACAAAAGGACAAGGCTAATGCTAAGAGATGAATACAAAAGGACAAGGCTAATGCTAAGAGATGAATACAAAAGGACAAGGCTAATGCTAACACGTGAATACAAAAGGACGAGGCTAATGCTAACACGTGAATACAAAAGGACGAGGCTAATGCTAACACGTGAATACAAAAGGATGAGGCTAATGTTAACACGTGAATACAAAAGGATGAGGCTAATGCTAACACGTGAATACAAAAGGACGAGGCTAATGCTAACACGTGAATACAAAAGGACGAGACTAATGCTAACACGTGAATACAAAAGGACGAGGCTAATGCTAACACGTGAATACAAAAGGACGAGGCTAATGCTAACACGTGAATACAAAAGGACGAGGCTAATGCTAACACGTGAATACAAAAGGACGAGGCTAATGCTAACACGTGAATACAAAAGGATGAGGCTAATGTTAACACGTGAATACAAAAGGATGAGGCTAATGCTAACACGTGAATACAAAAGGACGAGGCTAATGCTAACACGTGAATACAAAAGGACGAGGCTAATGCTAACACGTGAATACAAAAGGATGAGGCTAATGTTAACACGTGAATACAAAAGGATGAGGCTAATGCTAACACGTGAATACAAAAGGACGAGGCTAATGCTAACACGTGAATACAAAAGGACGAGACTAATGCTAACACGTGAATACAAAAGGACGAGGCTAATGCTAACACGTGAATACAAAAGGACGAGGCTAATGCTAACACGTGAATACAAAAGGACGAGGCTAATGCTAACACGTGAATACAAAAGGACGAGGCTAATGCTAACACGTGAATACAAAAGGATGAGGCTAATGTTAACACGTGAATACAAAAGGATGAGGCTAATGCTAACACGTGAATACAAAAGGACGAGGCTAATGCTAACACGTGAATACAAAAGGACGAGACTAATGCTAACACGTGAATACAAAAGGACGAGGCTAATGCTAAGAGATGAATACAAAAGGACAAGGCTAATGCTAACAAATGAATACAAAAGGACAAGGCTAATGCTAACACGTGAATACAAAAGGACGAGGCTAATGCTAACACGTGAATACAAAAGGACGAGGCTAATGCTAACACGTGAATACAAAAGGACGAGGCTAATGCTAACACGTGAATACAAAATGACGAGGCTAATGCTAACACGTGAATACAAAAGGACGAGGCTAATGCTAACACGTGAATACAAAAGGACGAGGCTAATGCTAACACGTGAATACAAAAGGACGAGGCTAATGCTAAGAGATGAATACAAAAGGACAAGGCTAATGCTAACAAATGAATACAAAAGGACGAGGCTAATGCTAACACGTGAATACAAAAGGACGAGGCTAATGCTAACACGTGAATACAAAAGGACGAGGCTAATGCTAACACGTGAATACAAAAGGACGAGGCTAATGCTAACACGTGAATACAAAAGGACGAGGCTAATGCTAACACGTGAATACAAAAGGACGAGGCTAATGTTAAGAGATGAATACAAAAGGACAAGGCTAATGCTAACAAATGAATACAAAAGGACGAGGCTAATGCTAACACGTGAATACAAAAGTACGAGGCTAATGCTAACACGTGAATACAAAAGGACGAGGCTAATGCTAACACGTGAATACAAAAGGACGAGGCTAATGCTAACACGTGAATACAAAAGGACGAGGCTAATGCTAACACGTGAATACAAAAGGACGAGGCTAATGCTAACACGTGAATACAAAAGGACGAGGCTAATGCTAACATGTGAATACAAAAGGACAAGGCTAATGCTAACACGTGAATACAAAAGGACGAGGCTAATGCTAACATGTGAATACAAAAGGACAAGGCTAGAATTCTGCGAGATCAAGATTTGAACAGGAAAATTGTCTCATTTCCTTTGTCCAGCCTCTTTTCATCACTTTGAGGTTTACAGTTTACAAAGTGTAAAATGTGTAATTATGTAATAGTTCTGTCTCAATACGAAGCACCTGGAAAAAAGTAAAACAAGAAAAATACCAAAACCATATGTATATCCATGTGCGTATACTCATATATATTATACCAATATATGTATATCCATGTGCGTATACTCCGATATATTATACCAATATATTATATCCATGCGTAGTTTTATCGCTCTGGTCAAAAGGTCAAAAGGTCAATTACTAATGTTTTATTTTCTTCGTTTTCAGGACGACCTGACGGCAGACGGTGAACTGTCAAACAGCCAAGAGGACCTCACTGAGAGTAACACAAAGGTAAGTCTACAAAATGAGCACAAACTAACGACCAATTAAAACTGCAAGTGGTGCTGGGGCCTGTGCTGTTCAGGGCGGGGCCTGTGCGGTTCAGGGCGGAGCCTGTGTGGTTCAGGGCGGAGCCTGTGTGGTTCAGGGCGGAGCCTGTGCGGTTCAGGGCGGAGCCTGTGCGGTTCAGGGCGGGGCCTGTGCGGTTTAGGGCAGAGCCTGTGCGGTTTAGGGCGGGGCCTGTGCGGTTCAGGGTGGGGCCTGTGTGGTTTAGGGCGGAGCCTGTGTGGTTCAGGGCGGGGCCTGTGTGGTTCAGGGCGGGGCCTTGTGGTTCAGGGCGGGGCCTGTGTGGTTCAGGGTTTTTGTGGGCCGGACTCCCATTGGTTCAGTGTAAATCGATTTTTGAGGCGGCACTACTGAGCCGCTCTTCACTCAAACCTGGAGCTCACTGAACTCTGTTTTGTTGTACAAATTGTACAAATACAATAGGGACAAGTCGCACATTCTGCTCGGGTCTTAATAATTAAATTAATATTATTATAATTATTAACAACAACAATAATATTAATAAAACTATCTCCGTATGTTTCACAGGAGAAGAGTGGGATTTTAAGTGGAGTTTTTAAAAAGCCAAAACTTGGAGCCAGATCACAGTCAAAGGTGAGTAAAATGTGCAGCATCTGAACGTGACGACATGAATCTAATCTCACTTTGTTTTGTTTTTAGGACGATCTGTCTGCAGACGCTGAACTCTCAAAAAGCCACGAAAACCTGAACGAAAATAACACGAAGGTACAACTACTGTCGTTTGATATTTAGTTTAATAATGTACTTAAAGTGGACCTACTGTGGGCCTACTGTAGATTAGATTGTTTCCTTCTCATTTACACTCGTAGTTTTGTTTTGAGTGATTCAAATGTTGATATTGTGACATCATCGCTGCGTTTTCAGGAAAAATCTGGACTTTTTGGTGGAATGTTTAAAAAGCAGAAGGGCCTTGGTGCGAAATCACAGTCTCAGGTAAAAGTCTTTACTCTATAAAATACATGTTTATAAGAGTCTTTACTATAAAATACATGTTTATAAGAGTCTTTACTCTATAAAATACATGTTTATAAGAGTCTTTACTCTATAAAATAATGTTTATAAGAGTCTTTACTCTATAAAATAATGTTTATAAGAGTCTTTACTCTATAAAATAATGTTTATAAGAGTCTTTACTCTATAAAATACATGTTTATAAGAGTCTTTACTCTATAAAATACATGTTTATAAGAGTCTTTACTCTATAAAATACATGTTTATGAGTCTTTACTCTATAAAATAATGTTTATAAGAGTCTTTACTCTATAAAATACATGTTTATAAGAGTCTTTACTCTATAAAATACATGTTTATAAGAGTCTTTACTCTATAAAATACATGTTTATAAGAGTCTTTACTCTATAAAATACATGTTTATAAGAGTCTTTACTCTATAAAATACATGTTTATAAGAGTCTTTACTCTATAAAATACATGTTTATAAGAGTCTTTACTCTATAAAATACATGTTTATAAGAGTCTTTACTATAAAATACATGTTTATAAGAGTCTTTACTCTATAAAATACATGTTTATAAGAGTCTTTACTCTATAATGTTTATAAGGGTCTTTACTCTGCATAAAATACCTGTGTGCTCTACAGCAGGTTCTGTTTATATTCTTTGACTGATTTGATGTTTATTTCAGGATGATTTGTCAGAAAACACTGAACTTTCTGGAAGCGCAGACAGTCTGACAGAGAAGCCTTCAAAGGTAAATAAATATTTTCCCGTTTGTCCCATTTTGACCCTGAGGTAATGAGATTATTTTGATTCTACACTCTACAGGATCATTTATCTCTTTTAAATCCTGATTTGCTTCTTTCTGACTTCGGTATCACCGCGGCAACAGCCAATAAAACAGCGTCAGGGACAGACGGCGTGACGGACTCAGAGGCGCCAGATACAAACTCGGGAAACAGACAAAATAATGAGGCGATTTTACGACGCAGCTGTGTAAAGTTAAACTGCAGCTCCTCATCCACATTATTTTTTAGATTTATCTTCTGAAAATAAAGACCCCAGTCCACAAAACAAAAACACAAAGTGTGAGTCCAGGATTAAGGGTCAATCCTCGTGTGTCTGTTACATCCACACGGCGACGATCAGCTGCTGCAGATTAGAGAGAGGGACTCTACTTCCTGTGATTTGACTCAACTTCCTGTGATTTGACTCAACTTCCTGTGATAGTTATTCTGCTTCCTGTGACAGTGACTCAGAGTCCTTTTACTGTAGACTGCGTGCGTCCGGCGTGCGCCCGGCGTGCACCCGGCGTGCGTCCTGCGTGTGTCCAGTTTGTGTCTTAAACTTCACTGTTTCAGGAGATGGACAGTCGTTGCACAAACACATTATCAAACCATTTCTTCACATCAAAATAAAGTAAATATCTGGAATGATCTGGGCTCTTTAAAGTTGTTTGTGGAGTGAATCATTCTGAGATTCATTTTATTTTTTTATTTTTGTCGCCCAAAATCACAACATTTGTCTCGAAGGGCGTTCATGTTTTGATGTTTTTAATAATAAAAGAGCCGTGTTTGTGTTGTTCACATTATAAACTTTGCAGTATTAAAAACTACACTTGTTTTCAGGGCGGAGTCTCACACTTCTTGAAAAACCCTTTTTCGTCTTCTGCTCAGGTGAGAATAAAAACACAGTCGTTTTTACAGATTGTTTTGTTCTAATGTGGGACAGAGTGAGCGTTTATGCAGAATGAGACAGTTTGTTGTTTGAGGAAATGTTGGTACTTTAAAAGTCCGTTTGTTCTGTTTCGTCGTGTTTAATCTTGCAGTGAGTGGCGGCTGGATTCAGCCAATCACAGTGAAGTGCAGCTGTTCTTTTGTCGTTGTGAACAAACCTGTTCAGGGATTTCAGCTTCTTGTTATATTCAACATTTTGAAGACCATTCAAAAAATATAGTATTTAGTTTTAAACTGTTAATCGTTAATGACAACAGTCGTTTTCATCGTTTTGAAACCCACGGAAAACTTTAATGTTTGTTTTGTGTTAAAACCATGAACGAACTAAACCCGCTCAGATCCAGGCATCAGCCTCAGTTTGTTGTGTTTTCTGTTTGACCCACTGAGAATCAGACTCATGGGCCCGATTCTAAGATTCAATGATTCAACAAAAATGGCTCTTTAAAGGCTCTAACATTTCCATTGCATGTTTTCAGATAATGTGCTAATTGTGCTACAGACACTTTAATTTCTTTATAAATGATTTGAGCTGCACATAACGACATGAGAACACATCAGAAACATTTAATCAAAAATAATAATCTGCTGCTTAATTAGTCCCAGACTAACTTTTGAGATCAGGTTTAATTATTATTTATTTTTAAATTTTATTATTTAATTTTAAAATATGTTTTGAACTGTATTCTTAATGAGTTTTTTATTTTCATTTGCTCAATTTAGAAAGAGACAGATGCCCAGGAAACACAAGAAACGACAAAAACCAATGAGAAGCCCGAGGAGGACAGACCTAAAACGGTGCTCAGGACTCATTCATAAAGAGTTTATTCAAATGTTGGATTGTTCTAAACGGGAAACATTTGTGTCTCTGTTTTTGAACAAACGGCTTTATTTTATTTCAAAATTTGACAGTTTGATCATTTCCTTATTTAGGTCAAAAATAAAGTGCTACAGTTTGAACAAAGAGACAGAAGTGAAACCTTCATCGAGACAAACCGCACGAGTCGACCCAAAGACGAGGTACATCTATTTAAAGTCACACTGTGGAACTTTTATTTATCTCTGAATCTGGGCTGCACTAAGTCTTATGATTGTGATTAGATTTGTGATTTATGTTTAAAAAGTAGGATTCAGTTCAGAGTAAACGGCGACAGGAGACTGAACTGATAAACGAACAGAAGAATCTCAACAAAACCACAGAGTCACACGTTTATGCAGAATAAAACCCCACGGACGCACGGGGAGGGCATCTGACACACGGGGAGGGCATCTGACGCACGGGGAGGGCATCTGACGCACGAGGAGGGCATCTGACGCACGGGGAGGGCATCTGACGCACGGGGAGGGCATCTGACGCACGGGGAGGGCATCTGACACACGAGGAGGGCATCTGACGCACGGGGAGGGCATCTGACGCACGGGGAGGGCATCTGACACACGGGGAGGGCATCTGACGCACAGGACAGTAGTGCCTTGCCCCTTTAAGAGTAATACTGCCCCTTTAAGAGTAATACTGCCCCTTTAAGAGTAATACTGCCCCTTTAAGAGTAATACTGCCCCTTTAAGAGTAATACTGCCCCTTTAAGAGTAATAATAATACGACAAGTTAAATATTTGACTGAGTTTGACTTTCAGATGAACAAAGAAACATCGAGGCAGCAGCCGACGGGAACGCCAAAGGTTCCTCCTCGACCGACACGAGAGGTAGAGACACTCTGACGTTTAACTTTATGAAGATGAAGATGAAGATGATGTTTAATGTTTAATGTTTGATGTTTTTTTCAGGAAATGTCCAAAATGTCCGAGTTCAATCAGGTTTGTGACGTCTGACTGTTACATTGTTTCTGCTGAGTTTGGCGTAGAATTCGTCATAAAGCTGCACTCTGTACTTTTTTAGTGGGGGGTCTGCCACTTTCTTGTTTCCATGAAGATGTTATTGCTTTGCCTGAAATGTTCCACAGTATGGCATAAGGTGTGTTTATCTCTGTGGAGAGTCATTTTATTGTATTTAATGCACTTTAACTGAATTGTAAAATGTGTAAGTTTAATGCCAGAGTGTGGAACATTTCATGTCACAGTCCTGGGGAATAACACACCTGGGGCTGCCTGTGTTTGACTGTTGCTAATGGTGTTCGATGGTTTGAGTGTCTGAGAACTGGGGGTTTCTGGTTAAATTCCTCAGTTGTTGTGCCCCTGAGCAAGACACTTCTTCCTCCATCTGGTTTAAAAATCTGCCACATCATTTGTTTGTAACCGTGGTGATCTCCATGGCTATTAGCTCCAGTTTCATCAGGGTTTGTCACGTTCTCCACAGACGTAAACGTGATGATGTCATAGCCTCAGGTGGGGTCAGGGGTCAGAGGTCAGGGGGCAGATTTCCATGTTGTTTACATCGTGCTTTGCCATGAAATATTTAAAAGATAAATTCACAAATGTTGAACCTGATCATTTTTGTCACAGTGAGAAACACAAACTCACTGTGACAGAAATCAGATTTTTGATGAAAGGCAGCGTCATGAGTGTGATGTCATCTGTGTTGAATCTGATTGGTCGTAGAGTGTGTGATGTCATCTGTGTTGAATCTGATTGGTCGTAGAGTGTGATGATGTCATCTGTGTTGAATCTGATTGGTCGTAGAGTGTGTGATGTCATCTGTGTTGAATCTGATTGGTCGTAGAGTGTGATGATGTCATCTGTGTTGAATCTGATTGGTCGTAGAGTGTGATGATGTCATCTGTGTTGAATCTGATTGGTCGTAGAGTGTGATGATGTCATCTGTGTTGAATCTGATTGGTCATAGAGTGTGATGATGACATCGTCTAAAACAGGAATAATCTAAACAGTTTTACAATAAACATGTTTTTTCTCAAAACTTAATAGAATAAAATCCATTTGTTGGTATATTTTAGTTTTAATTGTTTCACATCTGGATGAGTAAAATCAAACTTGTTTTGGTGAGTTTGGGCGGGTGTCACGTGTCAGTTGGTCCAGGGGTGGTGGCACAAAACGAGTTGATGTTAAAACTGGGCGTAGAACAAAAGTGAGCGTGGAGACGTGGTCAGACAATCATAAAATAAATGTATTATTACACAAAGTGCTCAAAAGTGTGTACAAATTAAACAATTAGATAATACAAAAATAAAATACAAATCATTCAAAAATGCTGCAGCGGAGGATCCACTGGTCTGAGCAGCTCCACCGTCACATCCTGAGTCGCTCCAGGTGGAGCTCAGACCGTCTGAGAAAAGTGGAGGCCAAACACCAAACACCGGACTAGTCTGTAACAGCGGAGCTGTGTGTGTGTGTGTGTGTGTGGAGTTGTGTTTGTGTTTGTGTGTGGAGTTGTGTTTGTGTGTGGAGTTGTGTTTGTGTGTGGAGTTGTGTTTGTGTTTTTGTGTGTTTGTGTGTGGAGTTGTGTTTGTGTTTGTGTGTGTTTGTGTGTGGAGTTGTGTTTGTGTTTTTGTGTGTTTGTGTGTGGAGTTGTGTTTGTGTGTATGTGTTTGTGTGTGGAGTTGTGTTTGTGTGTATGTGTTTGTGTGTTTGTGTGTGGAGTTGTGTTTGTGTATTTTTACATCATGTTATACTAGTAAATAATTTTATACTTTTTAACATTTTTTCCCAGAATCCTGAGGACAGGAGACTTTACCCGACTCTGGTGAGACAGTTATCATCTTCAAAACTTCACATTATTTTATAAAAACATGATTTCAGTTTTTGCAAAACACTCATTACACAATCGAAAGTGATTTTAAATGTTTTACTTTGTGTTCTACTCCATGTGTGTTATGTGTGTGTGTGTGTGTGTGTGTGTGTGTGTGTAATCCTCAGTGTGCAGCAGGTTCATAGTGGACCATGGTCCTGTTTAGTCCTGGTTTAGACCTGGTTTAGTTCTGGTTTAGTCCTGGTTTAGTCCTGGTTTAGTCCTGGTTTGTGTCTTTCACTTTCTAAACAGATTCAGGTTCATTTCTGTCTGAGACTTTTTTAGTCTTGATTTTTGCTCAGATGAGGATCCAGTTTCGATACTTTTTTTTTTTTAACAGCTCTGGTCTTATCTAATGTTTTATTATTTTATATTCACAGCCCGACACGTCTGAAGCTGAAGCTCTGGATGAAGATAAACGAGCTGAAGACGAGGCCGAGCAGAGACCGGTGCGTTCACATGTCACTTTATTTCCTTTATTTACTTTATTTCTTTTATTTCCTTTATTTACTCTGTTCCTGTTTAGACTTTTGTTTTCCACTGTGTTTAAAATGTCCAAACATTTAAAACACAAAAGCGTTCTTTGTTTGTGTAAACAGGATCCTCCAGTTCCTGCTCGTTTCTGTTCCTCCACATTGTAACATGACTCTCACATACAAAAGTACAAAAGTACAAAAGTACAAAAGTACTTCCTCGTGTGTTTTTCCGTGTGTTCCTCATGTGTCACGTCTGTCGTGACTTTCACTTTTACATGAACTTAAATGTTTTTTCAACAGTTTGACTGAAAAGCGTCTCAATATCGACTCATGTGACTCGATTTCAGTTTAGTTCCTCAAAAACAATAATCTGCACGACCTGCTCGTCTCCATGGAGACGTCAGCGCTTTGTCTCAGGGGACATCACAAAGCCACGTTAAAGGACACGATAAAAGACACGATAAAGGACCCGATAAAGGACACGATAAAGGACACGATAAAAGACACGATAAAGGACAGGATAAAGGACACGATAAAAGACACGATAAAGGACACGATAAAAGACACGATAAAGGACACGATAAAAGACACGATAAAAGACACGATAAAGGACCCGATAAAGGACACGATAAAGGACACGATAAAGGACACGATAAAGGACACGATAAAAGACACGATAAAGGACACGATAAAAGACACGATAAAAGACACGATAAAGGACACGATAAAAGACACGATAAAGGACCCGATAAAGGACAGGATAAAGGACAGGATAAAGGACAGGATAAAAGACACGATAAAAGACACGATAAAAGACACGATAAAAGACACGATAAAGGACACGATAAAGGACACGATAAGACACGATAAAAGACACGCTAAAGGACACGATAAAAGACACGATAAAAGACACGATAAAGGACACGATAAAGGACACGATAAAAGACACGATAAAGGACACGATAAAAGACACGATAAAAGACACGATAAAGGACCCGATAAAGGACACGATAAAGGACACGATAAAGGACACGATAAAGGACACGATAAAAGACACGATAAAGGACACGATAAAAGACACGATAAAAGACACGATAAAGGACATGATAAAGGACAGGATAAAGGACACGATAAAAGACACGATAAAGGACACGATAAAAGACACGATAAAGGACACGATAAAAGACACGATAAAAGACACGATAAAGGACACGATAAAAGACACGATAAAGGACACGATAAAAGACACGATAAAGGACACGATAAAAGACACGATAAAGGACACGATAAAGGACACGATAAAAGACACGATAAAGGACACGATAAAAGACACGATAAAGGACACGATAAAAGACACGATAAAAGACACGATAAAAGACACGATAAAGGACACGATAAAGGACACGATAAAGGACACGATAAAAGACACGATAAAGGACACGATAAAAGACACGATAAAGGACACGATAAAGGACACGATAAAAGACACGATAAAGGACACGATAAAAGACACAATAAAGGACACGATAAAGGACACGATAAAAGACACGATAAAGGACACGATAAAGGACACGATAAAGGACACGATAAAAGACACGATAAAGGACACGATAAAGGACACGATAAAGGACACGATAAAAGACACGATAAAGGACACGATAAAAGACACGATAAAGGACACGATAAAGGACACGATAAAGGACACGATAAAGGACACGATAAAAGACACGATAAAAGACACGATAAAAGACACGCTGCATCAGTTGTGTAAAATGCTATTCCGCTAGCGCTAACCTAGCGATAGCAAAGTCGACACAAACACGTTCCATTATTCAGACAAATCCAAACACAAACTACAGTCAATAGTTTATTTCTCGTGTTTCTCACGATGGAGATTTTTGGTTCAAGTTTGTCAAATGATGCAGATGTTTGTGTCATAAATGTGTCTGAGTCGCTCGTGTTTGTCCTCGGAGCCGTATCTTTTCTCCTTCAGACTCTGTGGATCGGTGGCTCATTTTGTTGGATCGGTGGCTCATCTTGTTGGATCGGTGGCTCATTTTGTTGGATCGGTGGCTCATTTTGTTGGATCGGTGGCTCATCTTGTTGTGACGTCGGCTCCACTGGACACTGCAGTTTTCTAATGTGAAAGTCAGATTTGTCAGCAGATTTGTTTCTTTTATGAAGTGTTTTAGATGAATATTTTGATTTAAATGTGTAAATTATAACAGAGATGAGAACCATAGAGACACAAGCTCAACAGGTCTGGGTTAAATGTTCGTGTTTGGGTTTGTGGAGCGTTGAGCAGATTCAGATTTGCAGCAGATCAGTTCCTCCGTCTTGAGTCTTTAGTGTTGGACGTGTGTCTCATGTTTGTGTTTCATTTACATGTTTGTGTTTCATTTACATGTTTGTGTTTCATTTACATGTTTGTGTTTCAGGTCAAAGTGAAAAGGCCAAAACATCACAATCCCTTTATGCCCCGGACTGGAGTCAAGGTAAAGTCAGAGTTTCACTCCTGACTCTCCTGTTTAGTATTATTATTATATTTAGTATTATTTGTATGATCCTGTTTAATATTATTATTATATTTAGTATTATTATTCTGTTTAATATTATTATTATATTTAGTATTATTTGTATTATTCTGTTTAATATTATTATTATATTTAGTATTATTTGTATTATTCTGTTTAATATTATTATTATTTTCTGAAACTCTTTGACGTCCCTGACCTTCGTCTGAAGCTCAACAAATATTTCACATAAATTTTTCCCTTAGAATTTCTAGAAAACAAAATAAGAGGATAAAGTGTTTTAAAGCTGCAGGGCTCATTTTGTTTAACCACAGTCTGTTTCTTTTTAAATGTTTCACACTGAAAACAAACTCAGTCTGAAACGCGGCTGATGAACCTCAGGCCTCGGAAATGTTTCATATTTGAACTTTTCCAAAAGTTTATGGGAAAATGAACAGGAAATTCATTCTTCCTGTCAAAGATTTAGCCTCTCTCTGAAGGTAAACAGCTGAAACGTTTAGTGAGCTTCAGCTGAAACGTTTAGTGGACCCCAGCTGAAACGTTAAGTGAGCTTCAGCTGAAACCTTTAGTGAGCTTCAGCTGAAACGTTTAGTGAGCTTCAGCTGAAACGTTTAGTGGACCCCAGCTGAAACGTTAAGTGAGCTTCAGCTGAAACCTTTAGTGAGCTTCAGCTGAAACGTTAAGTGAGCTTCAGCTGAAACCTTTAGTGAGCTTCAGCTGAAACGTTTAGTGGACCCCAGCTGAAACGTTAAGTGAGCTTCAGCTGAAACGTTTAGTGAGCTTCAGCTGAAACGTTTAGTGAGCTTCAGCTGAAACGTTTAGTGAGCTTCAGCTGAAACGTTTAGTGAGCTTCAGCTGAAACGTTTGTTCACCTTATGCATCCAAACTTTTTAAAACATTTCCTGTATAAAACTTTATTCACGCTGTGACGTTTAGCTCGCAGCCGTGGAAACGACAGAAGAAGCAGAAGCAGAAAATGTGGAGACTTCAGCCCAAGAAGAAGAAAAGGACGAGGACGGCGGCAGCAAAGCAGAGGTCGAACAATAATTATAATGTTTTTATTATTTTACGTTCGCACATTTTAACAGGATTTTCTCCTTTTGTTTCAGGAAAAAGCCAAGAAACCAAAAAGACGAAACCCCTTCATGCCTCAGGTCAAGGTAAAGCTCAGAAATGAACCAAAGTGAAGAATTTAAACATTTTAACATAAAAACACATCGGTGCCTTTTCAGTATCGGATCAATGGGGGAAATGGTTTAAAGCCACAGAGTGTAACTTTTAGCCTTAAATAGAGAAAAATAAAAGCAGGTTTTTATTTTGTTTCTGTAGAAAAGTCCTCCTCCTGTTTCCACGGAAATGTGGTTCTACAAGATTCCACAGTATGGCATTAATGTATCTATCTCCAGGGAGAAGTGTAGATTCCACATTCTGTTTCCATGGAAACATGCAGCTGACTCTCCACCTCCTAAAAGTTACATACTGTAGCTTTAATAATCACAATATAAAATTCTGTGGATAAAACTCGTTTTACAGATTCTGTAAAAGTTCAGGGCAGATACTTGTTTCTTTTATTTAATATTTTAATTCAAATCTGTTCTCGTTTTAAGGTTTGTCACCGACTGTTATGTAAATAAAACCAAAACTCTACGTTACTCAATATTTATGGTTTGACAAGTAAAAACAGATGACAACTCCTTTATTTAGTTAAATTAAGGTTTAAAGTGTCAGAAAAATGTCTTGTTCATAAATAATATGATGGAAACTCATTGAAATATGATGAACATTTAACACAAATATAATTATTCTAATTATGTAAAAATCTGTTTTAGTCTAATTCTGTTTTGGTTTTGTTCAGAATAAAATTGGACAAAGACGAGAAGCTGAAGGAGCAGAGGTAACACAACACAACACACAACACACAACACACACAACACAACACACAACACAACACACAACACAACACACAACACAACACACACAACTCAACACACAACACACACAACTCAACACACAACACAACACACACAACACTCAACACACACAACACAACACACAACACAACACACAACACACAACACAACACACAACACACACAACTCAACACACAACACACACAACACACACAACACAACACACACAACACTCAACACACACAACACAACACAACACAACACACAACACAACACACAACACACACAACTCAACACACAACACACACAACACACACAACACACACAACACTCAACACACACAACTCAACACACACAACACTCAACACACACTACTCAACACACACAACACAACACACAACACACACAACTCACACAACTCAACACAACACACACACACACAACACACACTACTCAACACACACAACACAACACACAACACACACAACACACACAACTCACACAACTCAACGCACACAACACACACACACAACACAACATAACAAAACTCAACTCAACACAACTCATCAGCAAAAACATCTGCTAACAAAAATACAAGTAAATACGAGTATAATCACACTGCAGTTGTGTGTACAGTAAAAGGTTAAACGAGCACATGCCTCAGGATAGAAAAGCTGTAATTACACCACAGTGTGACTCCTGTGTCTCCATCTTTATTTACACTTGTGCCTCACACACTTTATTTTATTTACACTTGTGCCTCACACACTTTATTTTATTTACACTTGTGCCTCACACACTTTATTTTATTTACACTTGTGCCTCACACACTTTATTTTATTTACACTTGTGCCTCACACACGCGGCTCAAACGAGATCACAAAACAGTTTGTGTTTAAACAGCTCGGACAAAATAAAATGACGTTTAAATAAAATCATCTGATGATAAAATACAACAAACACTTTAATGACGTCGTGCTGTTTAAAGTTTTTATCATGAGTCTGTTCTTTTTGTCTCAATCAGGTTTGAAGTTTTAGTGTCATGACAACACAAACTGGGATGTGAACAAATATCAAACACAAACACGTTTTATATTTTGGTGTCACATTATGGAAACTTCACTATTTACAACTTTAAAGCTCCATATTCACCTGATCCTCGTCTCAGACCTGGAGTTGTGTTTTGTTTCATTCACATGTTTAACACACAAACCTGCAGATTTAGGCTGAGTTCTTCTCTCAAACTGAAAACACTCTGTTCCACCTTGTGATGTCATCATGTGGTGATACAGGAAGTGCTCCACTGTGTTTTTAAACTCCACCTTCACTAGAATCATCTCATTGTCTTTACTGAGTGAAAGGTAAAAGGAGCTGTAGTTTGACAATTATAACAAGGAGGAGAAGTAAACAGACCAATAATAAAGAGTTACTCAAACAAAACACGGCTTCAGGTCTGTTTTTGATGAAGGAACTTCATCCTAACACGGCTCACGGCTCACGGCTCACGGCTCACGGCTCACGGCTCACGGCTCACAGGAGTCGTGTGTGTTCTCATGAGTCATGTTTTTTTTTGCTGTAGAAGGTTGTAGAAAGTTCCCATGGCTCAGTATGTCCTGCCTCTGTTCTCCTGTTCTTCTCCTGTTGTTCACCTGTGCTGACGTGTTCAGTCGTGTTCAGTCGTGTTCAGTCGTGTTCAGTGACTCAGAGTCTCACAGACACACGTGTGGCTCATGTGTCTTCCCTCTAAACAAACTCTCCAGAGGCGTCGACTCCCTGACGACGCCATTACAGTGAAGTGAAGAACACGCCCTGTCCCCACAGCACCAGGACAAACACAACACACACACACAATACACACACAATACACACACAAAACACACAATACACACACAAAACACACACATAAAACACACACATAAAACACACACATAAAACACACACATAAAACACACACACAATACACACACAAAACACACAATACACACACAATACACACACAAAACACACACATAAAACACACACATAAAACACACACATAAAACACACACACAAAACACACACATAAAACACACACAACACACAAAACACACACACAAAACACACACACAAAACACACACATAAAACACACACATAAAACACAGCTCAGGTTAAAGTTAAAGAGAGTTAAAGCTGCACCGTGTCATTTTTCTGGAGGAGGAGGCTGCGCCCCCTGCTGGTCTGTGTGGAGTTTAGTGTCATAACATTTTAACATTTCAATTTTAATACGAAGGAACAGACTCAATATTCGTCTGTGTCTTTTACTGATGAAACAGACACATCAGTATAAACAGATTCAGGGTCATTTCTGAGAAAAATTAGTTTTTGTATTGATCGTTACAGGTCAGATCTGTGGAGAGACGAGCCCGTTCACAGATAATAAAGATTCACATTTACATTCAAGATAAAGTTACACATCTCCATAGATACAAAGTGCCCACCGCAGCAGAAAAGTTACATAGTGCATCATTAATTAGAGACTCAGACTTTAACCTCAGCCCTGTACTTCAGTAGTACTACTACTCTTTATTAAAAGTACTACAACTGTAAAAACTTAATTCCGTCCAACAGACAAATAGAATTATCAATCAGACCAAGAGGCCAAAAGTAACTTTACTGTTACTCCAAAATAATATTACTCAAGTAGAAGTACAAAGTAAAGAAAGAGTAGTAGAGTCAAAGAAATGACTCAAGGAAAAGTAAAAAAGTATTTGGGAAAAGTACTACTCAAGTAAGAGTAACAGAGAGAGTAACAGTTGGGACTGTTGTATAATGAGGTGCTCCCCTCCCCCTCTGCTGTTCACACGGTGCAGTTTCATGTGGGTGACATGGATCAGGCTGAAATGTGCCCAGACCTGTTTCTAAACTTCCCCTTGGAACATGTGAGCGGAGCGTTTATCTGCGGCGTTTGGGCCGTGGCGTTTGGGCCGTGGCGTTTGGGCCGTGGCGTTTGGGCCGTGGCGTTTCTGTAAAAACACAAAGGATAAACCTTCCTCTGTGACACTGAAATGTCACGTCTGACAAACTAAAACAATCACATTACACAAGATGTTTGTACAGATCAAGACGACAGCGTTTATGTAGAATAAGACACAGGGAGGGCATCTGACACACGGGGAGGGCATCTGACACACGGGGAGGGCATCTGACACACAGGGAGGGCATCTGACACACGGGGAGGGCATCTGACACACGGGGAGGTGAGACTGTGCTGTTTGTGATTTGCTCGTTGCTTTTTCAGGTCAAATCTGCTGAAGATTCTTAAAACTCTGATCTTTATTGTTACAAAAACAGTTCAGTTTATTTTTTATTTCATTTTCAGATTAAATGTCCAAACTTTTCTCTGACGTCGTTTCCTCGTCTCAAACAGACGGAGTTGTGTTTTTTTCATTCACACAAACACAGTGTGTGTGTATGTGTGTATATGTGTATGTGTGTGTACATACACATATGTATATGTGTGTATATTGTGTGTGTGTGTGTGTGTATATATGTATGTGTGTATATGTATGTGTGTATATGTATGTGTGTATATGTATGTGTGTATATATATCACACACACATCACACACACATTTATACATTTGTGTGTCTTTTTTCAGAGTGAAGGAGCAAACAGAAGTTTGTTTGATCGACTGGAGGATTTCAGGTTTGAACCATCTCAGCCTGAAACCAGCGACGTGAGTCCAACATGTTCATGTGTGTGTTGTGTGGTGTGAGTCATTCACACTATATTAATAAATGTGCTGTTGTGTGTCGTTTTGTGCCGTTGTGTGTCGTAAAAGATGCACATGTACAACCACAGTTTATGTAGAAGATGTATTTTTCTGACGTTATTGGAAGTTACAGTAACGACTCTCACGTAACGACTCTCACGTAACGACTCTCACGTAACGACTCTCACGTAACGACTCTCACGTAACGACTCTCACGTAACGACTCTCACGTAACGACTCTCACGTAACGACTCTCACGTAACGACTCTCACGTAACGACTCTCATGTAACGACTCTCATGTAACGACTCTCATGTAACGACTCTCATGTCCTGTTTATGCAGTAAAAAGATGAACAAACTCTCCACATTAGAACTAATCTCCACATCTAAGTGCAGAGAGTTTGTAGTATTTTTACTGACAAGGTTCAGGGCATTAAAAATGAAATAAACTCCACAACACAAACAACAACCCAGCACCACCAGGACACTTAGACTGAGGACCATCTCTGGGACAGTTTTGTCAGTTACAGGTTAGAGCTCTGAGTTCACCTTCACCTCCATGTGTTACCACTAAACTTCTACAGTCTGTGCTCAGTTTGCTGTCACCTCTCACTCTCATATGTCACTTCAATCTGGAACATTCCCAAGAGCTTTGAAAACTGCAGGTATCAAGTCTCTCCTAAAGAAGAGCAGTCTCGATGCCACGATATCGAACATTTACCGACCGATCTCAAATCTGCAGATTTTAGGCAAAGTCCTTGAAAAAGTTGTTTACCAACAGTTTATTAACAAACTGTCAAAACCAGAGAGAGACTTATCCTGCGTTTGTGTCCAGGAGGTCAGACGACTGTAACGTCCTGGCCTCTCCAAACGAGACTTAACACAGAACAGAACATCCAGAACATCCAGAACATCCAGAACACTGCTGCTCGGGTCAGGACTAGAACCAGGAAGTACTTCACACATGTGTCCTGTGGCTCAGGTCTGTGGCTCTTGTGGCTCAGAGACTTTAAAGCAGCTCTGGACCAGCACCAAAGAACATCTCCCACATGAGCCACATGAGCCACATGAGCCACATGGTTCAGTCCTGGTTTAGTCCTGGTTTAGTCCTGGTTTAGTCCTGGTTTAGTCCTGGTTTAGTCCTGGTTTAGTCCTGGTTTAGTCCTGGTTTAGTCCTGTACTGTGACGTGTTTAAATTCAGACTCAGTTTTGTTTTGTTGCTGTGACTGAGTTTTATTTGCACTTTTCTCCTTTAATGTTTATTTTATGATGATTATTTATCATTTGTTGTTTTGTTTTCTTCTCGTTGTTTTCTGTTTGTGCTCAGGATGCAGATCATCTCATGGAGTGGTGGAACACTGTGGAGAGTAAGTCCAGACTTATTCCATAAATACTCTTGTATATTAATCTTGTATTTTATTTATCATATTTGCAGATACTGTTTTTGAAAGAAATAATGATATTAATATTTTTATGATTTTTATTTTACATATATATATATATATATATATATATATATATATATATATATATATATATATATATATATATATTTTTTTTTTTTTTTTTTTTTTCATTAAATAAAAAAATGAACAAAAATAATCAAAAATCTGAGACACAACATCAATGAACCAAACCCCAAAACAAATCTAAATCTATATAATAAAGTTCATAATGTTTAAATGTGGATAATGTTTTTGAAGAAACAGCAGAGACATGTTCATGTTGGAAAAATTTAATCACTTTTTGTTTTGAGAATGAAAAACAAAAGTGAATTTATTCTGAAGGTGATTTAATCCCAGTTCCTGTTTCATTTAAACTATGAGCCACACAGGCCTTTACATAACACAACATTTCAAAATAAAATGGATGAATATAGTCTCACATTTTTCAAAATAAAATGGGTGAAATTAAAAACAAATATTAAGTTTTGTCTCTGTAAATTACAGATTGGGAAGACACTCCTCAACCCGACGACATGACGCCAAAAGAGGAGGCAAAGTAAGTCAAGTCACACAACTCAAGTCACATACAACTCAAGTCACACACATCTCAAGTCACACAACTCAAGTCACACACAACTCAAGTCACACACAACTGAAGTCACATACAACTCAAGTCACACACAACTCAAGTCACACACAACTCAAGTCACATACAACTCAAGTCACACACAACTCAAGTCACACACAAGTACAGCTCAGGTCAAGCTCCGAGCTGCTTAAAGCTCCTGTGTGACACAAAACTGACAGTTGTAGCTTTAATCCATGTTAAAACTGTTACTCCTCAAAAACAGACCTGGAGTCGTGTTTTGTTTCATTCACATGTTTGACACTTTATTATTCGTCTGTCACATCTACAAAGATCAAAACGCTCTGTTCCACCTTGTGATGTCATCAAGTGGGAGTTTTCAAGTGAACAGCTCCTTTTACCTTTAGTTTAGTCGAGATAAGAGACAACTCCAGGACTGAAATGATTCAGATGATTCTAGTGAAGTGAAGTTTAAAAACACAGTGGAGCACTTCCTGTATCACCACATGATGACATCACAAGGTGGAACAGAGTGTTGTCTGTTTGAGAGAAGAGCTCAGGGTTTGTGTGTTAAATATGTGAGAATGAAACAAAACACAACTCCAGGTCTGTGAGGAGGAAACATAGATTTTAAATGATGTAATAAATGTTTGTGTTTCCTTCAGGGCGTTCGCGGTGACGGCGGAAAAGATCCAAAAGGGAATCCGTGTTTTCAACAAACTGTTTTCGGAGCGAGCGGAGAGTCTGTGGCAGCACGTCATCGACTTAAACGCCATCGCAGACGGACTCGACAAATTCAACAAGAAAACCAAAATCGCACAAATCACTGGCGGATCCACCAGCGCTACTGGCGGCGTGCTAACCATCGCCGGGTTAGCGCTAGCGCCTGTTACCATGGGAACCTCTCTTATCGTGACCGCGGTCGGTTTAGGAGTAGCTACGGCGGGCGGTTTGACGTCGGCCGGCGCCGGAATCTCGAATCAAGTTAACAATTCGATGGATCGGAAGAAAGTGGAAAAGATCGTGGAAGATTATCAGGAGAAAATGTTGGATTTGAACAAAGCGCTAATGTTCATCAAACAGGGAATCGAGCAGCTGCGCCGCTTCGACCTCATCAAGATGAAAAAACAAGCGTATAACCAGGACTTTCCTGTTCTGAACAGCAGGTTTTATGAAGACGGCGCTATGGCGGGAAAAGCTATACTGATCAACGCTAACGAAATCATGCGAGTGGTGCAGATCGCTAACGTAGCCGGCAGCACAGCCGCTAGAGCGGTGCAGATTGCTAGCATGGCCACAGGAGTGCTCACCGGACTGTTCGTCGGGATGGACATCTACTTTGTGGCTAAAGACTCGAAAGAACTGAAAAAAGGAGCGAAATCTGAGTTTGCGGCTAAAATTCGAGAAGTCGCTCAGCAGCTGCACGACGGTTTAGTCGAGTTAAACACGATCAGAGAAGAGCTCCAATCAACGACGACGCCGACGAACGAGGAAGAGGAGAGAAGAGGAGAGGAGGAGCAGAAACGAGAGGAAGAGGAGAGAATGAAACACCTGTACGACGACGAAGAGGAGGAAGACGAGATCGACCGAATCAAGAAACAAATGAAGAAAGATTATGAGAACAGAGAGTGGGTCTAACACGAGAGAAGAGAGGAAAGAAGAGAAGAGAGGAGTGAGACAGGAGGGGAGAGACAGGATAGAGGACAGACAGGAGAGAGCTATAGTAGGATTTTAGGATTTTAGGATTTTGCTATTTCGTATTCTACCTTTTGGCCAATAGATTTTAATGAGAGAAATAAGCTTGACGGGGGATGAAGAGAGTGGAGAGACATTCAGCAAATACTTGGAGCCACATCAATCAAAACTCACACAGTTTCAGAACCACCTCAATCTGGACAATATCAACTTTACAAACATTAAAAATCACACACTAATCGATACTAAAACTAGTAACAAAACTAAATCCTCATTTTTCACAGGAATCGATACTAAAAAAGTCACATTGACAGAAACAAACCTGAATCCGTCTTAAACTTGTTCTGATACAGTTCTAGATCATTCTCTGAGTAAAGAAGTGGATTCAGTGAGTTTGACTCCAGGTTCGGCTCCAGGTGAAGCTCATCGAGGTTTGAGCAGCTCCAGGGTCAATCTGAGCCCAGTGCCATATTTGAGTCTCATAACAACCAAAGAGCCAATCAGGAGCCAGGCTGTCGAAGGTCACGCCCCTTCCCGCCCACACCGCTGGTTTAGCAGAGAGCGATCGCTTGTCCATATGTTGATTTACAGACACAATAGTGAAATAAAACCCCAGGATCACGTAGAGCGATGAGCAGGAAGTGCCGATGATCACTTCCTGTTTAACGCGGCGCTTGCACGTCTGTACTCATCATTATCGCCGCGGTATCGTAAACTGAATATTGAGGCTATGCTTCAGTATCTCGTTCCATCGTCGAGGATCATTTGTCACTTTAAAAACGTCTTCTGTCGGTCGTTGCTGCTAAAATGAGAAAACACTTTGTGTTTGTGCCACTGAAACGTGTTTTCACTGATCTAATGTTTTTATTTTAATGTTTTTACTGTAGGATAAATACTAAACCATGTAGTGCCTTTATATCGATGCCTTAAAGATGTAACATGTAACTTTTCTGACTTTTCTGGTACCTGCTTGTCTCCATGCAGATGTTATGGCTTTGTCTGGAATGTTCCACAGTGTGGCATTTAACTTACCCAGTATCTTAGCATTTATTCAGTCACTTGTTTTTTTGTTTTGTTTTGGCCTCTCCACAGATCTGACCTGTAACTTTGTCTGGTTTAATGCCACACTGTGGAACATTCCTGGCAAAGCGAGAGCGTCTCCATGGATACAGGCGTGTTCTTGGATTCAGGGCTAAACAGTAAAATATTTGATGTTTGGATCATTTTGATGTGAAAGTTTCACTGGATGTTTCTTTTCTGTTTTTATTTATCTGAATTTTCTTTATAGAACTTTAATATTTATTCTTCTACAAATACAACTTATATTTACTGTAGTCACACACACACATCTACACACACCCCACACACCACACACACACCCCTACACACCACACACACACACACACACACACACACACACACACACACACACACACACACATCTGATTCTGTGAGACTTTGATTAATGTAAATGTGAAACTCATTAAACCAGAATAAAAAATACCTGTAAATGTTGTGTGTTGTGTGTAATGGTTGTGTGTTGTGTGTAATGGTTGTGTGTTGTGTGTAATAGTTGTGTGTTGTGTGTTAAGGGCAGTTGTACAAACATACTTTCAGATGTTGACTTTCGTGATAAGACTCGTCGTTTCTTTTCCTCGTTGAAGGTCAGAGCTTCAGCTGAAACATGAACATTTGTATTTAAAGGTGCATTATGGATCTTTTCTGTAGAGTCCAGTCTCCATGGAGATGTTAATGTTCCACAGTATTACATCAAATGTATCTATGGAGACGAGCAGGTCAGAGGGCGGAGTGACAGGTCAGATCTGTGGAGAGGAGAGTCACACAGAGACAGAACTATGAACAGAACAGCACTGTGTGTGTGTGTGTTTGTGTATGTGTGTGTGTTTGTGTTATTATAAACAGGTGCATATAACAGTAACATAATTATATTTAAATTAAATGTATAATTGTGATGGTTCTGTTTTTAACTTCCTTTATTTTTGTGCTTTTCTTTTCAAACTTTTTCTTTTCCACAAACTAAACTTTATCAGATTTTAAAAGTTGACAGATTTAAACTTTGTCTTTTGCTGATTTATAAAAGTACCACAGGTTCTATTCTAAAAGTCACATTCAGATCTTTCACTTCATTTTATTTGTTCTTTGTCGTTTGTCCTGCTCGAAGCTCCGCCCCTTTATCATGTTTTTAAATTTAACTATGATAAAAATGTCTCACCTGGTCCAGACATGTTTAACCACGAGAAACCACAGACCACGCCCCTCTGTGGTGAGGCCACGCCCCCATGTGAGACCACGCCCCCTGTGGCTGAGACCACGCCCCTCTGTGTTGAGGCCACGCCCCTCTGTGTGAGCGTCAGTCACAGCGGTTCCAGCCTGAGGCTCGTGTTGATTCAGGTGAGTCTCACTTTTCTGGTCGTTTTTCGTGTTTTTGTGACAGAGTTTAGCTGGAGACTTTTGTTTTTATGGATATTTAAATCTCAGTTTTACATAAAAACTCTTTTGCTGCGCGTGAGACGTTTTTCTTTGTTCAGTTTGAGGCTGATGCTGCGTTTAGGGGCGTCGGAAATGTTCCCACTGTGTGTTGTGCGGTGTGTGTGTGTTGTGCGTGTGTGTGTGCTGTGTGTGTTGTGCGGTGTGTGTGTGTGTGTTGTGCTGTGTGTGTTGTGCTGTGCGTGTGTGTTGTGTGCTGTGTTGTTGTTGTTGTGCTGTACAGATTCTACACTTCTCACTGTTTATTTGTTACATAAACATGTGTCACTTTATTGATCTGGGACGCTCTTTTTATTTTTATAAATGTTTTTTATTTAAAAGCAGACGAACATTCGTTTGTGAAATAAAAAACACACGTGACAGTGGAGTCGTGACAGAGACGATTATCTGAATCTGAATCACAGCAGCAAAACAAGATGAAAAAATCAAACTTTAGTCACAGACGAGAGAAAAACTTCTCCCTCTAAAAAAACTCTGAGCCTCTGCAGCATTTTTACAAATAAAATAAAACAAATCAAAACAAAACAAATCAAAACCCTGCGTCTGTCGCCAGGTTTGGTTTAGTCTGTGATGGAGCTGTGAGAAAAACTTTATTATATTTAACATTAATATGAATTATTCATAAATATTTAATCCATCCATCCATCCATTTTCTTCCGCTTATCCGGGGCCGGGTCGCGGGGGCAGCAGTCTAAGCAGGGACTCCCAGACTTCCCTCACCCCGGACACGTCCTCCAGCTCCTCCGGTGGGACCCCAAGGCGTTCCCAGGCCAGAGAGACATAGTCCCTCCAGCGTGTCCTGGGTCTTCCCCGGGGCCTCCTCCCGATGGGACATGCCCAGAACACCTCCCTAGGGAGGCGTCCAGGAGGCATCCTGAGCAGATGCCCGAGCCTCAGCTGGTTCCTCTCAACGTGTAGGAGCAGCGGCTCTACTCCGAGCTCCTCCCGTGTGACCGAGCTCCTCACCCTATCCCTAAGGGTGCGCCCGGCCACTCTGCGGAGGAAGCCCATTTCAGCCGCTTGTATCCGTGATCTTGTCTTTTCGGTCATTACCCAGAGCTCATGACCATAGGTGAGGGTAGGAACGTAGATTGACCGGTAAATCGAGAGCTTCGCCTTCCGGCTCAGCTCCTTCTTTACCACAACGGACCGATACAGCGACCGCATCACTGCAGACGCTGCACCGATCCGCCTGTCAATCTCACGCTCCATCCTTCCCTCACTCGTGAACAAGACCCCGAGATACTTGAACTCCTCCACTTGGGGCAGAGACTCTCCACCCGGAGAGAGCAAACCACCTTTTTCCGGTCGAGAACCATGGCCTCGGATTTGGAGGAGCTGATTCTCATCCCAGCCGCTTCACACTCGGCTGCAAACCGCCCCAGTGCCTGCTGCAGGTCCTGGCTCGAAGAAGCCATCAGGACAACATCATCTGCAAACAGCAGAGATGAAATCCTGTGGTTCCCAAACCAGGCCCCCTCTGGCCCCTGGCTGCGCCTAGAAATTCTGTCCATAAATATAATGAACAGAACCGGTGACAAAGGGCAGCCCTGGTGGAGTCCAACATGCACCGGGAACAGGTCTGACTTACTGCCGGCAATGCGAACACAGCTCCTGCTCCGGTCATACAGGGACCGGACAGCCCTTAGCAAAGAGCCCCGGACCCCATACTCCCAGAGCACCCCCCAAAGGACACCACGAGGGACACGGTCGAATGCCTTCTCCAGATCCACAAAACACATGTGGACTGGTTGGGCATACTCCCATGAGCCCTCGAGGACCCGATGGAGAGTATAGAGCTGGTCCAGTGTTCCACGACCAGGGCAAAAACCACACTGCTCCTCCTGAATCCGAGGTTCGACTATCGGTCGGATTCTCCTCTCCAGTCCCTGGAATAGACCTTACCGGGAAGGCTGAGGAGTGTGATTCCCCTGTAATTGGAACACACCCTCCGGTCCCCCTTCTTATACAGAGGGACCACCACCCCGGTCTGCCATTCCACAGGTACTGTCCCCGACCGCCACGCGATGTTGCAGAGACGTGTCAGCCAAGACAGTCCCACAACATCCAGAGACTTGAGGTACTCAGGACGGATCTCATCCACCCCCGGAGCCTTGCCACCGAGGAGCTTGCCAACCACCTCAGTGACTTCAGCCAGGGTGATGGACGAGTCCGCCCCTGGGTCCCCAGTTTCTGCTTCCTCCTCGGAAGACGTGACAGTGGGATTGAGGAGACCCTCAAAGTATTCCTTCCACCGCCCGACAACATCCCCAGTCGAGGTCAGCAGCTCTCCACCCGCACTGTAAACAGTGTTGGTGAAGCACTGCTTTCCCCTCCTGAGGCGTCGGACGGTTTGCCAGAATCTCTTTGAGGCCGTCCGATAGTCCTCCTCCATGGCCTCCCCAAACTCCTCCCAACCCCGAGTTTTTGCCTCTGCGACTGCCCGAGCCGCGGCACGCTTGGCCCGCCGGTACTCATCAGCTGCCTCAGGAGTCCCACGAGCCAACAAGGCTCGATAGGACTCCTTCTTCAGCTTGACGGCATCCCTTACTTCCGGTGTCCACCACCGGGTTCGGGGATTTCCGCCGCGACAAGCACCACAGACCTTACGACCACAGCTACGAGCAGCCGCATCAACAATAGAGGTGGAGAACATGGCCCACTCGGAGTCCATGTCTCCAACCTCCCCCGGGATCAGGGAGAAGCTCTCCCGGAGGTGGGAGTTGAAGACCCCCCTGACAGAGGGCTCCGCCAGACGTTCCCAGCAGACCCTCACAATACGCTTGGGCCTGCCAGGTCTGTCCGGCTTCCTCCTCCGCCAGCGGATCCAACTCACCACCAGGTGGTGATCAGTTGACAGCTCAGCCCCTCTCTTCACCCGAGTGTCGCGGTCGGAGGTCAGATGACACGACAACAAAGTCGATCATCGACCTCCGACCTAGAGTGTCCTGGTGCCACGTGCACCGATGGACACCCTTGTGCTCGAACATGGTGTTTGTTATGGACAAGCTGTGACTAGCACAGAAGTCCAATAACAAAACACCGCTCGGGTTCAGATCGGGGAGGCCGTTCCTCCCAATCACGCCCCTCCAGGTGTCACTGTCGTTACCCACATGGGCGTTGAAGTCCCCCAGGAGAACAACGGAGTCCCCGGTTGGTGCACTGTCTAGTACCCCTCCCAGGGACTCCAAGAAGGCCAGGTACTCTGCACTGCTGTTTGGCCCGTAGGCCGACACAACAGTGAGAGACCTGTCCCCGACCCGAAGGCGCAGGGACGCGACCCTCTCGTTCACCGGGGTGAACCCCAACACGCAGCGGCTGAGCTGTGGGGCAATGAGCAAGCCCACACCAGCTCGCCGCCGCTCCCCGCGGGCAACGCCAGAGAAATGGAGAGTCCAACCCCTCTCAAGAAGTTGGGTTCCAGAGCCCGAGCTGTGCGTGGAGGTGAGGCCGACTATATCTAGCCGGTAACGCTCAACCTCCCGCACAAGCTCAGGCTCCTTCCCCCCCAGCGAGGTGACATTCCATGTCCCCAGAGCTAGTCTCCATGTCCGGAGATCCGGTTGTCGAGGTCCCCGCCTTCGACTGCTACCCGGATCTCTTATTTTATTTATATATAATATTTAATATTTTATTATATATAAGATTTTGTTTTACTTCCACAGCCAAGATGGACTCTATATTTAATTTAAACTAAATGAACATTTGAAAAGTTTGATTTAAAGTATTTGATTTAAACACGAGTTTATGACGATATAAAAATTATACATTTAAAGTGACGATGTCAGAGGAAAAAGTCGACTCATTAGATTTAATTTAAATCTAGAGAAAAATATTAGACCAAAAATACTGACGTTAAACTTTACACACAGACGTTACACACAGACTCTAGAGTCTGATCAAACTGTTGAGACAGACTCATGTCTGACTCTGTTTCATGAAAAGCTGAGGTTTGTTTCACTTCTGCAAAAAACATAAAAGTGAAAAAAACGGATCCACAGTCGAGACTAAACTGAAACCTGCTGTTTGAAACAGTAAAATAACTCAGCAGTAATTATGAACTTAATATTAAAACAAAACAAAAGTATCATATTTATATATTTTATTTGGATGTGAAGAGAATGTCAGACAGTTTTTATACATTTATTCATTTACAACAGACTGTATTTATTTATTTATTTATTTATTTTGTTTGTAACACGAGTGACGAGCGTCCACTGTTTTAGCCAATCACAAAACAACCAGTGAAACACACCTGAAACACACATGAAACACACCTGAAACACACCTGAAACACACATGAAACACACCTGAAACACACATGAAACAAACCTGAACCACACCTGAAACATACCTGAAACACACCTGAAACACACATGAAACACACCTGAAACACACATGAAACACACCTGAAACACACATGAAACAAACCTGAACCACACCTGAAACATACCTGAAACACACCTGAAACACACCTGAAACATACCTAAAACACACCTGAAACACACCTGAAACAAACATAAAACACACCTGAAACACACCTGAAACACACATGAAACAAACCTGAAACACACCTGAAACACACATGAAACACACCTGGACGTGTCAGGGACATGACTCAAACATTAATGAAGTTTAGTGAGTTCTGCTGGATTTTCTAATGTTGTTTATCTCCAGGACACTTCAGTTTTTGAGTCTATCTTCCTCATTTATTAAGTTTGAGACAAAATACTGTGACTGTTTTATGAGATTATTTTGGATTAATGATTCAATCCAATTCATTTTATTTTTGTAACGCCCAAAATCACAACCACAGTCGTCTGAAGGGCGTTCATGTTTTGGTTGATGGGGGAAACCGGAGTACCCGGAGGAAACCCATCCAGACACGAGGAGAAACATGAAAAACTCCACACAGAAAGGCCTGGTGACCCGGGGATCAACCAAACACACAAAAACACAACAACACACAAAAACAAAACAACACACAAAAACACACAACACACAAAAACAAACAACACACAAAAACACACAACACACAAAAACAAACACACAAAAACACAACAACACACAAAAACAAAACAACACACAAAAACAAAACAACACACAAAAACAAAACAACACACAAAAACACACAACACACAAAAACACAACAACACACAAAAACAAAACAACACACAAAAACACACAACACACAAAAACAAACAACACACAAAAACACAACAACACACAAAAACAAAACAACACACAAAAACAAACAACACACAAAAACACAACAACACACAAAAACACACAACACACAAAAACAAACAACACACAAAAACACAACAACACACAAAAACACACAACACACAAAAACACAACAACACACAAAAACAAACAACACACAAAAACAAACAACACACAAAAACACAACACACAAAAACACACAACACACAAAAACACAACAACACACAAAAACAAACAACACACAAAAACAAAACAACACACAAAAACACAACAACACACAAAAACAAACAACACACAAAAACAAAACAACAGGAAAAAATCAGACAAAACAAGAAAAATCGGCCAGGCGAGGAGGAGGAGAGCCGGGTGAGGAATGATGTATAGAACACAACAAATACCACCAAAGATGAGATGTAAGTATCACCAGGTCTAAACCAGGACTAAACCAGGTCTAAACCAGGTCTAAACCAGGACTGAACCAGGTCTAAACCAGGTCTAAACCAAGACTGAACCAGGTCTAAACCAGGACTGAACCAGGTCTAAACCAGGTCTAAACCAGGACTGAACCAGGTCTAAACCAGGACTAAACCAGGACTGAACCAGGTCTAAACCAGGACTAAACCAGGACTGAACTAGGTCTAAACCAGGTCTAAATGTGGACTACATCATTTCCACTTTGGCTCTAAACAGAAATTATCTAAATGAGGACAGAAAATGATTCAAACTCACAAACTGAAGACCCGTCCATGTCCTGCCTGAAGGAGCTCGTGTACCACAGTTTGAGAAACACTGGTTTAAAACAGTTACAGTAATATTCTACACTAGAGTTATACTCACCTCCAAAATACTCTGATTTTCCTGTTAAAATATAAAGTGTTTGTTCGTTCCAAGTACCTCAAATCTCTGGACTGGCAGACCGGGGTGGTGGTCCCTCTGAAGGGGGGCTGGAGGATGTGTTCCAACCTTCAGGGTGAGGTTCCAGAGGTACTGCCCCCGACCGCCACACGATGTTGAAGAGACGTGTCAGCCAAGACCCACAACATCCAGAGACTTGAGGTACTCAGGACGGATCTCGTCCACCGAGGAGCTTTAATCACCTCATTGACTTCAGCCAGGGTGATGGACGAGTCCGCCTTCGGGTCCCCAGTCTCTGCTTCCTCCTCAGAAGATGTGGCGGCAGGATTGAGGAGATCCTCAAGTATTCCTTCCACTGCCCGACAACATCCCCAGTCGAGGTGAAACCCCTCCCAACCCCAAGTTTTTGCCTCTGAGACCACATGAGCTGTGACTTGCTTTGAACTCGTCAGCTGCCTCAGGAGTTCCACGAACCAACAAGGCTCGATAGGACTCCTTCTCCAGCCTGATGGCATCCCTTACTTCCAGTGTCCACCACCTGTTCGGCCCGTAGGCCGACACAACAGTGAGACCTGTCCCCGACCCGAAGGCGCAGGGACGCGACCCTCTCATTGACCAGGGTGAACTCCAACATGAGGTGACTGAGCTGTGGGGCAATAGCCCACACCAGCTCGCCGCCGCTCCCCGCGGGCAACGCCAGAGAGTCCAGCCTCTCTCAAGGAGTTGGGTTCCAGAGCCCAAGCTGTGCGTGGAGGTGAGGCCGACTATATCTAGTTGGTAACGCTCAACCTCCTGCACGAGCTCGGGCTCCTTTCCCCAGTGAGGTGACATTCCATGTCCCCAGACCCAGTCTTCATGTCTAGAGATCCGGTTGTCGCGGCCCCTGCCTTCGACTGCTGCTCAGATCTCTGCACCAACCCCTTACAGATCCTCCTGTAGGTGGTGGGTCCACGTGAGGACGGCCCCACGTCGCTCCTTCGGGCTGAGCCCGGCGGGGCCCCGTGGGGAAAGGCCCGACCCCCTGGTGCTCGTTGTAGAGCACCGACCCCAGGCCTGGCTCCAGGCTGAACCGCTTGTAGTCTGACCCGTCCCCCCGGACCTGTTTGCCATGGGTGACCCTACCAGGGGCATGAAGCAACAGAGCTCCCAGGATCATTCGGGCTCAAACCCCCCACCACTTTAAAGTTTACACTGGTGTTTTACACCTGTGTAAAACACCGGTGTTTCAAATTCAAATACTTCAGGTGTGTGTCTGGTTTATGTCCAGATCGGTGTCATATTTGTGTGTATTTTTTTAACTGGACCTGTTCTTTAAACTGTTGTGTTCAGATGTTTCTCCTGTTTCAGTCGTTTCTTCTCGTTGAGCCTCTGAAGTTTTATTTGGACTGATTCATGTTTGAGTTTAATCTTTAATCCACTATTTTCAAGACGCCATTTTGTCAATCTGTCCCCGTTTAACCTCCACCGTTGCATGCCCACTGTGCCACGCCCACTGTGCCACGCCCACTGTGCCACACCCACTGTGACACGCCCACTGTGACACGCCCACTGTGTCACGCCCACTGTGACACGCCCACTGTGTCACGCCCACTGTGACACGCCCACTGTGACACGCCCACTGTGACACGCCCACTGTGACACGCCCACTGTGCCGTCCACACTTCCTTCTCCAGTTTTATTTTCTTAATCGTTGATACTCGTCGGATTCTGCAGCTTTCATGAGTTTTCATGTTTTGTTTTTACGTCTGTTCCAGGAGCAGAGATGGAGGCCTGTGTGATGAAACCAGACGTCAAGAAGAAACCCAAACCTGTGAGAACTTTAAAATCACATTTATTAAAGGTATGCAGAGGAGAGGGTCAGAGGAGAGGGGCAGAGGAGCAGAGGAGAGGGTCAGAGGAGCAGAGCAGAGGGTCAGAGGAGCAGAGGAGAGGGTCAGAGGAGAGGGTCAGAGGAGCAGAGGAAAGGGTCAGAGGAGAGGGGCAGAGGAGCAGAGGAGAGGGTCAGAGGAGCAGAGGAGAGGGTCAGAGGAGCAGAGGAGAGGGGCAGAGGAGCAGAGGAGAGGGTCAGAGGAGCAGAGCAGAGGGTCAGAGGAGCAGAGGAGAGGGTCAGAGGAGAGGGTCAGAGGAGCAGAGGAAAGGGTCAGAGGAGAGGGGCAGAGGAGCAGAGGAGAGGGTCAGAGGAGCAGAGGAGAGGGTCAGAGGAGCAGAGGAGAGGGGCAGAGGAGCAGAGGAGAGGGTCAGAGGAGCGGAGGAGAGGGTCAGAGGAGAGGGTCAGAGGAGCAGAGGAAAGGGTCAGAGGAGAGGGGCAGAGGAGAGGGGCAGAGGAGCAGAGGAGAGGGTCAGAGGAGCAGAGGAGAGGGTCAGAGGAGCAGAGGAGAGGGTCAGAGGAGCAGAGGAGAGGGTCAGAGGAGCGGAGGAGAGGGTCAGAGGAGCGGAGGAGAGGGTCAGAGGAGAGGGTCAGAGGAGCAGAGGAAAGGGTCAGAGGAGAGGGTCAGAGGAGAGGGGCAGAGGAGAGGGGCAGAGGAGCAGAGGAGATGGTCAGAGGAGCAGAGGAGAGGGTCAGAGGAGAGGGTCAGAGGAGCAGAGGAGAGGGTCAGAGGAGCAGAGGAAAGGGTCAGAGGAGCAGAGGAGAGGGTCAGAGGAGCAGAGGAAAGAGTCAGAGGAGCAGAGGAGAGGGTCAGAGGAGCAGAGGAGAAGGTCAGAGGAGCAGAGGAGAGGGTCAGAGGAGCAGAGGAAAGGGTCAGAGGAGCAGAGGAGAGGGTCAGAGGAGCAGAGGAGAGGGTCAGAGGAGCAGAAGAAAGGGTCAGAGGAGCAGAGGAAAGGGTCAGAGGAGCAGAGGAGAGGGTCAGAGGAGCAGAGGAAAGGGTCAGAGGAGCAGAGGAGAGGGTCAGAGGAGCAGAGGAAAGGGTCAGAGGAGCAGAGGAGATGGTCAGAGGAGCAGAGGAGAGGGTCAGAGGAGCAGAGGAGAGGGTCAGAGGAGAGGAGCAGAGGAGAGGGGCAGAGGAGAGGGTCAGAGGAGCAGAGGAGAGGGGCAGAGGAGCAGAGGAGAGGGTCAGAGGAGCAGAGGAAAGGGTCAGAGGAGCAGAGGAGATGGTCAGAGGAGCAGAGGAGAGGGTCAGAGGAGCAGAGGAGAGGGTCAGAGGAGAGGAGCAGAGGAGAGGGGCAGAGGAGAGGGGCAGAGGAGCAGAGGGGCAGAGGAGCAGAGGAAAGGGGCAGAGGAGCAGAGGAAAGGGGCAGAGGAGCAGAGGAGAGGGTCAGAGGAGCAGAGGAGAGGGTCAGAGGAGCAGAGGAAAGGGGCAGAGGAGCAGAGGAGATGGTCAGAGGAGCAGAGGAAAGGGTCAGAGGAGAGAGTCAGAGGAGCAGAGGAGAGGGTCAGAGGAGGAAGAGGAGAGGGTCAGAGGAGCAGAGGAGAGGGTCAGAGGAGCAGAGGAAAGGGTCAGAGGAGAGGGTCAGAGGAGCAGAGGAGAGGGTCAGAGGAGCAGAGGAGAGGGTCAGAGGAGAGGGTCAGAGGAGAGGGTCAGAGGAGAGGGTCAGAGGAGCAGAGGAAAGGGTCAGAGGAAAGGGTCAGAGGAGCAGAGGAGAGGGTCAGAGGAGAGGGTCAGAGGAGCAGAGGAAAGGGTCAGAGGAGAGGGTCAGAGGAGCAGAGGAGAGGGTCAGAGGAGCAGAGGAAAGGGGCAGAGGAGCAGAGGAGAGGGTCAGAGGAGCGGAGGAGAGGGTCAGAGGAGAGGGTCAGAGGAGCAGAGGAAAGGGTCAGAGGAGAGGGGCAGAGGAGAGGGGCAGAGGAGAGGGGCAGAGGAGCAGAGGAGATGGTCAGAGGAGCAGAGGAGAGGGTCAGAGGAGAGGGTCAGAGGAGCAGAGGAGAGGGTCAGAGGAGAGGGTCAGAGGAGCAGAGGAGAGGGTCAGAGGAGCAGAGGAGAGGGTCAGAGGAGCAGAGGAGAGGGTCAGAGGAGCAGAGGAAAAGGTCAGAGGAGCAGAGGAGAGGGTCAGAGGAGCAGAGGAAAGAGTCAGAGGAGCAGAGGAGAAGGTCAGAGGAGCAGAGGAAAGGGTCAGAGGAGCAGAGGAAAGGGTCAGAGGAGCAGAGGAGAGGGTCAGAGGAGCAGAGGAGAGGGTCAGAGGAGCAGAGGAGAGGGTCAGAGGAGCAGAAGAAAGGGTCAGAGGAGCAGAGGAAAGGGTCAGAGGAGCAGAGGAAAGGGTCAGAGGAGAGGGTCAGAGGAGCAGAGGAGAGGGTCAGAGGAGGGAGAGGAGAGGGTCAGAGGAGGGAGAGGAGAGGGTCAGAGGAGAGGGTCAGAGGAGCAGAGGAGAGGGTCAGAGGAGCAGAGGAGAGGGTCAGAGGAGCAGAGGAGAGGGTCAGAGGAGCAGAGGAGATGGTCAGAGGAGCAGAGGAGAGGGTCAGAGGAGCAGAGGAGAGGGTCAGAGGAGAGGAGCAGAGGAAAGGGGCAGAGGAGCAGAGGAGAGGGTCAGAGGAGCAGAGGAAAGGAGCAGAGGAAAGGGGCAGAGGAGAGGGGCAGAGGAGAGGGTCAGAGGAGCAGAGGAAAGGGGCAGAGGAGCAGAGGAGATGGTCAGAGGAGCAGAGGAAAGGGTCAGAGGAGAGAGTCAGAGGAGCAGAGGAGAGGGTCAGAGGAGGAAGAGGAGAGGGTCAGAGGAGCAGAGGAGAGGGTCAGAGGAGCAGAGGAAAGGGTCAGAGGAGAGGGTCAGAGGAGCAGAGGAGAGGGTCAGAGGAGCAGAGGAAAGGGTCAGAGGAGAGGGTCAGAGGAGAGGGTCAGAGGAGCAGAGGAAAGGGTCAGAGGAGCAGAGGAGAGGGTCAGAGGAGAGGGTCAGAGGAGCAGAGGAAAGGGTCAGAGGAGAGGGTCAGAGGAGCAGAGGAGAGGGTCAGAGGAGCGGAGGAGAGGGTCAGAGGAGCAGAGGAGAGGGTCAGAGGAGCATTGGAGAGGGTCAGAGGAGCAGAGGAGAGGGTCAGAGGAGCAGATGACGCAGAGGAGGAGTTTCTCTGAGATGATGACATCATGTTGTGACCTTTGAATGTGAAGCAGATGTTTATTAAATCTATGGTTCATTTTGCTTTTCACAGCCTAAACCTCCTCCACGGCCTCCTCCTGGTCAGGTAAGCTCCTCCCACCACAGCTTACATCATGTTTTATCAAAGCCTCCTCCTGGTCAGGTGACCGCCTCACGCCACAGTGGAATAATGTTACACAAACAATCTGAAATGTGCTTTTTCCCAGATAAATACAGTGGAGTCTAATTTACTCGAGAAACCCACCCCGGTCCAGAGAAAGACGCAGGTCCAGACCCAAGTCCAGACGCAGGTCCAGACCCAAGTCCAGACGCAGGTCCAGACCCAAGTCCAGTGGGAGAGAAGGACCCCGATGGTCCCCCCGCGGCCCTCAGACTCAGTAAGTCCAGTCCTGATGATCTTTTGCTGTACGTGGACTCCCTGAGACTTCTGTTTCTAATGTCTCACATACGTGTTCTTCTGTTTCTAATGTCTCACATACGTGTTCTTCTGTTTCTAATGTCTCACATACGTGTTCTTCTGTTTCTAATGTCTCACATACGTGTTCTTCTGTTTCTAATGTCTCACATACGTGTTCTTCTGTTTCTAATGTCTCACATACGTGTTCTTCTGTTTCTAATGTCTCACACAGGTACGAGCGGACTGTTTCTCCTGTGTGTTTATGCAGTTATTTATATGTTTATGTTTAGAAATAAAAAAATAAATCAGTAGGAAATGAAGGCTCATATCTGCCCCGGGACAGATGTGGCGACAGAAGGAGCGTGTCATCTCTGAGTTTGAGCCGATGAAGAGAGCAGAAGTTTAGTCCGCCTCAGGTTGTAAAGTGTAGTACCAGTTGCTGTAGTTTGGTCCATTCCTCCTGCAGATCTCCTCTAGAGCAGTGATGTTTTGGGGCTGTCGCTGGACAACACGGACTTTCAACTCCCTCCAAAGACTTTCTGTGGGGTTGAGATCTGGAGACTGGGCCACTCCAGGACCTTGAAATGCTTCTTATGAAGCCACTCCTTCATTTCCCGAGCGGTGTGTTTGGGATCATTGTCACGCTGAAAGACCCAGCCACGTTTCATCTTCAGTGTCCTCACTGATGGAAGGAGGTTTTCACTCAAAATCTCATGATACATGGCCCCGTTCATTCTTTTCTGTACACGGATCCTGGTCCCTTTGCAGAAAAACAGCCCCAAAGCATGATGTTTCCACCCTCATGATTCACAGTAGGTCTGATGTTCTTTGGATGTAACTCTGCATTCTTTCTCCAAACACGACAAGTTCAGTTTTCACCAAAAAGTTGTCTTTTGGTTTGATCTGACCCTGTGACATTCTCCCAATCCTCTTCTGGATCATCCAAATGCTTCTGTCAAACTTCAGACGGGCCTGGACATGTCCTGTCTTAATCAGGGGACACGTCTGGCACTGCAGGATTTGAGTCCCTGGTGGTGTAGTGTGTTACTGATGGTCCCTTTGTTACTTTGGTCCCAGTTCTCTGCAGGTCATTCACTCGGTCGCCCCGTGTGGTTCTTGTGTCATTTTGACCCCATGGGGTCAGATCTTGGTGGAGCCCCAGGTCTTGGTCTTGGTCTTGTTCCATTTTCTAATACTTGCTCCACAGTTGATTTGTTGACTCCAGCTCTTACCTGTTGCAGATTGAGTGTTCGGGGCCTGGTGTCTACAGTTTTGTTTGTGGTTCCTTTGCTCTTTGGTCTTGTCCATAGTGGAGTTTGAGTCTGACTGTTTGAGGTTGTGGACATGTGTCTTTTATACTGAGGACGAGTTCAAACAGGGGCCATTAATACAGAGAACGAGTGGAGGACAGAGGAGCCTCTGAAAGAAGAAGGTACAGGTCTGTGAGAGACACAAATCTTGTTTGTTTGTAGGTGACCAAATATTTATTTTACCGAGGAATTTACCAATTAATTCACTAAAAATCCTACAGTGTAATTTCCTGGATTCTTTCATTCTGTCTCATATTTGAAGTGAAACTATGATGAAAATTACAGGCCTCTCTCATCTTTTTAAGTGGCAGAACATGCACAGTTGGAGGATGAATAAATACATTTTTGCCCCACTGTAAATATCAGTAATATTATGTCAGATTCACACTTTTGCACAGTGTTTGGGCGTCGCTGTGAACGGGCACAGTGCCTTATCTGGGGTCTATTGTCGCACAGTGAGGGAAAGTTTCACAGTCAAACAAAGGTGTCATGTTTCTTTTGTTATTTTATTTTGAAGGAGCTGAAATCTCCCAGACAGTTGAGTGAGCGCCGCAGAGAGCAGACCACGCCCACTCAGGTGAGCAGAGAGCAGACCACGCCCACTCAGGTGAGCAGAGAGCAGACCACGCCCACTCAAGTGATAAACTCACTATTTGTGTTATTGTTTCTTTTCTATATTCAGTTTTAAAAAGTAAAGTAGTAAAAGTAGTGATATAAAAATGACAAATTCCTTTTGAATTTGCATAAGAAAATTTTATCGGTATTTGTATAAATAAAAATACAGTATCTTCTGTTTTGTGCAACAAAAGTCAAATCTTACCCAAAGTCTATTTGAATGTGTTTAAATGTGTCACGTGTTTGTCTCATGTTTGTGTCGTGTTTGTGTCGTATTTGTCTCATGTTTGTGTCGTGTTTGTGTCGTATTTGTCTCATGTTTGTGTCGTATTTGTCTCATGTTTGTGTCGTGTTTGTGTCGTATTTGTCTGTTTGTCTCATGTTTGTGTCGTGTTTGTGTCGTATTTGTCTCATGTTTGTGTCGTGTTTGTGTCGTATTTGTCTGTTTGTCTCATGTTTGTGTCGTGTTTGTGTCGTATTTGTCTCATGTTTGTCTCATGTTTGTGTCGTATTTGTCTCATGTTTGTGTCGTGTTTGTGTCGTATTTGTCTGTTTGTCTCATGTTTGTGTCGTGTTTGTGTCGTATTTGTCTCATGTTTGTGTCGTGTTTGTGTCGTATTTGTCTCATGTTTGTGTCGTATTTGTCTGTTTGTCTCATGTTTGTGTCGTATTTGTCTCATGTTTGTGTCGTGTTTGTGTCGTGTTTGTGTCGTATTTGTCTCATGTTTGTGTCGTGTTTGTGTCGTGTTTGTGTCGTATTTGTCTCATGTTTGTGTCGTATTTGTCTCATGTTTGTGTCGTGTTTGTGTCGTATTTGTCTCATGTTTGTGTCGTATTTGTCTCATGTTTGTGTCGTATTTGTCTCATGTTTGTGTCGTGTTTGTGTCGTATTTGTCTCATGTTTGTGTTGTGTTTGTGTCGTATTTGTCTCATGTTTGTGTCGTGTTTGTGTCGTATTTGTGTCGTGTTTGTCTCATGTTTGTGTTGTGTTTGTGTCGTATTTGTCTCATGTTTGTGTCGTGTTTGTGTCGTATTTGTGTCGTGTTTGTCTCATGTTTGTGTTGTGTTTGTGTTAGAGCTCCAGTGTGACAGAGCCGACCCTCAGAGCAGACCCTCCCAAACACGAGGTACGTCTGTATTCTCTTATGTAACATTTACATCCCGTCACTGTGAGCACTGACCTGCCCCAGGGCGGCTGTGGCTTCAGCAGTAAAGTGTCTGAGTGTGTGAGGCCTGTTGTTTTGTGAGGCCTGTCGTTTTGTGAGGCCTGTCGTTTTGTGAGGCCTGTCGTTTTGTGAGGCCTTATTCTGACCATATCTGACCCAAACTGCAGTCACAAGGCTCCACCTGCAGGGGGAGTTCATGCAAAAAGATGCAGAAAATAGAAAATATAAATACATGTATTTATATAAAGAGTTTAATCTGACTTTTCACAGATAAAAAACAAAACAGAAGCTGTAGAGTTACATAAAGATAAATCAGAAACAGTCATGGAAATCTGACATTTCCGAGGTTCAGTGAAGGCGTCATATCAGTGGATCTGTACGGTGAGTTTGCTGCTGTGTTGAACTGAACAGGTGTGTTTGGGCGTGACCTGTAACTCACCTGGAGTTACACAAAGGCCGTGTGTGTCACATTACAATGAGTCACACACATGGACTTTACTTATAAAACACACAATGCCTCACTGTTTGTTTTGACGCCGCAGGTTTGAGGGAATCAGATACTAATGCATAAAACTAGTATCGAAACTAAATACTCATTTTCTCATTGTTCTCAGGTATCGATACTAAAAAAGTCCCAATGACAGAAATGACTCTTTCCTGAATCTGTAAAGATGTTGTATCTTTCACAAGTTTAAGACACGTGGACGAGTGGAACATCAGAGTTTTTATCATCGTGGAATCAGACTCAGTATCGAGTCTTTCTCTTAGTATCGAGTTTGACATTTTAGTATCGTGATGAGTGCCTTGTCAGAGGTGACTCTGTAGAGACAGATTATGTCATACTTGGCTTGAGGTCTGATATAATTATATAAACTAAAACACCTTTACACAACACGTGTAGATCGGCTCTGTGTCGTGGAGAGCAGCAGAGTCACATCCTCGATTCATCTTTGAAAACTCTTCTAACACTTTTTCCTCACCTGCTGCTTTTGTTTTAAAGAGCAAAATATTGTTGTGATTTCATATTAATGTTGTCACAATACAAACGTTTCAAACTCAATTTTGATACTAAGGAACATACTCGATACTCGATACTGATTCTGATTCCACAATGACACAATTATGTAATTTTCAACATAATGGTATTTATTTATTTTACTTTGTCTTTGCTAAAACTCAAGAGGAAACGACTCAAAAGTTCATCTCTGTCAATGGGACTTCTTCAGTATCGATTCCTGCTCAAATGAGTATCTAGTTTCAATACTAGTTTTAGTATTGATTAGTGTCTGATTTCCAATACTTTTGACAGCAGTACTTTATGTCCAAATCAGCTCAGTTCATATTTTGACTCTGCGTTTAAACATTCTTCAAAACGACATTTTCACATCTTTAATGTCACGTTTCATGTGTCGTCTGTGTTGTGTTGCTCTGTAGAGTTGTGTGTCTGTGTGCACACGGGAGTCAGGCCTGATCAGACAAACCTGTTTATCTCTGTTATTTAAATGTTTTCAGATGTTTCACATGTTTTCATGTGTCTTCTGTTGTGTGTTTGTGCACACACGAGGAGGAGTCAGGCCTGATCCGACAGGCTCCAAACCCGTTTGTCTCTGAAACATCTGAAAACACTTAAATAACACAGATGTTTTCACGTGTCTTCTGTGTTGTTGCTCTGTTGTGTGTCTGTGCACACACGAGGAGGAGGCTCCAGGCTCCAAACCCGTTTGTCTCTGTGTTATTTAAATGTTTTCAGATTATTTCAGATGTTTGAGTCTCAGTTTAACCTGTTGAACCTGTTTCTTCACATGTGTCTGATCAGGGAGGCCTCAAGGCCGTCATGAAGAATCTGCAGTTTAAACCCACAACGAAGGTACAGACGCACAAATACACAAACACACAGATAAATAAACACACAAACACAGATCAAACCCACCACAAAGGTACAGACGCACAAATACACAAACACACAGACAAATAAACACACAAACACAGATCAAACCCACCACAAAGGTACAGACGCACAAATACACAAACACACAAACACACAGACAAATAAACACACAAACACACAAATACACAAACACACAGATAAATAAACACACAAACACACAAATACACAAACACACAGATAAATAAACACACAAACACACAAATACACAAACACACAGATAAATAAACACACAAACACACAAATACACAAACACACAGATAAATAAACACACAAATACACAAACACACAAACACACAGACAAATAAACACACAAACACACAAATACACAAACACACAGATAAATAAACACACAAATACACAAACACACAAACACACAGACAAATAAACACACAAACACACAAACACACAGACAAATAAACACACAAACACACAAATACACAAACACACAGATAAATAAACACACAAACACACAAATACACAAACACACAGATAAATAAACACACAAACACAGATCAAACCCACCACAAAGGTACAGACGCACAAACACACAGACACAGATTTATTTATTTATTTTAAAGCACATTTCACAAATTAATCCTTAAATAAAGTAAAAAAAGAATGGGAAGAATAAAACTTATTAAAGCTCATCCTGATCTTCATTTAAGACAAAATAAATTATTTGTTTATGTTTCTATTCAGTTGAAAAAGAAAAGAAAAAAAGAACACATATATATATATATATATATATATATATATATATATATATATATATATATATATATATGTGTGTGTGTATATATATATATGTATATGTATATATATATATATATATATATATATATATATATATACACACACACACATACACACAGATACATACACACACACACACACCTACACCAAAGGTACAGACGCACAAACAAGGCAAAAATGTGACATGGTTCATTCACAATAGTGTACGTACAATACTACAAATATACTTAGGTACAGAACAGTGAAAACCCAAATTTAAATGTATTTTGTAAAATATTCTGACACATGGTCCAGTCGGAGTACTGTGTTCTGAATACTCTGAATACTTTTACTTTTACACAGTTTCATTGAAATGAGTAAAGACGGAGCAAAACCAGCTGTTTGTCGGAGTTTTGTGCGTCTGATTCGAGGGACACGTCTCACACGTCTCACACGTCTCACACGTCTCACACGTCTCACACGTCTCACACGTGTCACATGTCTCACACGTCTCACACGTCTCACACGTCTCACACGTGTCACACGTGTCACACGTCTCACACGTGTCACACGTCTCACACGTCTCACACGTCTCACACGTCTCACACGTCTCACACGTGTCACATGTCTCACACGTCTCACACGTCTCACACGTCTCACACGTCTCACACGTCTCACACGTCTCACACGTCTCACACGCCGCAGCAGATTCATCTGTGCAGTTTCAGTCTAAATTGTGCCGATACTTTTCTTTCTGTAAAGACTCTGTATTTTGTTGTGTAATTGCAGCCCTTTGTGCCATAATGAGATAATTCAACTTAATTAAATGAAGAGAATAAACTGATGTAACGATTCAAACTCACGACGCTCCGGTTTAATGTTTTAAAAATGTGTTTTCAGACAAGCAGAGACCCCAGTCCAAACCCGAGCTCAGCCGAAGCCTCGTCCAAAGAAAACTCTGAAAAACACAAAGAAGCAGAAGCCAAAGTGGTGAGAGACAGACAAACGTTTGTCACATGAGCAAAAACGCCGCCGTCATGTCGTAGTTTAGAGCGACAGGATTCAAAGGTCAAACTGGGACAGAGCGAGTCGGGACGGTGTAAATGAAAAGAACCTGATGTCTCTTTTCCATCTGAGCGACGCTTTATTTTAGCTCAGGTCCATCCTCCACCTGTGACACCAGAACTAAATCTACTCAAATAAAAGTACTAAAGTACCTGTTTAAAAATGTACTTAAAGCCTAAAAAGTAAAAATATTTGTTTAAAATTTTCAGATCTAAAAAGCTTCAACTGTGGTGATTTTGAGGAAAATTTGAGCTGAATTTTGTTCAACGGAGACAAGTGAATCATTTTTTTCAGTTTTTATTTGTATATTTTTGTTTTGCACAATAAGAAAAATACTTTTACTTTTCAGTCCTGTTCAAAAATGTAGTGGAGTAGAAAAGTACAGATACTGCTCTCAAATGTACTGTAGTAAAAGTAAAAAGTACACACTGTAAAATGTACTTTACTTGACATGGGTCCAGGGGACACGGGGTCTAGGGGACACGTGGTCCAGGGGACACGGGTCCAGGGGACACGGGGTCCAGGGGACACGGGGTCCAGGGGACACGGGTCCAGGGGACACGTGGTCCAGGGGACACGGGGTCCAGGGGACACGGGGTCCAGGGGACACGGGTCCAGGGGACACGGGGTCCAGGGGACACGGGGTCCAGGGGACACGGGGTCCCACAGGACGTCTGGTCATTCTGTCAAAGTTGCTAAATAAATGTAAACTGTGCATTTCCAAATGATCAGTTTGAAATGATTTTAAATGATTTTGAGCTTTTACTTCTTTTGAACAAATAATTTGTCCAATATGGCGACTCGTCTGATGTCCACATCTGTCTGTGAGGTTGGAAAAACAGGTTTAGTGCTTCTGTTTTATGCTTTTATCTGTTTAACACATTACTGGTGTTGTTTCAGTGTCGATATTTGGTTTGTTATGTATTAATTAAAGTTCTGGAATCATCAGAATGAATCAAAACACAAGTCCAACTCCAGATATGTTTTCAGTAAATAATATTATAAACTCACCTGTTTCAGTTCCTCATCACTTCTACAGCAGACGGGCTTCAGCTTCAGCTTCAGCTTCAGTCTGTGACACTGTTTGTCTTTTGTTTCAGGAAAAAGGAGGAATATTCAGTGGGATGTTCAAAAAGGCTCCGAAAACAACAGAAGCCGCTCAGAATGAAGAGGTGATGATGGATCTGAGCGTTCTGCTGGTTATATTCTGAACAACAGGGCGAGTTCGCCGCGGAGGGCGACCGCCGGCCGCGGAGGGCGAGTTCGCCGCGGAGGGCGACCGCCGGCCGCGGAGGGCGACTGTATAAAATTAGTTATAGCTCCTTTAATTATAAACTCCAGTGTAACAGAAATTTCAATTCTTACAGGAAAAACAACCTCTGGACGATGCCATTTCCACGAGCAGCACTGAAACTTCTGAAGGGACTGCTAAGGTGACTTTAAGCTCTGGCAACATTTATCCAACAAAATACACTTGTTACTCAATATAATATTTACTTCATATTTATTTCAGGAAAAAGGAGGGATTTTCAATGGGATATTCAAGAAAGCCCCAAAACCAACAGAAGACGCTTTAACTGACGAGGTTGGACAAATGATCATATTAATATCATCATCATCATATTAATCACTTTTTAAATAAAATGTCACTGACACTGACATTTTAATTTGAGTCTCACATTTGAACGTGGCGTTTTTGAAAGTGTTCATTTTAATCTTGTGGATCTTACAGGAGAACCTGGACAAAGAGCTTTCTTCCAGCGCTGAAAATCTGTCAGAGAAAAAAAAGGTTAAAAGCCACAAAATTTCTACTTCAGTGATTAAAGATGCGCTGTGTAACTTTTCTGATGTGGATCTGCCACCTGCTTGTTTAATGCCACACTGTGGAACATTCAAAACAAAACCATTTCCAGGGAGACAATCAGGAGGCTGACTCTCCCCAGAGAAGTTACACAGTGCAGCTTTAAAGACAAAAATGTGACAAAATGTCTGATGTTTTGTGTTTTTTGTGTTTAGGAAAAAGGAGTTTTCAGTGGCCTCCTCAAAAAGACTCCAAAGACAGAGGCATCGGTTTGTCACATCATTTCTAAAATAACAACCTGCATTAGGACGATATTCAGTTTGAAGTAAACTTTATTACTGTTACAGCACGAGAGTCGTCACGATACTCAAAAGTCAAAGTCGATACTAAAGAATAGACTGATACTCGATACTCGATACTAAAGAATAGACTGATACTCGATACTAAAGAATAGACTGATACTCGATACGATATGACTGAATGTTGAATCTGTCGTATCTGATTTTGATCCTTTTGACAAACACATTTAGGAGGGAGATGAGAAGAAGGATGTACGAGGCAGCAGTGATGATCTGACTGAACGCAGCTCAAACACAGTAAGGACTTGGTCTCATCCAACTTCATGTTTAACATTGTATTTAACATTCACTTTGTCTTTAGGAGAAGAATATTTTCACCAACATCTTCAAGAGGCAAAAAACAGTGGACGACCCTGAGCCAGAGAAGGTACAAGTCACTCAGACATTTATGAACAAAGTGTAAAGTTTACACTGAAACATCTATGAACAAAGTGTAAAGTTTACACTGACACATGAACAAAGTGTAAAGTTTACACTGAAACATCTATGAACAAAGTGTAAAGTTTACACTGAAACATCTATGAACAAAGTGTAAAGTTTACACTGAAACATGAACAAAGTGTAAAGTTTACACTGAAACATCTATGAACAAAGTGTAAAGTTTACACTGAAACATGAACAAAGTGTAAAGTTTACACTGAAACATGTATGAACAAAGTGTAAAGTTTACACTGAAACATGAAAAAAGTGTAAAGTTTACACTGAAACATGAACAAAGTGTAAAGTTTACACTGAAACATCTATGAACAAAGTGTAAAGTTTACACTGAAACATCTATAAACAAAGTGTAAAGTTTACACAAACATCTGAACAAAGTGTAAAGTTTACACTGAAACATGAACAAAGTGTAAAGTTTACACTGAAACATCTATAAACAAAGTGTAAAGTTTACACAAACATCTATGAGCAAAGAAGCTGGTAGTCAGACAAGGAGAAAAAAGTGCATGTGTCTTTTTATATGGTGTATGTAAACTTCTTAACAAGAAAACATTCAAAACAGTTATAGCTCCTTTAATTATAAACTCCAGTGTAACAGAAATTTGAATTCTTACAGGAAAAACAACCTCTGGACGATGCCATTTCCACGAGCAGCACTGAAACTTCTGAAGGGACTGCTAAGGTGACTTTAAGCTCTGGCAACATTTATCCGACAAAATACACTTGTTACTCAATATAATATTTACTTCATATTTATTTCAGGAAAAAGGAGGGATTTTCAATGGGATATTCAAGAAAGCCCCAAAACCAACAGAAGACGCTTTAACTGACGAGGTTGGACAAATATGAGGCTGTCGTCATCAACATTATCAGAAACAAGCCCCTCTCAAATAACATTTAAGTCACAAGCTAGCATTAGCTTTGCAAAAGACGAAGTTTAAATGTGTCAACTGGACAAAAAGTTTAAGAGTGAAGACGTTTGGCTGCTTGACCAAGGCACTTCTTCAGTTCTGGTCAGATTCCTGCTGGACACTGTCTTATATTTGTCTGAAAGACGAGCTAACTACACTACTAACTGGAAACAGCTTTTGTTTACAGTTTCAGTCTTAATGACCTCCATTCAAACTTTTACAACCCTGATATTGTTCTGTTTGGGCCTGAGGACAGAGTTGTAGATCTGTGAGAGATTATGTCTGAAGCCTCCATTCCTATTTACAAAAGGATTGTCTTTCCTCACAAAAATCTCTTCTTTAACTCTCCTCTCAAACCATTTCTTTTCTGTGGCTCAGATCTGAACCTCTCTCTGTTCAAAGCAGTGGTCAGTGTGTGTGAGATGGAGATGAACAGCAGACTGTGTCCTGAGCTGCTCTCTCTCGTGTTGGTTCATTCTCTGATGGAGTAGCTGTTTAATTTCTCTAACGCTCACTGCACTCTTCACTGAATGGAGGAGACACATTACTTTGTTTGTGTCTTGGGGTTTTGTCCTTTGGATTAACCAGTTTTTGTCTTAAAGTGTTTGAGATTCCAGTCTATTTCAAACCTACAAACTGATCTACTAAAGGCCCATTTTGGATCTCCACAAGCGGAGAGGGCTTTTTCCACATGTTGTTCCTCCTTCACTTTTCCCTCTGTGTTTGTGGCTTGATCTCTGTGTTGTAGAGACGACTCTGAGTTTGTGCTGCAGTGGATGGCGTGAATCAAACAGCAGGTATTGGTCAGTGTGTCTGGGTTTCCTGAAGACGTCTACCTGGAGTTGCTGGTCCTCTCCTATTGTTACTGCTCAATCTGAAAAGGCCAGTTTATTCATCTTGGCTTCTTCCCGTGTGAACTTGATGTTTGGATCCACAGCATTAATATGTGCAGTAAAAGGCTCCAGATCTTGAATTTTGATTTTAGTCCAGTGTCATCCACATATCGATACCAGTTTGTGGGTGGAGCCTGTAAACGAGGCAGTGTCTCATGTTCAGATTGTTCCATGTATAAATTAGCCATAATGGGACAGACCGGTGAGCCCATGGGTTAGGGTTAGGGTTAGCTGTGGATTTGCCTGTAGAAGTTTCCTCTAAACTGGAAATATGTGGTATTCAATTACATTTTCAGCAGTTTGCAGATTTGGTCCAGTGTCAGTTTAGTTCTCTCTTTTATCTTAGTATCCTGGAGTAGCCTCCTCTCTGCTGCCTTGGTGCTGCTCAGTGCAGCTGTTACTTTCAGTTTCAGGGCTCCAGCTTCTGTCTCTGTAAGTTTGTTGTTTCTGTCGTCCGTTTCTACTGCTGTGATGTCGTCCACTTTGAGGATCTACTTAGATGTTACAGAAAAGTTCAGTCCTTTGGAGAGCACCTTCTTTCTCTGGGTGAGCTCACAGCTGAAAGGTTTCTTACCCAGCATTCCATGTTCACAGTTTGTGAACGGGGCGTGGTGTCCTCCTGTGTTTCCAATGTCTCCTGTGTCTCTGTCTCTGATCCCTGGAGGACACATGTTTGAAAAACATTGTTATTACTACAGCTGTATAATGTGACCAGCTTAATCCAATGATTTGTGTTGTTTTTCCTTTACTGCCTGACACAAATTTTGGCAAATATTCTATTTAAGATCAATTACTTTTTTAGATTAAATCTCATAGAATAATCACTGACACTGACATTTTAATTTGAGTCTCACATTTGAACGTGGCGTTTTTGAAAGTGTTCATTTTAATCTTGTGGATTTTACAGGAGAACCTGGACAAAGAGCTTTCTTCCAGCGCTGAAAATCTGTCAGAGAAAAAAAAGGTTAAAAGCCACAAAATTTCTACTTCAGTGATTAAAGATGCGCTGTGTAACTTTTCTGATGTGGATCTGCCACCTGCTTGTTTAATGCCACACTGTGGAACATTCAAAACAAAACCATTTCCAGGGAGACAATCAGGAGGCTGACTCTCCCCAGAGAAGTTACACAGTGCAGCTTTAAAGACAAAAATGTGACAAAATGTCTGATGTTTTGTGTTTTTTGTGTTTAGGAAAAAGGAGTTTTCAGTGGCCTCCTCAAAAAGACTCCAAAGACAGAGGCATCGGTTTGTCACATCATTTCTAAAATAACAACCTGCATTAGGACGATATTCAGAGTTTGAAGTAAACTTTATTACTGTTACAGCACGAGAGTCGTCACGATACTCAAAAGTCAAAGTCGATACTAAAGAATAGACTGATACTCGATACTCGATACTAAAGAATAGACTGATACTCGATACGATATGACTGAATGTTGAATCTGTCGTATCTGATTTTGATCTTTTTGACAAACACATTTAGGAGGGAGATGAGAAGAAGGATGTACGAGGCAGCAGTGATGATCTGACTGAACGCAGCTCAAACACAGTAAGGACTTGGTCTCATCCAACTTCATGTTTAACATTGTATTTAACATTCACTTTGTCTTTAGGAGAAGAATATTTTCACCAACATCTTCAAGAGGCAAAAAACAGTGGACGACCCTGAGCCAGAGAAGGTACAAGTCACTCAGACATTTATGAACAAAGTGTAAAGTTTACACTGACACATGAACAAAGTGTAAAGTTTACACTGAAACATGGACAAAGTGTAAAGTTTACACTGAAACATCTATGAAAAAAGTGTAAAGTTTACACTGAAACATCTATGAACAAAGTGTAAAGTTTACACTGACACATGAACAAAGTGTAAAGTTTACACTGAAACATGTATGAACAAAGTGTAAAGTTTACACTGAAACATCTATGAACAAAGTGTAAAGTTTACACTGAAACATCTATGAACAAAGTGTAAAGTTTACACTGAAACATCTATGAAAAAAGTGTAAAGTTTACACTGAAACATGAACAAAGTGTAAAGTTTACACTGAAACATCTATGAACAAAGTGTAAAGTTTACACTGACACATGAACAAAGTGTAAAGTTTACACTGAAACATGTATGAACAAAGTGTAAAGTTTACACTGAAACATCTATGAACAAAGTGTAAAGTTTACACTGAAACATCTATGAACAAAGTGTAAAGTTTACACTGAAACATCTATGAAAAAAGTGTAAAGTTTACACTGAAACATGAACAAAGTGTAAAGTTTACACTGAAACATCTATGAACAAAGTGTAAAGTTTACACTGAAACATCTATGAACAAAGTGTAAAGTTTACACTGAAACATCTATGAACAAAGTGTAAAGTTTACACTGAAACATGTATGAACAAAGTGTAAAGTTTACACTGAAACATGAACAAAGTGTAAAGTTTACACTGAAACATGTATGAACAAAGTGTAAAGTTTACACTGAAACATCTATGAACAAAGTGTAAAGTTTACACTGAAACATCTATGAACAAAGTGTAAAGTTTACACTGACACATGAACAAAGTGTAAAGTTTACACTGAAACATCTATGGACAAAGTGTAAAGTTTACACTGAAACATGAACAAAGTGTAAAGTTTACACTGAAACATTAACAGTGTAAAGTTTACACTGAAACATGAACAAAGTGTAAAGTTTACACTGAAACATGGACAAAGTGTAAAGTTTACACTGACACATGAACAAAGTGTAAAGTTTACACTGAAACACAAACAGTGTAAAGTATATAAAGTGTAAAGTTTACATGCAAACATGAACAAAGTAGTTTACAAAGTGTAAAGTTTGCACTCAAACATGAACAGTGTAAAGTTTACAAAGTGTAAAGTTTACACTCAAACATGAACAGTGTAAAGTTTGCAAAGTATAAAGTTTACAAAATGTAAAGTTTACATGCAAACATGAAAAATGTGTGTAGTTTACAAAGTGTAAAGTTTACACTCAAACATATACAAAAAGTAAAGTTTACACAAACATCTATGAACAAAGTGTAAAGTTTACACTTCACTCAAAATGTATATATGTTTTACCTTCACAGGAACAATCTGGGGATGAACTTTCAGCGAGTAACGAAAATCTGTCTGAGAATAAACAGGTTTGGAACATGTTTATATGGAACTGAAAATGCAGTTTATTTTGCTGCTTCTTTCACTGTTCACAGACAAAAGGTGAAAATAATGAGACAGTTTACGTAATAATAAAGAACTGCATCGATGGGATGGGACAGTTAGGATTTAATGGTCAGAGGTCAGAGGGCAGAGGTCAGAGGGCAGAGGGCAGAGGGCAGTGGAAGCTGGTGCTGCCAAAACAATGTCAGACCAGGTTAATTTCTGTCAGTGCAACTTTTTTTAAATATCAACACTTGTGAAAAATTAGAAAATGAGTATCTAGTTCGATTAGTGTTAGATTTCTGATTCTTTGCACAGCACAATGATAAATATTGTAAACAGGATTCAGCTTCAAATGAAAGTCGTTATGAGTTTATTTTTGCATTTTTGTTTTAGGACAAAGGGATGTTCAGTGGACTTCTCAAAAAGACCCCAAAGACTCCAAAAGAAAGATCAGCTTCACCAGTGAATATTTAATAACAGTTTGAAAACTCAAATCCACAGGTTCAGTTCTTTTTATGTGAGTTAAACATGTTTCGTGTTTTAGGAGCGAGACGACAAAGACGAGACGACGGCGAGCGGCGACGAGCTGACTGAAACCACCAGAGTGAGTCCAGACTGCAGAGTTCAAATCTCTATAGTATTTATGTATTTATTTATGAACATACTTTTACTTTTTTAAGATTTATTATGTTTTTTTCTCAAATTTGTTTCTTGCCAAAGTAGAAAATTGAGTTTAAAATCTAATGTCACACAAAAGTGACTCCGAGGTTTAATCCATGTTGTAATGTTCCCTCCTCAAAAACACACTGGAGTTGTGTTTTGTTTCATTCTCACATGTTTGACACTTTATTATTCGTCTGTAACATCTCCAAAGCTCAAAATGCGACGTTCCACCTTGTGATGTCATCAAGTGGGAGTTTTCATGTTAACTCCTCCTTTTACCTTTAGTTCAGTCGAGATAAGAGACAACTCCAGGACTGAAATGATCCAGATGATTCTAGTGAAGGTGGAGTTTAAAAACACAGTGGAGCACTTCCTGTATCACCACATGATGACATCACAAGGTGGAACAGAGTGTTTTCAGTTTGACAGAAATCTGCAGGTTTGTGTGTTAAACGTGAGAATGAAACAAAACACAAATCCAGGTCTTAAAGGAAAATGGACCTTTAAGAAAGTTACAGTTAAATAAATTTATCTTGGAATAAGGAAAATATATAAAAAATAATCAAAGTACACGCGTCTTAAATGGATAAATGTCGTTGTTTAAACTAAATATATTTTTGTTGAATTTAGGAGAAAAGTAAATTCTCCAGCCTATTTAAGAACCCCCGGAGACCAGCAGAGGGCGCTGCAGCGGAGCAGGTGAAACTGGAACATCCACAGTTTAAATGAGAAATCAAAGAATCACAGAAAAAGAAGAAATACGTTTTTTTTTTGACTCGTAAAATGTAGAAAATTTGTTTTGCACAAAACCCAAAAAATCCTACAATTTTACTGAATTTATTAACATTTAATTTTATGAATTCAACTTTAAAATCATTATAGTGGAAGTAGACCTGAAAGTCATATGTGTCAGACCCATCTGCCCCTGGGCCTCACACACTTATATGGGCCTCACACACACATATGGGCCTCACACACATATATGGGCCTCACACACACATATGGGCCTCACACACACATATGGGCCTCACACACTTATATGGGCCTCACACACACATATAGGGGCCTCACACACACATATGGGCCTCACACACACATATGGGCCTCACACACACACATATGGGCCTCACACACATATAGGGGCCTCACACACATATGGGCCTCACACACATATGGGCCTCACACACATATGGGCCTCACACACATATAGGGGCCTCACACACATATAGGGGCCTCACACACACATAGGGGCCTCACACACATATGGGCCTCACACACACATATGGGCCTCACACACATATGGGCCTCACACACTTATATGGGCCTCACACACATATGGGCCTCACACACATATATGGGCCTCACACACACATATGGGCCTCACACACATATATGGGCCTCACACACACATATGGGCCTCACACACATATGCTCCTCGTGCTCCTTGGCCTCAGTGATGTCTTTGGATTCTTTATATTTAATTTTTTTTTAAAGTCTCTGGAAAAATTAAAATTGATTTGTTGTTAAATCTAAAGATGTAATTTTATCTCCACAGGAAAAATCTGCAGAGGAACTTTCAGCGAGCAACGAAAATCTGTCTGAAAATAAACAGGTTTGGATCCTCAAAAAGACGACATTTACACAAAAGTAACACAACACATCTGTGTGTGAACATAACACACAACACACACAACACATCTGTGTGTGAACACAACACACACAACACATCTGTGTGTGAACACAACACACACAACACATCTGTGTGTGAACACAACACACACAACACATCTGTGTGTGAACACAACACACAACACACACAACACATCTGTGTGTGAACACAACACACAACACACACAACACATCTGTGTGTGAACACAACACACACAACACATCTGTGTGTGAACATAACACACAACACACACAACACATCTGTGTGTGAACACAACACACATAACACACAACACACACACCACATCTGTTTGTGTTATTTTATGACAAAATCACTGATTCCATTTTTGTGAAAATGACCAGAAGCTTCTGTTCCATTTCATTTCTAGTGTGAACAGTTTTTAGACTCTGGGATTAAAAGTTTAACATCTGAGATATTCAGGCCGTCGCCCTGTATAATATGTTTATAAACACATGTTATAAACACATGTTATAAACACATGTTATAAACACATGTTATAAACACTGTTGTTCTGAGCCGACCTGCTTTTCAAAGTGAAGTGATGGTTTTAATTCTGTTTTTTTCACTTTGAGCTCTAGATTTATATTAAATAAGAAACAATATATTTAAAATTTAATGTTGATAAATGTGTTTATTTTAGGAGAAAAGTGTATTCACCAACATTTTTAAGAAGCCCCAGAAACCAGCAGAGGGCGCCGCAGCAGAGCAGGTGAAACATCATTTGAACTGTCACATTTTAGAAGAGTAAACGCACCGAGTTTGTATTGATCTAATGATTATTGATAATATAATATTTAATGTCTAAACACAGAATATGAACAATGAAGAGGCGTCTGAGACTGAGACTCTGTCTGTCTCCACAGCTCCTAAAGTAAGACACAATGGAGGAGATAAAGTTTGTTTGTTGCACATACATTATTCCGTGGACTTGTTTCTTTTTTATTAAGTCGTTGTTGTGATTTAAAATGTGCAGATTCTAACATCATGATCCACTGTGTCAGATTAAAACTATAGAGCTCTGATTAAATCAGAAAATGCTTAAACTAACTCACCTTCATGTGAGTTGCCAGTGTCATGTTTGAATTCTGTTTTGTTGATTTGGTTTTAGGAAAAGAAAGGAGGATTTGCAGGAATGTTTAAAAGATCTTCAAGTATTGACAACCTTGACAATGAGGTAAAAACAACTCGTGTGATGTGTCAGTATCACCTCCAGTCTCTCTCTCTAAAACCTTCAAATCAGGCGAGAAATCTAGAGGTAAAAATGGACTCAGACTTGAACTTTAACAGACACATCAAATCAAGAACATCTGCAGCTTTTTACATCAAAAACATGTGAAAAATCAAAGGTAAACTGTCAAACCCAGAGACTCATCCTGCGTTTGTGTCCAGGAGGTTAGATAATGATTCAGAACAAAATTCTGATTATTTAATCACTGAAGGCGGCGCAGGGTTAGGACAGAGGACACATAAAGTGTACATGTGTATATACACACACACACACACACACACACACACACACGCCTGGAGCGTTGTGTTTGATTCACTCGTGTCTTTCTCGTTCACACCTGCACACGTCTGTATTATAAGAAGTAAAGGTGAAATATTTGTGTTTTCAGGACAGTATCTTCAGTGGAATGTTCAAAAAGTCAAATAAAAACACTGAAGTAAAGTCTGCAGACGAGGTGAGTTTAAAAAACAATACTCATATTATTTTATTTATAACAAACTTGAATGACAATTGAGTGACGATGTTTAAATCCAGACTCTGTTCTGTTTATCTGTGACTGAAAGGTTTTTATTCTGCCTCTTCTGTTTTAATGTTAAATTTATGATGATTATTTGTGATTATTTATGTTTTTATTTGTGTGATTTTAATGTCTTTCTTATTCTGTAAAACACTTTGAATTACTTTTTTTTCTAATTGTGCTGTACAAATAAACTTGCCTTGAATCTATCTGCTGTTTTTAGGATTCTGCTGAAGACAATCCACTTTCTGCAAGTTGTGAAAACTTGTCCGAAGTCACAAAAGCAAAGGTTCAAAACACGTGGAAATATTTCACATTTAAACGTTTGTACTTTCATCAATATTCAAATGTGTAACTTTTTAAATGTGTCAGGACAAGTCTGGAGGCTTCACGGGGATGTTTAAGAAGTCACCAAAACCTGCGCCACGACTCGCCACCGACGAGGTCACTCAAGTAAACCTTTACGTTTAGATGATGATGATGATGATTCTTCTTCTTCTTCTTCTTCTTCTTCTTCTTCTTCTTCTTCTTCTTCTTCTTCTTCTTCTTCTTCTTCTTCTTCTTCTTCTTCTTCTTCTTCTTCTTCTTCTTCTTCTTCTTCTTCTTCTTCTTCTTCTTCTTCTTATTATTATTATTATTATTATTATTATTATTATTATTATTATTATCAATGATTTATTCAGAATCTCTCAGACTTAATACCTCAGCTCTGACTCCAAACCTCTTCATTAAAAACGACGGGTCAAATTCAGGTGACACATTTTGATATGGGGACAATAAAGTGACTAAACCTCCCCTTTAAGGAAATGTAGCCTCAAAACACACACAGGGAGGTGTGTCCAGGACCCGCAGAGACACAGACGGGCGTGTCCAGGACCCGCAGAGACACAGACGGGCGTGTCCAGGACCCGCAGAGACACAGACGGGCGTGTCCAGGACCCGCAGAGACACAGACGGGCGTGTCCAGGACCCGCAGAGACACAGACGGGCGTGTCCAGGACCCGCAGAGACATAGACGGGCGTGTCCAGGACCCGCAGAGACACAGACGGGCGTGTCTCAGTTTATGGACAGGCCTCATGTCCAGATCCTCCAGATTCTCTGAGCTGCAGAGGCTGCACTAGCTCTGAGTCTTGATGGAGGATTTCAGCTTTGAATCTGGCAACACAAATGAGAGTCATGTGATGCTGATTCTGCGTTCTGATTGGATAATCATCTAAAAAACCGAATTATAACATAAATAAATGGAAGCTCCGGTCTAATGTTTTAGGAATAAAGCAGAATTGCAATAGTTTTCAGTAAAAACTACACTTGATTTGAACATGTTTATCTCATATCTGCAGACACAGGTCATGATTGTGTGATTTAAAATCTAAATCTTACATTTCCTTGAATATTCTACAAATGCATCGATATAAACCGAGGCACTGCTGTGTCTGCAGTGAGTCTAATGCTCCGTGTGTTTGTCAGGATCCGCTCAGTGACCCTCAGTTTGAGTTTGGAAACTGTGACAGTCTCCACGACAACACAGAGGTGAGACACAACAACACAACACACAACAACACACAACAACAACACTGTGACAGTCTCCACGACAACACAGAGGTGAGACACAACACAACACACAACAACACACAACAACAACACTGTGACAGTCTCCACGACAACACAGAGGTGAGACACAACAACACACAACAACACACAACAACACTGTGACAGTCTCCACGACAACACAGAGGTGAGACACAACACAACACACAACAACACACAACAACACTGTGACAGTCTCCATGACAACACAGAGGTGAGACACAACACAACACACAACAACACACAACAACAACACTGTGACAGTCTCCACAACAACACAGAGGTGAGACACAACAACACAACATACAACAACACACAACAACACTGTGACAGTCTCCACGACAACACAGAGGTGAGACACAACAACACAACATACAACAACACACAACACACAACAACACTGTGACAGTCTCCACGACAACACAGAGGTGAGACACAACAACACAACAACAACACTGTGACAGTCTCCACGACAACACAGAGGTGAGACACCACACAACACACAACAACACACAACAACAACACTGTGACAGTCTCCACGACAACACAGAGGTGAGACACAACAACACAACACACAACATACAACAACACACAACAACACTGTGACAGTCTCCACGACAACACAGAGGTGAGACACAACACAACACACAACAACACACAACAACAACACTGTGACAGTCTCCACGACAACACAGAGGTGAGACACAACACAACACACAACAACACACAACAACAACACTGTGACAGTCTCCACGACAACACAGAGGTGAGACACAACAACACAACACACAACAACACACAACACACAACAACACTGTGACAGTCTCCACGACAACACGGAGGTGAGACACAACAACACAACACAACATACAACATACAACAACACACAACAACACTGTGACAGTCTCCACGACAACACAGAGGTGAGACACAACAACACAACACACAACAACACACAACACACAACAACACTGTGACAGTCTCCACGACAACACGGAGGTGAGACACAACAACACAACACAACACACAACAACACACAACACACAACAACACTGTGACAGTCTCCACAACAACACAGAGGTGAGACACAACAACACAACAACAACAACACACAACATACAACAACACACAACAACACTGTGACAGTCTCCACAACAACACGGAGGTGAGACACAACAACACAACACAACACACAACATACAACAACACTGTGACAGTCTCCACGACACCACAGAGGTGAGACACAACACACAACACACGACACACTGCAGATGTGTTCATTTTCATACACAGATGACACAAAGCCCACACTCTTCCTGTTTTGTGCAGCTCGTTTTCTTTTGACGATGGGGAGGCAGAATAGTTTTGTGTATTTTATTTGTTTTCTGTTTTTCTCCTTTTTTTTTAGGGGGAAACTCTGTCAGTCAGTACTGAGGACCTGTTAGCAAAGGTGCAAAAAAACTTTATCTAATGTGTAAAATGAGTCTACAAATATGTAGAAATGTGTAAATGTGTTTTTGTTGTTGTGTTACTCATGTTCACAGGAAAAGAAATCAGGGTTTGCTGGTTTATTTAAGAGGACGCCAAAGACGCTGGAGCCACAGGTTATTTTTTATTCTTAAAAAAACATTTATCTGATTTTTCTGACGAGATGCTTTTTGAGATTTTATCTGACCCTGAATTAAAGAGGTGGTATTATGCAAAATGTACTTTAGCTTTCCACAATATTATGACCTTCAAAAACACGTGGTTTTTGAAGGAAAGAGGGTTTAAATCATCCATGTTTGAGTAATCTAGAGATCTCTCCTGAGCTCTATTCAGACCCTTCTTACAGTTAGCAGTACGAGGCTCCGCCCACAAGTGTACGTCACCCATGTACGAGGCTCCGCCCACAAGTGTACATCACCCATGCTCCACACAACAATCCTCCATAAATACACAAAAACATGATACAAACTGTACACTATGACTTCACAAACCTGGTGTGATGTGCAGTAGTTTCATTGGTGCGATGCAGCTGATTGTGATAGTGCTCTGAAGGGGGAGGGGCTTAGCACAGAGAGCAAAGGGCATCAAAAACAAGTTCAACTCATAAAATATGTTAATACGCTGTTTTGGACAATGCCCCACAGAGATAACTACCTCCTCTTTAATACCCCACAGAAGTAAATACCTCCTCTTTAATGCCCCACAGAGGTGAAATCTGTAATACATTTGTTGTTTATTTTCAGGACGGTGAAGATGAGCCGCCGGCCTCTGGTCTGGGAATAAAACGCAGAAAAACGGTTAAAAAGAAAAAAAGAGTGAGATTTTACAGATGAAAAAACATTTTTATTTCAGATCTAAACACTTTATGACATAATCTCATTTGATTCATCCAGGTCGTGTCCTTCAGGATAAAAAAGACCCTCCCCAGATTCCCCAAACTCACTGCACAGGTAAAGACCCTAGACTCACAGGCAAAGACCCCCCCAAACTCACTGCACAGGTAAAGACCCTAGACTCACAGGCAAAGACCCCCCCAAACTCACTGCACAGGTAAAGACCCTAGACTCACAGGTAAAGACCCCCCCAGACTCACTGCACAGGTAAAGACCCTAGACTCACAGGTAAAGACCCCAGACTCACAGGTAAAGACCCTAGACTCACAGGTAAAGACCCTCCCCCAGATTCCCCAGACACAGGTGAAGGTTCTGTCAGTGAAACCTTCAGTATCATCGTTTAATTGTTTACTCGTTTAATTGTTTACTCGTTTACTTGTTTACTCGTTTACTTGTTTTGTGGACGTGTTACATGTGGAGCAGCTAAAGTTAAAGGTCATTTCTCAGTTAAAATGTTCAGTTTGAATAATATTTGAATGTTTTTGTTGTTACAGGAAACGGGCAGAATGTCGACCATCGAGGAGACGGTGGAGCTGCAGGATCTGAACCCGGAGCAGGTTTGTGTTTTTATATTAAACTTTTTTTTATTCACAAAGACTTCACTGGAGATGAGTCGATCACTGGTCACTCTGCCCTGGTCACTCTGCCCTGGTCACTCTGCCCTGGTCACTCTGCCCTGGTCACTCTGCTGGTCACTCTGCCCTGGTCACTCTGCCCTGGTCACTCTGCCCTGGTCACTCTGCTGGTCACTCTGCCCTGGTCACTCTGCCCTGGTCACTCTGCTGGTCACTCTGCTTCTAGATCTATATTTTCCTCCTCGTTCTGGCCAGATTTATTTTTTAAGGCCTGAGTTTCACCGTCTTAAAAACAGAAACAATAGAAGTTTTTATTTTTAAACAGTTCTTCTGTAACTTTAAACAGTGTCGTTATTCTCTTTATTCTCACGTGTTGTGTTCAGGCGGTGGAGGTGGAGCAGGTGGAGGTGGAGCAGGTGGAGATGGCTGCGTATCCGACTGAAGGAAACGCACTGGAGACAGAAGAGGTGAAACATGAGACTGATGTGATTTTAGCCCAAACATTTGGGAAGGAAAAATGAAAGTGATTTTTGTTTTATTTTAGGAGGATGATGAGCTGATGGAGTGGTGGAAAACGGTTGCAGGTTCGACACGGCTTTTTTATGAAACTGTTTGAATCAGGTGGTGCAATCTCTTAGATGATCATAATCTTAACTGTTAAATGTCGATGATTCTCAGGTTGGGCCGAGTGGAACGAGACGTCGAATCAAGAGGAAAATGAGCAAGAGTGAGTAAAACTGTTTTAACTCGGGACACACGGAGGATTTTGAGTCTTAAAATATTTTTAAACAAGTGACAAAAAGAATCAGAGATTTTAAACCAGGTGCAAAGACTGCAATGATTTTTGCTGCTTCCTGAAGTCGAGAAGAATCAAATCAGGAGATGAAGCTGTAGTGTCCACACTCGACTGCATCATCTCCTCATTTGATTCTTCTCAAATTAAAAAGTACAGTTGGGTTTCACAACCCAAACTCTCACGATATCACACTAACAGCGGCCCACTTCGGCGGCCCACTTCAGCTGGCCCACTTCAGCGGCCCACTTCTGAAACAGGCTTTATTCAGTGTGATAATTGTCTTTTTATAGAGACTTGTTATTGTGTTGTTGTTTCAAAACTCTACAAACACGTTCTGAAATGTCCTGGTTTATGTTTTTAAATGTAAATATTTAAATATGTATTTTTTTTAAGATGAATTTGACGTGTTACAGACTGAAAATTACTCATAAAATGTGAATAATCTCTAACGTGCGTGCAGAGTGATGGAGGAGGCGGCCGATCGTGTGTACATGGCGGCGCGTCTGTTCGTTCAGCTCTTTAACCAGCGGGGGGCGTCGTTGCAGCATCGGATCCTGGAGCTGTTAGCGTTAGCAGACGCCGCAGACCAGTTTCATAAAAAGACAGTTACAGCGGCGGTGGGAGGGGGCGTGGCCAGCGTCGCCGGGAGCATCGCCACAATCACAGGTAAATAAAGAGCTTTGGCCCCACCCATGTTTTTGAAAAAGTCACATTTCAAGAGACACTGCAGAGGCTAACCAGCTACGTGCTAACTAGTGTCCATAATGTGGTTTAAGTTCATAATAAAACAATAACTTAAAATTACTTAAAGTTTCAGAAACAGATTTTAAATAAAAGTGCAGATTTTGTGTCATTAGCTCCAGAGCTGATCAGTCCTGAGCTTTCAAACTTTTAATCAAATTTTTTGGGGAAAAGTCTATTGGAAAAATGAATGAGAAATGAACCTCTGGAACCACTGTCCTCTGCATTTGACCCATCCCTCATTGGGGGACGTCTGTCCACGAGAATCTTTAAGTTTATTTATGTGACGGGGACAAGTAACAAAACATTAAATATTTAACACATATTTATAGCCAAGATTAATTTGAGATGTTTATCTGTTGTATCCTCTAATGCTGTCAAAAGTAAAATGAGACTAATCAATACTAGAGGCTGCAGGTATCAACAGTATAAGACAGATATTGTCTAAAGACAGTGTTTTTTAATATCATCAAGTTTTCATATCGTGACAGCTCAACTCTTCCCTCAGGTCTGATCTTGGCTCCGTTTACGTTCGGAGCGTCCATCATCGTGACTGCGGTGGGAATCGGCGTGGCCACAGCCGGAAGCATCACCTCAGCCACAGCCAACATCACAGACACCGTCCACTCCAACATGGACCGCAAGAACATGGAGAAGATGATCCAGGGATACCAGGACGAGGTCAAGGACATCCGCGAGTGTCTGGAGTTTGTACAGGTGAATGGAGCTCTCCCCTGTGGCCACCTGCATGGACTACAAACACTTAATGCATTATCCTGTCCACTGTTAACTTTAACTCCCAGTTGTGGGAGTTAAAGTTAACTCCCCTCTGACCTGGCGTCCTGGCTCCCCCTTGCCATAGCATATTTTGTGTTGTACCTCATCAGTCTCAAGTAGTAACCATTTTTCCCACATCCTGTTCATGTAACTCCTCTGACTCACTGGTAGTGACTTTCCAACATCTCATCAAGGTGCTCTGATCCCCAACACCTGACACAGAGATTTGAACCCAGGTCCCCCAGGTGAAAGTCAAGTGACTTACCAGTTGAGCCAGTGAGCTCCCACAAGCTTTAGTGACATTTTTCATTTTCATCTTGACATTGTAATCAGTATTGAATCAGGCTAAACCGATATCATGGAACCGATACCCGATCCAGCAGATGTTTTGGTATCGGTGCCAATATTCAATATCAGTATCGGTATCATCCCTGACTTAAAAGATTTACCACAGGAAACACCAAGGTGAGGTTAAGCAAAGCAATTAAAAATAATCTTTTCATGTTTTGTCATTTTCAGGAAGGTATCGACACGCTGCAGGAGTGGGACTTTGAGAAATTCTCAGAGAGCGCCGCAAAAAAGGCTTTAAACCATAACATCAAACACGTGGTGAAGGAGGGCGGCCGCGCCGGAAAAGCCTTAATGATAAACACGGACAAACTGATCAGTACAGTGCAGGTGCTCGGGGCAGCAGGGGGCGCCGCTAAGGCGGTCCAGGCCATAAGCGTCACCACCGGAGTCATGTCCGCGCTGTTCCTCGCATTAGACGTTTTCTTCTTAGCCAAAGACTCACACGAACTTCGGAAAGGTGCAAAAACCAAATTTGCTTCAAAGATTCGTGACGTTTGCAAAGATTTACAAGCCGGACTTTTGGAGCTGAACAAAGTGAAAACACAGCTGCAAAAAACGATGGATGGAATCGAGGTGGAGGAATATGAGGAAATCCAGGAAGTAGAAGAAGAAGTGGAGGATGATCTGGAATCTGACCCGGTGAAACTGGCAGAACTCGAGCAAGAGTTGGATCTTATGGAAGAGAAGTTGGATAAAAAAGTTGAGGAGGAGAAAAAGAAAAAGAGAGAAGAAGAGAAGAAGAAGAGAGAGGAGGAAGACAGGAAGAAGAAAGAGGAAGAAGCAAAAGCAGCAAAAGAAAAGCTGCTCGAAGAGACAGAAGATACAGAGGAGGGTGACGGTGATCTTAAAGTCAAATCAGATGCAAAAAAGTTAAACGAAAAAGAACCAAAGAAATCAGATGAGGAGATGTCGGAAAGTGGATACAGTGTCAAAGAATCCATTAAAGAATTCTTCAAAGATCCTATTCTGAAAGTCACCAAGAAAGATAAAGATTTAGAAAACAAAATGACAGCAGATAAAGAGAAAGGAGAGAAGGATAAATCTGTACTGGGCAAGAAATCGCACAAAAAAGTAGCAAGTTGGTCTGGAAAAGTGTTACTAGAAGGTAAAGAGGAGGAGGAGAAGACAACGGGCAAATCTAAAAGTAAAAAACAAGACGATAGAGTCAAGATAAAAGGTCAGAAAGAGAGTCAGACCAAACAAGAATCAACAACTGTGAATGAAAACAAAACTGTACAAGATCCTGAAAAAGGAGAGGACAAAACCTGCGTCGCCAAACAAGAGCTGACGGCTAAAGTCGATTTGAAAGTTTCAGTCAAAAATCAGGACACGGTTAAAGACGATGTGACGAGAGCTGAGGAGAGATCCAGTTTCAAAAGTTTACGGGAAAGCTGGATGGCCAAACAGGAAAATGTTTATTCCAAAACTACCAAAGAAATTCCTAAAACTGAGACAAATGTGGATCAGAAAGTCAAGAGTATCAGGGAGAACTGGATGGCAAAAGAAGAAATTAAGACGAAAACTGACGAGAGAGTTACGAGTCCTAAGGAAAGTTATAAGGGACATACGCCGGCCGACAGTCCGAGTCGTTTTAGAAGTGACAGGAATCGGGTGGAGACAGAGGAAAAACAAAGCGGCCATTTTGAAAGAGGCGAGGAGGCGGAGAGAGGGAGTAGGAGGAGCCATAGAGAAAGTGGACGGGGTCAAGCTGAAAGTGGGAGGGGCCATGGAGAGAGTGGGAGGGGCCATGGAGAGAGTGGGAGGAGTCCAGGAGACGATAGGTGGGGACATATTGAAAGTGGGAGGAGCTATAAAGATCATGAAAATTTGAGAGACAGTCAAAGTAGGAGGAGTCATAGAGAGAATGATGCTGATGTAGAAAGTAGGAGTGGCTACAGGGAGAGTGGGAGGAGTCATAGAGGTAACCACGATGATAAAGACGCTGCAGTTGGTTATAAATACACTAGAGGGAGTCATAAAGATTTGGACGTTGATGCAGAAAGTAGGAGTGGTTACAAGGAAAGTGGGAGGAGCCACAGGGATCATAATAAAGAAAGAGAAAGAAGGAGGAGCCACAAAGAAGGAGAGAGGAGGCGAGATCATGGAGACACGAGACCAAGGTCCAACGCTCTGTTCGATGATGGACTGTACATTTAGAAAGATAAAGAGAAGCCCAGAGGAGTCGAAAAAGGACGCCAGGGTCAACGACACCGTTACGAATGTCAGAGTCAACAAAAAAAGAAAATAAAAAAAACAAACGCGGCCCGTCTCTTTGTAAATGCTGCTGTCAGACTTGTCATTATGAGCTTAAAATGTTCGTATTAAACGTCTCTACACGATCCTGAGGGTTTTATTTCAATGTTTTCCCTAAATCAGGGGCCTTCTTTCCCCGCGCTCGCTCGCACTGGTGTTTGGTTGATTGACCTTGCTCTTTATAATCTGTGATACACGCTCGGAGATTTCCACATATGGTCCCTGGTTGCAGATTAGCTGCTATAACTGTTAGCGTCAATGAGCTTCATTTGGAGCTGAAGCTGAAGCTGTGGGTGACGTCGCTCTGCCTCAGAAACACGTCTGTTACAGTCTGATAAAGACATAAATATTGTTCTAAAATAGACTGTTGCAATGACTTCTTTTGTACTGTGTTGTGCTTGTGGTATAAATAACATTGTCATTAGTTATTTTTCAAGATTAGTTTGTGTAAATATTTTATAATTAACATTTTCTAAAGTCGTCCACTGAATCCAAACTGTTTCACCAGTCCACACTCACTGCACTTTAAACAGGACAGTATCACGCAAACTTTTCCATCTCTTTAAGTTCTTCAAACAAAAATGATTAATATAAAAAAAAAAAGGTTTTTTATACAAGAGTAAACCCATAATATGAACCAGTATGAAGACATGCTAAGATTAAACAAAAAATATAAACTGACAGTAAAACAAAAACAAAGGAATGAAATGTAATTAGGGATAAAGTAACTTTTCTGGTGTCGCCTCTGTAGTTATGTTCTTGCTTTGGAATGTTCCACAGTGTGGCACTGGGGGTCTTAAAAAAAACAAAAACATGCATTATATCAGACCTGTAACAGTCTAATGATGTCCAGACTGTGGGACAATAGTAAGCAGCTAGTGGAACATAAAATAGAAAAGTTACACATTGCACCTTTAAACTTAAATGAATCCTAGTGGCTCAGAGCTGCGCTGGCACAGATCGGACAGACGGGGGCGCTCTTCATCACTGCGTGGTCATGTCCTGCTCTTCTGGAGCCAAGGCCTGAACGACTTATTTCACAAAACAGTTTGATTATTATTTTGTCTCTTATCTGCAAAGAAAATTAAATAAAACGTATTAATAAATGGCAAACTTTGAGAATTGTTTGAATCGTTTGACTTCTGCAATTTTTCTATTTCCTTTTGTAAATGAGTCTTTTTTTATGGGCTGGTTTTGCTCATTGGGAAAACTTGAAATGTTATTGTACTTATTGTATTATTTTTGCATATTTAAAAATGTTTTGTTTGATTTGATTTAGGGAAAATAATTTACATATGAAAAGTGAACTGATAAAATATATCTATAAAATAACTTTTTCCATGTTTTTTGGAGTGTATTTTTCCTCCTATTATGAATAAAAAACAAGATAATTATGAGCCGTCAGTGAGCCACAATTCTATCGGGCCTAGTGTTGAACCTTGGGGAGCCACACAATTTTTAAACAACTGACCTGTTTTTCCATTTTCTGCCACAGACGGAGACAATGAAGTTACTTTTCCAGGTCAGATGTGAGTTTTAGTTCAGTTTAGTCCATGTAACAAAAACATTTTCCAAGTACTGCTCAAAAGGAAAAGTCAATTAATTTTCATTCCGGTAGTTTGGTCCATTCCTCCTGCAGATCTCTAGAGCACTGAAGTCTGTCTCGCTGGGCAACACGGACTTTCAACTCCCTCCAAAGATTTACTGTGGGGTTGAGATCTGGAGACTGGGCCACTCCAGGACCTTGAAATGCTTCTTATGAAGCCACTCCTTCATTTCCCGGGCGATGTGTTTGGATCATTGTCACGCTGAAAGACCCAGCCACGTTTCATGTTCAATGCCCTCGCTGATGGAAGGAGGTTTTCACTAAAAATCTCACGATACATGGCCTTATTCATTCTTTCCTTTACACGGATCAGTCGTCCTGGTCCCTTTGCAGAAAAACAGCCCCAAAGCATGATGTTTCCACCCCCATGATTCACAGTAGGTCTGATGTTCTTTGGATGTAACTCTGCATTCTTTCTCCAAACACGACAAGTTCAGTTTTCACCAAAAAGTTGTCTTTTGGTTTGATCTGACCCTGTGACATTCTTCCAATCCTCTTCTGGATCATCCAAATGCTTCTGTCAAACTTCAGACGGGCCTGGACATGTCCTGTCTTAATCAGGGGACACGTCTGGCACTGCAGGATTTGAGTCCCTGGTGGTGTAGTGTGTTACTGATGGTCCCTTTGTTACTTTGGTCCCAGCTCTCTGCAGGTCATTCACTCGGTCGTGTGGTTCTGGGGTTTTTGCTCTTTGTTCTTGTGTCATTTTGACCCCACGGGGTCAGATCTTGGTAGAGCCCCAGGTCTTGGTCTTGTTCCATTTTCTAATACTTGCTCCACAGTTGATTTGTTGACTCCAGCTCTTACCTGTTGCAGATTGAGTGTTCGGGGCCTGGTATCTACAGTTTTGTTTGTGGTTCCTTTGCTCTTTGGTCTTGTCCATAGTGGAGTTTGAGTCTGACTGTTTGAGGTTGTGGACATGTGTCTTTTATACTGAGGACGAGTTCAAACAGGGGACATTAATACAGAGAACGAGTGGAGGACAGAGGAGCCTCTGAAAGAAGAAGGTACAGGTCTGTGAGAGACACAAATCTTGTTTGTTTGTAGGTGACCAAATATTTATTTTACCAATTAATTCACTAAAAATCCTACAGTGTGATTTCCTGGATTCTTTCATTCTGTCTCATATTTGAAGTGAAACTATGATGAAAATTACAGGCCTCTCTCATCTTTTTAAGTGGCAGAACTTGCACAGTTGGAGGATGAATAAATACTTTTTTGCGCCACTGTATTCTCATTTTAAAGTAAATCATTTTTGTGTTCAAATGTAAAATAAATGTTTACTTCACTCGTGTGTATTTTGTACATATACCGATAAAACGGAGACAAAAAGGTTATTTTAAAGTTAGATTGTAGTTTGCAGTAAGTGTAATGCTATACCATGAAACATTCCATGAGACAAGTAGTCACTATGGAACATTTGCACATATTAAGGAGAAATAAACGACTGAAAATGTACAAATATAAACCAAAATATAAAATGTGACCAGACATTTGGACATTTTTCCTTCCATGTCTCTTTATTTTCATGATTATTTACATCATTTTGATGCTTTCAGTGAAAATCTACAATGAATGACACATGTAGAATGGAGTAAAGAACAAACTCAAAATAACTCAAAACTTCTTTTAGATAAAATTCAACAAATTGCTTTGAACCTTGACCTCAGCTGTGAAGTGAAAACCATTTCATGAGCTTCATCATGAAGAGAAAGACAAGGGTTTGTCCACAGCAAAGGGACGAGACTCTGAGGATTTGGATATAAAATATAAAACATAGTTTAGTTATTTTACTTTTCTTTGCTACATAATCCCAAATATCTGACGTCTTGTGGTTGGACCTAAAACAAACTCTGAATGAGAGGATGTGGTCAAACCTTTCACTGGTCGTGTAAATCCACTGAAATAATTAAAACCGTCCAAATTCAAGTAAAATTTTCACATTTTATTGCAATGTATTTCCTTTACAGTCAAACTGAAACAGAACAGTATAAAAACAGAGACACACATTTGAACAGACGACAGAGAGGGAAAAACATTCAGATTTTTTCATCAAAGCTAAAAACACTTTTGGAATCACGTCCGTGGAGTTTTTTAACTTTGAGAGTCCATGAACCCAGTAAAAAACATTAAGTACAGATAAATCTCTGGTACAATGTCATCACAATGCAAAACAAGACGTCTACAAAAAGTTCAAACTACTTCAATTCAGAGCCATCGTCCGAGCTGACGCTTTGAAACATGTTGACCTCGAAAAATTGACTTCAATACATCATTTATCAGTGGAGTAAAAAAAAAAAAGATTATACAGAAAGAGCATCACCAGCTTAAAATAACAGAAAATATACAGAAATAACTTGCACAATCTAGATTTACCAGGAAAATAAATACAAGAAAAGATTCACTTGTCATGAACAGGGCTGTAACATCAGCTGCACCAAACCTCCACGGTTATTTTACTCATTTTGGATCCTGTTTTTTTCATTTGTACCAAAATGACGACACGACGCTGCCAAATCCAGTGAGTAAAGTATCGTCTTGAAAATAAGCGATTAAAGATTAAACATGAATCACTCCAAATATAACTTCAGAGGCTCAACGAGAAGAAACGACTAGAACATGGAGAAACATCTGAACAGTTTGCACAATAGGTCTGCTTTAAGTTTATTTTACTCATAATTTTCTATATTTGTTTGATTCCTACTGTAGACACCAAGTTTTGATTTTAACAAAGCTACCTAAACTAATAAATTAAACCAAAAACATCAATGTCTTAAAGGTGCAGTGTGAAACTTTTCTGTTTCTGTGGTCTGCCACCTGCTGGTCTCTGTAGATGTGAATGATTCGTCTAATGTTCCACAGCACCAACACTGTACTTTGTATGAACAGGACATAAACGCAGGATAGACACATTTAATGACACACTGTGGAACATTCCAGGCAAAGCAATACCATCTCCACAGAGACAAGCAGGCGGTGAACCAGAAACCACCAGAAAAGTTACACAGTGCATCATTAAATTAAACTGAACATGACAAAAAGTGTTTTACGACATGGACACAAGCACATTATCATCGTCTTTTCAACAGTATTTAAATACAAGTGTTGAATATTTTGTGCAAACCTAATCAGAAACACTCAAATCAAAATATTTGCTCTGAATTCAAGTAATTTAAAGTCCGTAGATTTAGAATTTTGCAGTGTCGACCGAAAAGAGGAGAGCGAACGAGCCACATGCTTCATTAGAGCAGCTTTATCTACAATGAGGCGAAACAGAGCCGTCGAACAGACCAAACGACTTGAATCCACAAGTTCAGAAGAGTTTAAAGTCTGTGATTAAAATATTATTCATTTTTAAAACTTTTTCTTTAAAATTTAAGCATCAGCAAAACAGCAAGTCCAATGTTACTTTCTGTAATATTACACCATATGGCATTAAACTCATCTATTTTACACCTAAACACACACATTATTATGAGCAGGGATTGCCTTTTTACAGACCTTACTTGGCCGAGGGCGTCACCTGCTTGTTTCCATGGAGATAGGCTAGATAAGTGTAATGCCATACAGTGGAACACTCCAGGTAAAGCAATAACAGAGGGTCAGTTAAAAGACAAAGTTTAAATCTGTGGACAAATTGTTGTAGGAGTGAAGAAGTTTGGATGTACAGACAAACTTCTTCACTCCTACAATTTGTCCAGTCAGAAGCGACGCAAAACGACTGACATTAACATAAATATCACCTCGTTTCAAGTCGTCTTATCTGTGTAGAGGATTCTGTTTGGCAGAGTGAGCGCTGGCCCGGTCAGAGCGCGCTCAGTAGGGATGTGGTTTCGGAGCATGTTCAGTAGGGATGTGGTTCGGAGCATGCTCAGTTGTGTTGTTTATATTTAAGAGTCGTCTCCGTTGACGCTATCGCCGTCGTCGTCTCCCTCCACGTGCTCCCCTTCCTCTTCCTCTTCCTCGTCCTCGTCACGCCCCTGACTCTTCACCTGTGAACGTGGAAGTAAAGGCGGGTCCAAAACAATGTTTTTTCAGTGAAGGAGTTGTGTTCATGTCGCATCACAACAAAACTGAGCTGAGCAACTGATACTTTGCAGTGACATCATCATGGGGTGTTCTGCCTGTGTGCCTATGGTAGAATGTTCAGCAGTTACTGTGGCGATACATTAGCAATAAGTAGAATAAAAAAAACAAAATGGATTTAAAGGGCACATGTTCAGGAGCCTGTGATCAGTCTGAGCTCATGGTCCTGCTTAGTTTGATTTTACACAAAACAGTGAGAGTGACTCACCGAAACTGTTGGCTAATGCTAATGCTAATGCTAATGCTAATGCTAGCTTGTGACTGATGTTATCTGCGAGGGACTTTAACAGCACAAATCTACTCACCTGTTGGAGTTCAGATAAGTCAGACTTTAATCTGAGCTTTGTTGAACTGTATTCTGCTGCATTTACTCTTTGACTTTATAAAAATGCATTCCAAATCAAAGAAATACTTCGTAGTACTTGATCACACAATTTGGCTTCAGACGGCTCAGAATCGGTGAGAAAAATATGAAACTCTGCTCTTGAGGCTGGTGAGAGTTTTCCTTCTCTAATCAGTGATAACAAATAAATGCAGAACAAATTGTGAAACATAAAATTTTTTTTAATCCTACATTTTAAAGTAGTGTCTGTTTAATCCCTCAGTCGTTTACTATTCTAAGTATTCAGAATAAAGTACTCTGTAACGTATTCTGACACATGGGCCAATCAAAATACTTTTTATTACAGGTATTGAGTATTCTGTAACTAAATACATTTTACAGTATTCTTCCATCGTGTCTCACCTCTTCTTCCTCCAGCAGGTCTCCCTCCTCCTCCTCCTCTTCCTCCTCAGAGTCGTTTGGTTCTTGACTGTCTCTGTCTCTCTTCAGATCCATGTTTTTACTGGAGTGAGGAGGAGACGTCACCTCCCCGGGCTCAGTCTTGTTGCTTTTACCGTCTGAGAAAATAATAAATCATATAATTATAATTAGAATATTTATTTATTATTAAAGACAACTGTAAGCACTGCAATTATTTTCTTTTATTTAAAACACTGTTTTAAAGGCGCACTCTGTAACTTTTGTGGTGGGGGTCTGCCCCGGTTGTAAGTTGTAAAATTATATTGTAACAGAAACCCAGGATTTCATTAGACAAAGACACGTCCTGTGGACGACTCACTGAAAAACTGTTGGCTAACGCTAATGCTAACGCTAATGCTAATGCTAGAGAGACTAATGTTATTTGAGAGACTTGTTTAACAGCACAGATCAGCTCACATGTTATAGTTCTAGTTCAGATTGTGTTAAAACAAAGCTCAGATTAAAGGCTAACAGACAGAGCAGTGCCTACAGTTACACCTCCAGAAAATGATGACATCAGCTGCAGTTTCAGCGCACAGTGGTGGTGTTTATCGTAGCACAGTGGTGTTTATCGTAGCACAGTAGTGTTTATCGTAGCACAGTGGTGGTGTTTATCGTAGCACAGTGGTGGTGTTTATCGTAGCACAGTGGTGTTTATCGTAGCACAGTGGTGTTTATCGTAGCACAGTGGTGTTTATCGTAGCGCAGTAGTGTTTATCGTAGCGCAGTAGTGTTTATCGTAGCGCAGTAGTGTTTATCGTAGCGCAGTAGTGTTTATCGTAGCGCAGTAGTGTTTATCGTAGCGCAGTAGTGTTTATCGTAGCGCAGTAGTGTTTATCGTAGCACAGTAGTAGTGTTTATCGTAGCACAGTAGTAGTGTTTATCGTAGCACAGTAGTAGTGTTTATCGTAGCACAGTAGTAGTGTTTATCGTAGCACAGTAGTGTTTATCGTAGCACAGTAGTAGTGTTTATCGTAGCACAGTAGTAGTGTTTATCGTAGCACAGTAGTAGTGTTTATCGTAGCACAGTAGTGTTTATCGTAGCACAGTAGTAGTGTTTATCGTAGCACAGTAGTAGTGTTTATCGTAGCACAGTAGTAGTGTTTATCGTAGCACAGTAGTGTTTATCGTAGCACAGTAGTGTTTATCGTAGCACAGTAGTGTTTATCGTAGCACAGTAGTGTTTATCGTAGCACAGTAGTAGTGTTTATCGTAGCACAGTAGTGTTTATCGTAGCACAGTAGTAGTGTTTATCGTAGCACAGTAGTAGTGTTTATCGTAGCACAGTAGTAGTGTTTATCGTAGCACAGTAGTGTTTATCGTAGCACAGTAGTGTTTATCGTAGCACAGTAGTGTTTATCGTAGCACAGTAGTGGTGTTTATCGTAGCACAGTAGTGTTTATCGTAGCACAGTAGTAGTGTTTATCGTAGCACAGTAGTGTTTATCGTAGCACAGTAGTAGTGTTTATCGTAGCACAGTAGTAGTGTTTATCGTAGCACAGTAGTAGTGTTTATCGTAGCACAGTAGTAGTGTTTATCGTAGCACAGTGGTGGTGTTTATCGTAGCGCAGTAGTGTTTATCGTAGCGCAGTAGTGTTTATCGTAGCGCAGTAGTGTTTATCGTAGCGCAGTAGTGTTTATCGTAGCGCAGTAGTGTTTATCGTAGCGCAGTAGTGTTTATCGTAGCGCAGTAGTGTTTATCGTAGCGCAGTAGTGTTTATCGTAGCACAGTAGTGTTTATCGTAGCACAGTAGTAGTGTTTATCGTAGCACAGTAGTAGTGTTTATCGTAGTACAGTAGTAGTGTTTATCGTAGCACAGTAGTGTTTATCGTAGCACAGTAGTGTTTATCGTAGCACAGTAGTAGTGTTTATCGTAGCACAGTAGTAGTGTTTATCGTAGCACAGTAGTAGTGTTTATCGTAGCACAGTAGTAGTGTTTATCGTAGCACAGTAGTAGTAGTGTTTATCGTAGCACAGTAGTGTTTATCGTAGCACAGTAGTGTTTATCGTAGCACAGTAGTGTTTATCGTAGCACAGTAGTGTTTATCGTAGCACAGTAGTAGTGTTTATCGTAGCACAGTAGTAGTGTTTATCGTAGCACAGTAGTAGTGTTTATCGTAGCACAGTAGTAGTGTTTATCGTAGCACAGTAGTGTTTATCGTAGCACAGTAGTGGTGTTTATCGTAGCACAGTAGTGGTGTTTATCGTAGCACAGTAGTGGTGTTTATCGTAGCACAGTAGTGTTTATCGTAGCACAGTAGTAGTGTTTATCGTAGCACAGTAGTGTTTATCGTAGCACAGTAGTAGTGTTTATCGTAGCACAGTAGTAGTGTTTATCGTAGCACAGTAGTAGTGTTTATCGTAGCACAGTAGTAGTGTTTATCGTAGCACAGTAGTAGTGTTTATCGTAGCACAGTAGTAGTGTTTATCGTAGCACAGTAGTGTTTATCGTAGCACAGTAGTAGTGTTTATCGTAGCACAGTAGTGTTTATCGTAGCACAGTAGTGTTTATCGTAGCACAGTAGTGTTTATCGTAGCACAGTGGTGGTGTTTATCGTAGCACAGTAGTAGTGTTTATCGTAGCACAGTAGTAGTGTTTATCGTAGCACAGTAGTGTTTATCGTAGCACAGTGGTGGTGTTTATCGTAGCACAGTAGTGGTGTTTATCGTAGCACAGTAGTAGTGTTTATCGTAGCACAGTAGTAGTGTTTATCGTAGCACAGTAGTGGTGTTTATCGTAGCACAGTAGTGGTGTTTATCGTAGCACAGTAGTAGTGTTTATCGTAGCACAGTAGTAGTGTTTATCGTAGCACAGTAGTAGTGTTTATCGTAGCACAGTAGTGGTGTTTATCGTAGCACAGTAGTGGTGTTTATCGTAGCACAGTAGTGGTGTTTATCGTAGCACAGTAGTGGTGTTTATCGTAGCACAGTAGTGTTTATCGTAGCACAGTAGTGTTTATCGTAGCACAGTAGTAGTGTTTATCGTAGCACAGTAGTGGTGTTTATCGTAGCACAGTAGTAGTGTTTATCGTAGCACAGTAGTAGTGTTTATCGTAGCACAGTAGTGTTTATCGTAGCACAGTAGTAGTGTTTATCGTAGCACAGTAGTGGTGTTTATCGTAGCACAGTAGTGGTGTTTATCGTAGCACAGTAGTAGTGTTTATCGTAGCACAGCAGTAGTGTTTATCGTAGCACAGCAGTAGTGTTTATCGTAGCACAGTAGAACGTGCAGTTTCTGACCTGATTTCTTGCTGTGGTCCTTCTCCATTCGCTCCAGTGAGTCCAGGAGATGATCCACTTTACTCTTGATCTGAGTCAGCTCCCGTTTGATGGTCTGCAGCTCGTCCACTTTCACTGGGAAGCCAAAGGTGAGAAAAAAATACACTTAAACCCAAAGATTTACAGAGTCAGTTCATCACGTCTCTGTGGTTCAGACGAGGGCTCTAGTCGACTAATGGTGAGTTCACACCAAACGCGAAGTCTGCATAAAGACGAGTGATTTACATATTAGCTCGGTGTAAAGGAGAGAGTTACATGTTAACTCTATATAAAATGTTAACTATTAATTATGCAGAAAAACGTACTAGGAAACTGCACTTCAATTCAAGTTTAATCTGACCTTTCACATATAAATATAAAAATACAAAATCTTCAGCTCACTCACTTCTCCTGCTCCTCGTATAAATCCTTAAATTAAATGAATAGTCAATACACACATTTTGGTCGACATAAATTCCACACGGGGGCTGATTTGTGAAAATATCTAACTGTGATTGTTCTGCCGAGCGTCTGTTTCATTAACACAGTGACAGTAGACTGGACAGTACTGGCTCTGTAGGAGGTGCGCTGGCTGCTCTTGGAGGACGAGGAGATGGTCTTGGTCCTGCGGCTGCTGCCTCCGCTCAGACTGACTCTGGGACGTTTGGACGGGATGACGGCCCGGGACAGAGGAGGGGGAGGGGCCGGCACACGTGACGGGTACGAGTACATTCTACGAGATAAACAAAAGAAAAACACATAAAGAAACACTCACAGACTGAAGTAACTTTTCTGTAGGTAAATGTTATTGTTGCTGGAATGTTCCACAGAGGGTATTAAACATATATTTTACATTTGTCCAACTGAAGTGTCTAGTTAGAAAAAAATATATATAATAATCTTAACTGTGTTTTAGTAAAGTATTTTTTTTCTAATTTTTACTTTGGAAATGGCATCACACTAGAGAACTGTTACCTAGCAACCGTGTCAAAACTCCTCTGTCAGAGATTATGATTCAATAAATAAAAATATAAAAATACCTGTATGTTTTTTTAAATTTCATGTTTAAAAATCTGAAAAAATGTTTGTGTAAATTGTGCCGAACCTCGTGTGACGTCATCAGGATGTTTAGAATTTCAAAATATTTTTCAAATTTTCTTCTCAAATTTGTATTAGTTGGTTTAAAACTATAATTTGTATTTACAACAGTAGAAATTAGACAATCATCAAAACCTCTCATATGCACTTAAAGGTGTTTACTGCTCAAAGAAAACTTTCACCTCTCCACAGATCTGACCTGTAACTTGACCTGCCTCCTGTGTTATAGAATCTGCTCCTGCTTGTGTTAAAAAGGCTCCACAGTCTCTACGTTTAAGACCAGGCTTAAAACGATCCTCTTTGAATGAGCTCATGTCCAGGACAGGAGCAGAAATAAAACCTTCAGTTGAAGCTGCCTCAGGAGCAGCTCTGGGGGAGTGTGGAGACTGAGACTGTCCTCTGTTTCAGGAGCCGCTCTGGGGGAGTGTGGACACTGAGACTGTCCTCTGTTTCAGGAGCAGCTCTGGGGGAGTGTGGAGACACTGTCCTCTGTTTCAGGAGCAGCTCTGGGGGAGCGTGGAGACTGAGACTGTCCTCTGTTTCAGGAGCAGCTCTGGGGGAGTGTGGACACTGAGACTGTCCTCTGTTTCAGGAGCCGCTCTGGGGGAGTGTGGACACTGAGACTGTCCTCTGTTTCAGGAGCAGCTCTGGGGGAGTGTGGAGACACTGTCCTCTGTTTCAGGAGCAGCTCTGGGGGAGCGTGGAGACTGAGACTGTCCTCTGTTTCAGGAGCAGCTCTGGGGGAGTGTGGAGACTGAGACTGTCCTCTGTTTCAGGAGCAGCTCTGGGGGAGTGTGGAGACTGAGACTGTCCTCTGTTTCAGGAGCAGCTCTGGGGGGGTGTGGAGACACTGTCCTCTGTTTCAGGAGCAGCTCTGGGGGAGTGTGGACACAGACTGTCCTCTGTTTCAGGAGCAGCTCTGGGGGGGTGTGGAGACACTGTCCTCTGTTTCAGGAGCAGCTCTGGGGGAGCGTGGAGACTGAGACTGTCCTCTGTTTCAGGAGCAGCTCTGGGGGAGTGTGGAGACACTGTCCTCTGTTTCAGGAGCAGCTCTAGGGGGGTGTGGAGACTGAGACTGTCTGTTTCAGGAGCAGCTCTGGGGGAGTGTGGAGACACTGTCCTCTGTTTCAGGAGCAGCTCTGGGGGAGTGTGGAGACACTGTCCTCTGTTTCAGGAGCAGCTCTGGGGGAGTGTGGAGACACTGTCCTCTGTTTCAGGAGCAGCTCTGGGGGGGTGTGGAGACTGAGACTGTCTGTTTCAGGAGCAGCTCTGGGGGAGTGTGGAGACACTGTCCTCTGTTTCAGGAGCAGCTCTGGGGGAGTGTGGAGACTGAGACTGTCCTCTGTTTCAGGAGCCGCTCTAGGGGAGTGTGGAGACACTGTCCTCTGTTTCAGGAGCAGCTCTGGGGGAGTGTGGAGACTGAGACTCCGTTTCCTCCTGTTTGCCCTCAGCTGCTTCACTCTTCAGTTCACCTGGAGTTTGTTCACTGCTCTTCACATGTTGTTCCTGTTTAATCTCTGTGTCTGTTACTGACAAATGTCTGTTTTAATTTGATTGATTTTCTAACTTTCTGTTGGTGACTGTTGTGATTTTGGACTTGTCTCCATGGAGATGGACAAGTCAAATGCCAGAGTTTGGAACCTCCCAGGCAAAGCAGTGAAATCTCTAGAGACAGTTTGGTGATGGACCCTCCCCCAGGAATGTTACATAGTGCAGCTTTAAAGGCACCATGTTGTACAATAGAACATTAGATGAGTTTATTTGTAAAAACAGAGAAGTGCCATTTGAAAAAGTCATCGGAGGTTTGTAGTTTACTCTTAGTACAATATTAGTAAAAGTAATATTTAAGAAGTCAAATGTATTTAACTGCTGTCAGAACAAAACTCCATCCCGTCACGATAAAATCCACTCGACATTATGGTCATTGAAAACATCTCAAAACAGAGATATCAGGTTTTGCTACTGAACACTTCAATTTTACAAGTTACAAATGATGCATATGAACAAATTTTGACTTTAATTACTTCATATGAGCATCGTCAGGAGAACGATCGTCCAGCCTGAAGAGAAAAAAGCAAATCACACTGCTGCTGTTTGAACATGAAACAAAGAGGAAACACTAAGAACATCACAGCTCTGCAGAAAACATCTATTGTGACTGGAACTTTAGACTTTTAAACAACTGTGCCCAGACAAAGACTCACGTGAAACGACCGTCTGCTGTGCACCATCGTTAGTGTAAAAAATCCTGATATTTAATGTTAAAAATCACATTCTATTGTCTAAAAAAGACAGAGTGCGATTATCATGGTATCGAAACAGGTCTAGAGTAACACATCCATCAGTAACAAACAGCAGAACTCACCTGTCGTAATAATCTCTTTGAAAGTCGTAGTCGAGGTCCAACGAGGAACTGCTGCAAAAACAGAAAAACTGAGTGAATGGAAAAGCTTCAGTGCAGCCATAACGTGTGTCCACTCTGTTTCTAATTATAAAGAGTTTTATTGTCTGATGATGAGGAAGCAGCTCACTTAAATGTCCATATAAAAGGTCAAGGTCAAAAGAATAGAGAAGGTCAGTGAGGAATAACTTTGGGCCACTGCAAACCGTTTAAAATGAACTAGTTCTGTTTTTCACATTTTAATACAGTAAAACTCAAGTCCAGTGCCTTTAAAACACATGATTTAAACTCTCACCTGTACATGTCTCCGGCCGAGCGCTTGGTGGTTTTGGATCGATGTGGTTTGGGCTCTCCGGCCAAATTTATATCTGAAAAGGACAAATGTAAAAAATTGGTATTGATATTTGATAAAGGACATTGATATTTGTCTAAATGTGAACTTCAAAATCTGAACCAGGATCACGACTTACATTATATTATTTACAAATATGGTTGAATCATCGTCAAAGTGGGACTAAACTCCCCCCTCAGGACAGGCCGATATGGAGTTTTTTGAGCCGATACGATTTTGGCCGAAAATCTGTGACCGAAAATCAATCTTTGCTGATACCGATATTTGGGCTATAATAAGCTAAAATCTGAAGGTGAAGTGAAGATGTACTATGTTTTAAGATAATCAATTACCATCGGTCCAGGGACTACAGATGAAAAATAGCCCATCTGGCTAATTCTGGTGCATTTACAGAAATGTTAATTAATGTACACTGTCCCTGTCAAATAAACGACATAAATAAATAAAATAAAGATCTGTAATGAACTTTTCACTATGGTAAAGGTCTTCCATTTCCCTTTCCAAAAGGGCACAATAGGACACAATAGGACAGCGCAAAAAAAAAAAATCAGTATAGAATATCGGTGTTGAGTATCGATATCGATCAATACCAAATGATCTGTATCAATATCAGTCAAGACCAACACTGGAAGTAATATATCGTCCATCCCTACTCCACCCACAACCACCTGTTAAACTGGACAGGACCTGGAGAAAAAGAGTGAGATGAGGAGAGGACGGCGGGGTCTGGAGGAGTGAAGGAGGAGGGGCGGGGTCTGGAGGAGTGAAGGAGGAGGGGCGGGGTCTGGAGGAGTAAAGGAGGAGGGGCGGGGTCTGGAGGAGTAAAGGAGGAGGGGCGGGGTCTGGAGGAGTAAAGGAGGAGGGGCGGGGTCTGGAGGAGTAAAGGAGGAGGGGCGGGGTCTGGAGGAGTAAAGGAGGAGGGGCGGGGTCTGGAGGAGTAAAGGAGGCAAATTTAGCAAAATTAAGTTTGTTCTAAAATAACCAAAAAAATCCATAGGAACCATAGACAATGCAATTCAAACAGCATAAACACAACGAGCGAAGAACTGTGTGCAAATGTATTTAGACACAAAATACTCAATACCTGCAGTAAAATATATATTTTGTAAAGTTTTCTGATACATGGTCCAATCAGAGTACTGAGTTCTGAAAACTCTGAGCTGCATTATATTATAGTGCAGTGTTTGTTCTGTGAAGGACACGTCTCACCACAAGAGCCGGGTTTATATTATTCTCACTGATTCTGTGCAGTTTGAACCTAAACTTCATGATGAAGTACTGCCATGTTTTCCTTTGACTTTATAAAAGTGTAGTAACTGTACCAAGATACAGACACAGTATTCAGAAGATAAACTCTTGGCGCATGTGTTCAGTTACTTTCCAACTCTTGCGACAGTTTAATAGTAAAAAACAATCTGGTCTATATCTTATTTTAATATAAGTTCAGATTTAGTGGGCCGTCCAAACAGTCACATATGAAAATGACCCTTGGCCTAGTTCCACTTTAAACTTGGGTCTTTACCGAGCACTTGTCCTACGATCATTCGCCCGTCCTCTCCGGCCACAGCAGACCTGGCGTTCCTCTCGTTGGCGTACTGGACAAACGCGTAGCCCTTGTGCACGGAGCAGCCCACAATCTTCCCATATTTGGAGAAAATGGCCTCCACGTCGGCCTTGGTGACGAGCAGCGTGTTGAGATTCCCGATGAAAACCCGGGAGTTGAGAGAGCGCGGGTCGGTTTTGTTGGTGACATTGCTGCTGGCCATGAGGCTGGAGGAGGTGGGCGAGCGACTGGAGAAGCGAACATAAAAAATAAACAAAAATTACAGGTTTAAGTGAGAAGGTTAAAATACACTGGAGTGTGTGAGGGGAAGGGATCTGGAAGGAAAACTTAAGGTTAGATCCATCCAAATCCAAGTAAAAAAGTATTATTTAAAAATCTGTGTTTCAAAGATGGAACATAATCTTTCCCAAACTCTTAAAAAATATGTAAACAAATAATTGCCAAAAATTTTGCATAACTCTACAAAGGGCAACATGACAATACAAGAGTGAAGGAGCCTCAGGAGCTCGTGCAGTTACCGTTTCAAATTTTCTGATAAAACCCAGTTTTGGCTGAGCTTCCTAAGTGTGGGACATATGGTCACTATGGTAACGGACTATCCTCTGTTTCCTCAGACTTTCCCTGTCAACAACATTCACTATTCACCTGGAGTTCAGTTCATTGATGTTCACATGTTTCCTGTTCCACTGCCCTCTGGGCAGTGCAATTGTTTCAGATGCCCTCCCGTTGAAAGCCCAGGGATGACTGGACCTAGATGCCCCTCCTATAACCTGATCCTGTTCTGTGGACCTGGATCCTTCCCTCACCTGGACGACCCTCACCCTATCCTGGATGAGTGCCCCTCTGTCCCCTAGTCTTGATCCTGGTCTAGTCCTGGTTTAGACCTGGTTTAGACTTGGTTTAGTCCTGGTTTAGACTTGGTTTAGTCCTGGTTTAGTCCATGGAAGTTACTGGATTTGTTTGAGTTGTTCCTGCAGTAGGAGGGTCTAAGGACAGGGGGCGCTCTGGGACACTTCTTCATTTGCTTGTTTTCTATGAATGTTGATTAACCTGTCTATTTTTGACCAATATCTGTAAACTATGAAAAGAAAACCCACTTCTTTTCAGTTAAATCTACCATTCTGGGATAAATTTAAGATATTTTGGCTTCAGCTGTGAAAAAGGAATGATCCAGACCTAAAAAATGCTCAATCTGCCATCTGTAAATCCATGCCTATTTATAAAAAAAAAAAAAAAAAAAAGTGTCAACTCCAAAATGTTCAGACACAGAGGCAGGATAACGAGATGGTAAATCCATTAAACTGTCACCAAGATTATAGAAAAATGTAGATCTTTTTGTCACATTGCCCAGTGTTAGGTCTATATGCCCTTAAAAAAAAAAAAAAGCCAACATTCTTCTATGTAAACTGGCTCATTGAGATTTCAATTTAAAAAAGTAAAAAAAAAAAAAAAAAAAAATCGTCTTCTGGATCCTGAGAAAGAAAAGGATTAGTGAGGCATTCAGTTCATGTCACAAAGTAAACCGCTGTAGTTAAGGTTGTGTTGGTCACCACCTCTTGTCTATTAGTTAGATTTCTTAAAACCAATGAAGAGATGTGACGCAGATCGGGCTGGAGGCACCAGGACTTCAATGACATCCACTTTTCAGATTCAATATTTTCATAGTACTTTTTTCAGGATTAAAGGGCCTATAACTGATCTGAATGTTTTCTTAAAATAAATGCTCTTTACATCATGCACTAAATGAAAAAACTGCTAATAAGAAAAAACTGTGAAATATAATTTATTTTATTCTGCATTTTCTCAGGTGATAACTAAGACAGGAGCTGCAGACAGGGTCACGTTTATTCACTGTTACATGATTCTTTACCATGATGCATTTTCAACAGTAACTAAAAGGTAAATAGTAGCAGAGATGTGAGAACTATAAGGACACATCTGCCTGGCACTTGTTGCTGTGTCAATATCACAGAAAGGGCTAAAACTATAAACTAAAACATGTTCCTGATTTGAAATCAAGTATAGGCCCTTTAATTATTAATAGAAATGACAAAACAGAATCAGAATATTTCAAGATTCCATCAAACCCCTTTCTGCAAATCTTTGCATAGAAACTGAACTGGTGAGTAGCAACAATCTAAAGTGCTCTCCCAAATAGTGACAGATATCAAAACTTATATTTTCATACATTTGACTTTTTCTGATATTACTGCTGTTTTTATTAGTCCCCAGTCAGATTTGCAGCCATCTCTTCAAACATTTCTTTTAACTATGATGTTATTGCAAAGACAGTTCATTGTTTGCAGTAAGATTATAAGCGACTCTTAAGCCCCCAACACCACTGAACACTTTTATAAAACAGCATTTTATAAACAGCAGCCCCATAATAAGCCCAGAGCCTCAGTGAAACATGTAAAACAGTGCCCCCCAGAGGACAGGGAGGGACCGTGGCACTCACTCCATGGTTTCGCAGGGTGTCGTCTGAAGCCTGCGTCTGTGAGGAGGTGTATCGTGGACCTTCAATGGGCTTCGATTTTACTGAGGTGACAGAAAACATACCCCAGTCAACTTAAAACAAGTGGAAATATCTCCCCAACACATACTACTCAGTACAGGACCACTAGGGGGGGCTATGGGTGTCTGTAAGGCCTAAGGAACAATAGAAGTTTTGCATAACATTAATAAGGACTGACACATTTTGGAAATGAATGTGATATTTCTCAAGACTGAGGTTAGATTTTGTGCTATACATTTAGAACGTCAGATTCTGTTGAGAGTTCACATTGTAAACAGCCCCAGGAGCATTAACATTTTAACGACTGAAATATGAACAGATAAACTAGTACAAGAACACGTGTGTAGAGGGCTAAAATACAGGGACATTTTGTTCTTTTCAGGAGTTTTTAGGTGATATATTGTGCAAAATTTATAGCAGTGCTTGGTACTTGGCAAATATGTTTAATTCATCTGTACAGTATGTTCCATGTGATTCATGCTTAGTAATGTATTCAAATATGACCTTGGTTAAGGGAGTCTCTAACATTATTTCACATTCCTTTGGCACAGTCTCAAGGGGAGTTAAATATTATTAACTGTACCTGAGGAAGGGCAGTGGAGGGACGTTTATGGGGAAACAGCACATGTATTAAAGCATGTTGCACTTCTGTACAGCAGAGTAAGAGGAGAGGGGTGTGTGAGGTGATTATACTTATGCTCTATGTTAAACAGGAGGCCTGTACACCTGTGTGCTTTTATACTGTGATTCTGTGTTTTTCAGGTGCACATTTAGTCACAAACAGCTGCTTCAGAATTTATCCAAAACTTCAAAATCTAAAAATGCACTTCTTTGTTCAAAAACACAAAAATCTACTCCACAAAAAGCCCCGATTCCGGAAAAGGACAAAAGAGAGATTAGAGGGCAATTACCTAAACCATCCACAACAGCGCCCCCTGCAGGCTGCAGTGTGACACGGGCCTCGGGCTAGCATGGCTAATGTTAGCCAACACACAATGAAAAGCACAAAAATGTACGCATTCTGACCAGTTCCTCTGTTTGCAAAAACCAAAACCTGCAAATCTGCGTCAAACATCACGGCGGAGCTAGCACACAGCTGTTAGCTACGGCTAACGGGCTAAAAAGCTGCCAAAACATTAGCAGTCTCTCAGAGAAAAGTCTTCACAATGAATCCTACAAAAACAAACAACTGGACTTGGAAAAATCGGCGCTAAAATGAATCCAGCAGCAGAAAGGCTAAAAACAACAGGGCGGTTCATGTCTCAGGAGCTAGCTCCCTGCTAGCCCGTTAGCTCCCTGCTAGCACGCTAGCTAGCACATGAGCTAGCTCCCTGCTAGCACATTCCTGTCCAAAATAGAAAAAGCAGCGCTGAAAAAAATCCAAAAACAAAACAAAAAGGAAGGAAAAATGTAAAAATGTCTGCGGACAAAATACTCACCACGACCTTTAAGAGCAAAATGTGTCGTTTCTGTAAAATGTTCAAATAGTGAGCTCGTCCTTTGACGCAAACTCTTCTGCACTGATGGCGCAGTGACACAGCGCATTTACTCCGCGGCGCGCTCCAGTCGGGCGGGGACTGAGGAAGACTGAGGAAACCTATACAGCCGGTGTACGCTGTGCAATAAAACAAGTGACCCCCTCAAAATCCCCCTTTGTCCCATTTATTTTAGGGCTTTTGTGAAATGCTTTAGTTTGACATTCAAACGCCCCTTGTCTGTGTATCTCTGTAGATATTGAGTTTATTCATGGCCCATTTCCTCTAAATCAAATATGTGGCCTAAATCTGTGGCCTGTTGATCCTAAATTAAACTGCGATGACGTCAACTGTGTGTTACCAAAACTGCCGCACGAGGGCGCTGTGGTGTAGATTATTTGCAGGCACGTGCTACCTGCTATTCTCCCGGCCATTTAATGCCGTACTTTGTAATATTCTAGGCAAAGCAATAACATGTTATGTTTTCTGTGTTGCTTCCCCATCCAGAGGAGGCGCTTGTCTCCATGGAGACGAGGCGCTTGTCTCCATGGAGATGAGGCGCTTGCATCCATGGAGATGAGGCGCTTGCATCCATGGAGATGGGGAGGCTACACACAAAACAAAAAACTACCAAGTGTTGGGATAGATTTACCCAAACACTTGTATAAGTCTTGTTTTTGTCTCTTGTCTCTGTTGTCATTCTCGTGAAATAAAAACTTTACAAAATGAACACTACAATAACAAGCCTTACTGACCAATATGTCAGTTCACATTTTTACTATTTCAGGTTTAAATTGGCTTTAAAGATCCTACATTACACAAAGCTGACTCTTATGAGCTTGAAGTCATGTTAAAATGCTGTTATCTCCTCAAAAACATATGTAACCCGCATTATAAAATGCGCATAAACTGCGGAAAATATAAATTGGCGCGGTCTCGGCGCGGTCTCGGCGCGGTCTCGGCGCGGTCTCGGCGCGGTCTCGGCGCGGTCTCGGCGCGGTCTCGGCGCGGTCTCGCCGCGGTCTCGCCGCGGTCTCGCCGCGGTCTCATGGTCATGTTCCCTCTTCTGTGCTTCTTTCGTGTGTTTGGGATTGGTGTGGAGGAGCTGCAGGACTGTCGCACAGGTTAGTCCTGTAAACAACTATAAATACTCACTTTTATAAGGTTTATCCACTCTAAAACTAAGCCCTTAAGCTTTTAGAAGTCCCTAACCACCGCAGGAGCTGGGTTCTAGCTGCAAACAGATTAAAAAGTGGGATTGGTGAGTCTGTTTGTCTTGTTGTTACGCCAAAAGCTGTTAGCATTAGCACAAAAAAGTCTGCTAGCATCTTGCACCTGTTTACTTTGTTTACCTGTCTATTGTAACAATGCATTCAAATGCACTTCGTCCAGGTCATTGTCGTCCTTCTGTATTGTAGCCAATCTTTATTTCTTGGCTAAAGCATTTCAAGGCCGAGGAAATTTAATGAATGTTTTTCCAGTAGAACTTGCTGTTGTTGTTGTTTTTTTAGCACCTTCGTTCTGATTTCTATGGCGTATATATGCAATACACCTTAAGAAAAAGAGTATTGCTATAATGTTTATTTACAGTGTGAAATTATTTAAATTTCTATACACTGAACTAAATAAACCAAGATTACCAGCGAGTTTAACTTATGAACTAATGATTTTTACTGATGGTTGGTCCTGTCTGTCAAAACACAGGACACAGAACCGAAGAGACGTGAACTGTGTCACAACAGCTTCTGCGGTCTGGTAGAATGCTCGTCCTGCGGTGGCATGGTAGGAGGCTCGTCCTGCGAGGGTCTGGTAGGACGCTCGTCCGTCGGTGGTCTGGTAGGAGGCTCGTCCTGCGGTGGTCTGGTAGGAGGCTCGTCCGGCGGTGGTCTAGTAGGAGGCTCGTCTGGCGGTGGTCTGGTAGGACGCTCGTCCGGCGGTGGTCTGGTAGGAGGCTCGTCCTGCGGTGGTCTGGTAGGAGGCTCGTCCGGCGGTGGTCTAGTAGGAGGCTCGTCTGGCGGTGGTCTGGTAGGACGCTCGTCCGGCGGTGGTCTGGTAGGACGCTCGTCCGACGGTGGTCTCGTAGGAGGCACGTCCGGCGGTGGTCTGGTAGGACGCTTGTCCGGCGGTGGTCTAGTAGGAGGCTCGCCGGCGGTGGTCTGGTAGGAGGCTCGTCCAGTTGAACTCATATCAAGACTTTCAGCTTGATGATCATATCTGTTTTCATTTTGTCCTATTTTCTCATCAGCAATGCTATTCACATGTTGTCCCCTGTCCCACTCCCCCTGTGCAGTGTATCTCTTTCAGATGCCCCGATGACAGCTGGACCCTCTCCTCCTCCCCGCCTGGCCCTCCTCCTCCTCGTCTGGTCTTCCTCCTCCTCGTCTGGCCGATTTTTCTTGTTTTGTCTGATTTTGCCTGTTGTTTTGTTTTTGTGTGCTGTTTTGTTTTTGTGTGTTGTTTTGTTTTTGTGTGTTGTTGTGTTTTTGTGTGTTGTTGTGTTTTTGTGTGTTGTTGTGTTTTTGTGTGTTGTTGTGTTTTTGTGTGTTGTTTGTTTTTGTGTGTTGTTGTGTTTTTGTGTGTATATCTCGGTGGCTGAGTGGCTCATGTCTCACAGCAGAAGGTTTGGTTGATCCCCGGGTCACCAGGCCTTTCTGTGTGGAGTTTTTCATGTTTCTCCTCGTGTCTGGATGGGTTTCCTCCGGGTACTCCGGTTTCCCCCATCAACCAAAACATGAACGCCCTTCAGACAACTGTTGTTGTGATTTTGGGCGTTACAAAAATAAATGAATTGAATTGAATCTGTAGTTATATCGTAAATGTTTGGGTTTATATGTTTTATGTTTTCAGTTTTGCACTTTTAATATTCAGCACATGCACAAAACTCAAATTTCTGTGTCATTGTATTATTACTGTCACACTCCTCCAAGAGCCAGTACCTTCTGATCTAGTCCAGTTAGTCTGTAACATCTCCAAAGCTCAAAATGCTCTGTTCCACCTTGTGATGTCATGAAGTGTTAGTTTTCAAGTGAACAGCTCCTTTTACCTTTAGTTCAGTCGAGATTGTGCAATTCCAAGACTGAAATTATCCAAATGATTCTAGTGAAGGTGTGTGGAGTTTAAAAACACAGTGGAGCACTTCCTGTATTACAACATGATGACATCACAAGGTGGAACAGAGTGTTTTCAGTTTGAGAGAAGAACTCAGCCTAAATCTGCAGGTTTGTGTGTTAAACATGTGAATGAAACAAAACACAACTCCAGGTCTGTGTGTGACGAGGAAACGACATTAGAACAGACCAGAGAAAAGAGGAATACGAGCCCTTTAAAGAGAAAAGTGTGATGTGGGCCTTTAAATGTCCAAATATAGTGACAGTGACCCCTACAGGTGACACAGAATATTGTTAAGCATTAAATGAATTAACCATTGTAATCTTTAGTCTACTATTATTAGTGAAACTGAACATAATTTCCCAGAGCTGGGGCTGCAGACTTTATAAATTGGTCAGAAGACTTGAATACAAGGCAGCACAAAAATAATACAACCCCAATAATACCCCAATACTAATACCCCAATTTAGAAGAAAATGGTCCTGTTTGGATAAAAATGAGCCGCTTCTGTCGACTTAGATTCTGTAAAAATCATTAATCGTTTTTCTGAGGTGAAATTGATCTTTGTGAATGTGCTTCACTTTTGCCTTAATCAAAAACAAAACGCTCAAATTGTGCAATAGCAGCTTTAAAATAAATTAGACCAGGATGAAGTACACGGTTTATACTACTGTACAATAAAAGTACTACTAAAACTACTGCAGTAAAAGGACTGCATAAAAATCAACTTAAGTAAAAGTACCAATTTAAGAATGTACTTTAATAGTAAAAAGGATTTCATTGTGATTTTGTGAGTTAAATGTATTGACACAGTATGACTCACTTCATTATTAGTGAATATTAAAATACTATCCACTGTAAAATGTACTTAAATAAAGTACAGATACTGCTCTCAAATATACTCAAGTAAAAGTATTGACTGTAGTCAAATTTTAAGTGTCTGTACTTCATTGAAGTACTTTTGTACTTTGTTACTTTTCTCCACCACTGAACTAGACCAATATGTAATGTATATGTAAGAGGCAAAGTTATTGTGTGACCTGTACTACGGCTCGCCTCCTCAGTGAGCCTAAACCTGACCTGTACTACGGCTCGCCTCCTCAGCGAGCCCAAACCTGACCTGTACTACGGCTCGCCTCCTCAGCGAGCCCAAACCTGACCTGTACTACGGCTCGCCTCCTCAGCGAGCCTAAACCTGACCTGTACTACGGCTCGCCTCCAATTATTCATGCGTATTCTTGATGATTTCATGATTATTCATGGTTATTGACCCTAGGACCAAACAGTGATATCCAAAACGTTTCATTTGTGTAACGTCTGTGACCTGGTTCATAAAGACTGAGGCGATATAAAGGTAAAAGTATAAAAAAAGTATAGACTCTGTATCAGAACAATTAAAAGACCAAACAGACCAGTATAAGACACACAGACCGATATAAGACACACAGACCGATAAAAGACGCACAGACCGATATAAGACACACAGACCGATATAAGACACACAGACCGATATAAGACACACAGACCGATATAAGACACACAGACTAATATAAGACACACAGACTGATATAAGACACACAGACTAGTACACACACACACACATGGACCACGATGAACCTACTGCACACTGAGGATTACACACATATAGAACACAAAATACAACATTTAATATTGAACATCACATTCTATTGTCTAAATAAAGTGTTTTTTACTGTCATTGTGGTATCGGAAACAGTATTGGATGTTGAGTATCTTTATTGAAATAAAGTTTAACATATTGATATTGTATCACGACAAGCCAAAGTAATGTTTGTGTAATGGCTCTTTTCGAGTGTCTTTGTATGAGCGGACATTCAAATGTGCCGTAAATCACAGACGGTTTCTGTGTGCACTGGCGGCTCTTTGTGTTTCTGTTTGCGTTGGCGGCTCTTTGCGTTTCTGTTTGCGTTGGTGGCTCTTTGCGTTTCTGTTTGCGTTTCTGTGTGCACTGGCGGCTCTTTGTGTTTCTGTTTGCGTTGGCGGCTCTTTGCGTTTCTGTTTGCGTTGGCGGCTCTTTGCGTTGGCGGCTCTTTGCGTTTCTGTTTGCGTTGGCGGCTCTTTGCGTTGGCGGCTCTTTGCGTTTCTGTTTGCGTTGGCGGCTGTTTTCGTGCTTTAGGATTTTGTGCGACCACTAAACTGTCAAACGTTTATGACAAACGACACACGTTCTCCACTCGGATGAGGCACAGACAAAACAGCAGACTTCACTTTCTGTTGAGAAATGAATAAATACTTTTGGCATTCAGATATCAGGATTACTCAGAGCGTGTTCGGTTTAATGCTCCGTCTACGGCAAAAGTGACCACGAATTCCAATGGGGTTTTGTATGAAATGTTTTTCCAAATATGTCTATAACATTTATTTTTTTAAAGCTGTTTTTATTAAACCTCTGATTTTTCTCAGGTAAAACTCAGGCCTATGGACGGGTAAAGGGGCACTGTGTAACAACATATTTATCTCCATGGAGACGTTATTGCTTTGTCTGAAATGTTTCACAGACTAACTTCACAGACTAACTTATGTATATCCACTGAGACAAGCAGGTCCCATGAGCAGATCTGTGGAGAGGCGAGCCCACTCACATTAAGAGTGTGTCGTATTTACAGTTATAAAAACAACTTTAGTTGATTTGATGCAGTGACGTATAAAACTGAACTGTTATAAAACTGAACTGTTATAAAACTGTTTTAGTCTCACTGAGCTACTGGGCAGTGGCTCAGCTGGTTTGTCCACTGATCTGAAGGTTGGTGGTTCAAATCCCGCTCTCGACATAAACATCATTGGTTGAGCGTCAGATCCACTAACCCACAGGTGTGAATTCTGCCATTGTGTCCTTGGGCAAGACATTTAACCCCCCTCAGCCTTGCAGGTGGAAAAGCGCCGTATAAAACCATTTAGCATTTTCATTTTTTTTAAAGCCATCGTGTGTAACTTTTTTCATTTTGGTTGTGTTTATTGCAGTGACAAACTTAGAAAAACATGCATCCTCACTGTGAATGGGCTCGCATCTCCACAAACCTGACTCTAACTTAACTTCCTGCATGTTTCCATGGAAATGTTCCTTTGGCTATAATCTTCCCCTGTTTGGCATTAACATGTCTGTATCCATAGAGAATGTTCCGAAGTTTAACTTTAACTTTCTATTTCCATGGAAACATGCAGGTGACGTTCCACCTCCAGAAAAGTACATACTGTACCTTTAAGTCGACAAAGACGTTATGATAATTCAGTTGATTTAATCCGTGGTGATATTAGCCAATCAGAAAGTGTATTTTGTATTTTCTGTGATATAAAAGTGAAGTTTGGGTCTAGTTTGGTTTAGTCTGAATTATTCAGTCAAATGATTCGTCTTTTTAGTCACAGATTTAAAGATAGAACAGTGACTGAAATGACTAAATCTACGGCTCTTTCCTTAAATCTTTCTTCTCCTCCTCTGTTTCTCCTTTTTCCCTCTTGTTTCTCAGATTTATGTAACGTGTCGGGACGAGGGGAGCCGTGCAGGGGGTGGAAGTGGGACGTCCCAAAGCCAAAAATACTTGAGGATTGAGGATTGTTTTAGTCATTTCACTCATGGAGCAGCGCTGTCCTGATGGAAACACTGCAGAGCTGTCTCCAGGGACGCACTGAGCTGTAAGTACATTTATATCAACATTTAACTCTTTATTTGAGTCACTTTTGAAAGAATCTGCTCCTCTGACATGAGTTTTATCACGTTCTCTACTTCTAATGTAGAGAAGGTGAAGCATAAACAGAACTTTAAACTTTACAAGAGACGAGAGTTTAATGTCGACAAAATGAAGTGAGATTTATGACGTCATAAAAACATCAGTACCCGAAAGTACCCATACTCAGAGTGAGTATTCAGTACTTATTCTGAATACTCACTCTGAGTATGTGTATCCTGATACAGTTACTCTTTCATTAGGTGATATTCAGAATACAGTTACTTTTATAAAGTCAAAGGAGTACATGGCAGTACTTCATCATGTACTTTTATCTTTACTTTGTGCTCATTAACACTTCACTCCAAACACCGCTCTGTGGAGAGGCACGTGGGATTTTTGTCTATAATTAAACATAAATAAATGCAGAACAAACAGTGCAACAAAGATAAAATGAATAAATAGATTTCACATGTGTTTTCACTATGAATACTTCATTATTTTAGAGTATTCAGAACACAGTACTCTGATTGGACTATGTGACAGAATACTTCACAAAATACATTTTTATTTGGGTATTCCCTGTTCTGTAACTAAATACACGTTCAAAGTATTCTCCCATCACTGGTTGTCCTAACGGTCACTACTATTACTACTACTACTACTACCACTACTACTACTATTACTACTACTACAGTTACTACTACAGTCAATGATCCAGTTCCATAGTTGTGAATAATGTGCCATAAACATGGAGCCTGATCTGATTCTACGCTTGAGAATCTTTTTTGTATTGGGCATTTCCACATAATTATAAAATATAAAGAAGAATCATTGTAGCGCCCCCTCATGGTCACGTTTGTTTTGGCTCCATCACGTTTCAGTCTCTGCTGATTCTTTTACACAAACATGTCCAAAAATGTCACTGAGTTTTAGAAACACGACTGTGATCTGTTTGAGCAAATGTGACGAGACCTCAGACCTCAGACCTCAGAGCTCAGATGTGACGAGACCTCAGAGCTCAGACCTCAGAGCTCAGACCTCAGAGCTCAGACCTCAGAGCTCAGACCTCAGACCTCAGACCTCAGACCTCAGACCTCAGAGCTCAGATGTGACGAGACCTCAGAGCTCAGACCTCAGACCTCAGAGCTCAGAGCTCAGATGTGATGAGACCTCAGAGCTCAGACCTCAGAGCTCAGACCTCAGACCTCAGAGCTCAGATGTGACGAGACCTCAGAGCTCAGACCTCAGACCTCAGAGCTCAGAGCTCAGATGTGATGAGACCTCAGAGCTCAGACCCGAGAGCTCAGACCTCAGAGCTCAGATGTGACGAGACCTCAGAGGTCAGACCTCAGAGCTCAGGCCTCAGATGTGATGAGACCTCAGAGCTCAGACCTCAGAGCTCAGACCTCAGAGCTCAGAGCTCAGACCTCAGATGTGACCAGACCTCAGACATCAGAGCTCAGATGTGACGAGACCTCAGACCTCAGAGCTCAGACCTCAGAGCTCAGGGTTCAGAGCTCAGATGTGACCAGACCTCAGACCTCAGCTCAGGCCGTGATTTTCAATTTAAAAGAATTCACTATTTCAATGGTTTTTATGTAGATTTGTGTTTGTAGAAAATTGTCGTCTTTATAGAGAAAGATCAGGGCCAGTTTTATCCTGACAGATTTAGATTGAGCTTGTCTGTTTTATGTAATAAGACCAAATACGGTCCCTGTGGAGACGTTTGTCCTCTGCAGTTGACCCATCCTTCAGTGCTGCTGAGTTAAAGTGGACCTGTCCTGCAAACTGGACTATTCAGAGCTTTTAAACATGTTCTAGTTTCTCATTGAGCCTCTGAAGTTGTATTTTACCTCGGAGTATGAGGGTCAGTTAAATAAAATAAAGTATGCGGGTGCTACGAGAATAAAGTCGTAGCATTTCGACATTAAAGACGTAATTTTATGAGAATAAAGTCATAGTATTTAGAGTGGTTCATGTTTGAATAATCCTCCTCCAAAAAAAAATAATAATAATAAAATAAAATAAAAATAATCCTCCATTCTCCTGTATTCAAGATGTCATTGTCCCCCTTTTTCTCCCCGTTTTGTCCCTGTTTTGTCCCCGTTTTGTCCTTGTTTTGTCCTTGTTTTGTCGTCTTCTTCACTGCCACACACCCGCTGCTCTGTACTTCGTTCTCCAGTTTTATTTTCTTTGTTGGTGATGGGATTCGGCAGCGTCCTGTTGTGCTGTGTGTGATGTGCAGCTCTCCACAGCTCAAGTTTAATGCCACACTTTGGCATATTCCTGGCATTTCCATGGAGACAAGCAGGTAGCGAACCCTCCACCAGAAAAGTTCTGCACCTTTAACAGTTTTAGGCTTTAAACGTGACTTGGCTCATCTGAGACACATCATGTGATCACTGACGCTAATCAATGCTAATAAATTCACTATTACTCCAGTTTGAAATGGGACGTCTTTAGCCTGTTAGCATTAGCCTGTTAGCATTAGCCCAGAGTCTCATTTACTTCAGTATAACTATTGTCCAACACGTTTTTGACATATTATCTTTATCATTAGCGGCAGTTGCATTTGGACATTTTCTTTTCTTTCTTTAGCGTCTTTAGTCACATCGGCCGATTGGTCTTTTCAGTTTAATTTGGTTTTGAAATGTTTTTTTTCTGGACGGAGGCGCCTCCTGTTTTGCAACACCCCTGAGTGACACAAGCGGCGGGTAACAGGACCCACTGAGAGTAAATGAAAAGAATAGTAAGATTTCAACATTGAGTCTGGCTTAAATTATGGAAAAGGCAGGAGTCGTCTTTTTCAATTGAGTTTATGGAGAAATCGCACAACGTTTTTGTTTGGACTTGTTCCGACAGACAAAGGACAGCAGTTTATTTGATTATCTAAATCTGTTCTGAGGTCATTATCAGTGAAACAAACACATTAAAGATGGTTCTGATCCCATGCAAAGGAAATACTCTGACTAATATGTCTTTTTAAAATGAAAGTGTCTTTTCACTGTATAATACGACTATTGTTCTTTTTATTTCATAATTTTAGCTCGATAAATGTCGACTTTTAATAAATGTATGATGTCGTCTTTTTACTTTATTTTAGGATTTATTTTATTTTAACAAAAAGCAAATTTGTGATTTTAAGTTGATTTAGGCTACTTAAAGTTCTTACTTTAGTTCAGTATGAAATATTCAAAATATGACACGTGGCTGAGACACTGGTGGTGAAGAGGAGGAGACGGAGAGGCTGAGGAGGTTGATGGTTGTGCTGCTGCAGTGAACATGGGGCAGAGTTGTTGCTGTTGTTAAAATGTCATTTGTTTTTTACACTTAAATCAGGCCAATTCTGCAAAATGGACTTTTCAGAGTTGTTCCGTTTTCTAGCTGTTTTCTTCTCATTTAGTCTCTTGAACCTGTTTAGTCTTTGAATCATCTTTATTCTCCAGTATTTAAGACGCCATTTCACCGATTTACCCACGTTTTCACCTCCACCAGTACATGCCCACTGTGACGCGCCCACTGTGACACGCCCACTGTGACGCGCCCACTGTGACACGCCCACTGTGACACGCCCACTGTGACGTGCCCACTGTGACACGCCCACTATGACGCAAGCCCAGTGTGACACGCCCACTGTGACGCAAACCCAGTGTGACACGCCCACTGTGACACGCCCACTGTGACGCAAACCCAGTGTGACACGCCCACTGTGATGCGCCCACTATGACGCAAGCCCAGTGTGACACGCCCACTGTGACACGCCCACTGTGACGCGCCCACTGTGACACGCCCACTGTGATGCGCCCACTATGACGCAAGCCCAGTGTGACACGCCCACTGTGACGCGCCCACTGTGACACGCCCACTGTGACACGCCCACTGTGACGCACCCACTTTGACACACTCACTGTGACGTGCCCACTGTGACACACCCACTGTGACACGTCCACTGTGACACGAGCCCAGTGTGACACGCTCTGCTCTAGTGTGATGTGCATCTGTCCATAGGGGGCGCTGCAGCATGCGGCGCTTTAGTGTGATGACGTTTATGGCGACGTCAGCTCCATTGGACACTGCAGTTTATGAACTTGAAATCAGCTGCAGTGTTTCTTTTATGAAGTGTTTTATATGAATATTGTGATTTAAAATGTGTAAATTATAACAAAAAGATCCACATAAATGAGAACCATAGAGACACAAGCTCAACAGGACTCGGTTAAATAGACGTCATGATTTATTATAGTGTCATTGTCACTTGAAAATACTTTGATTAATGTACAAAATTGTAAAGTGACTTTGAACATTCATCCCACACAATGATGTAGCCACAGCTGCCCTGGGGCAGACTGAGGGAGACGAGGCTGCCGAGTCCTGACCAGGTCCGTCCTGACCTGAGGCGGTGTGAGCCCGTGTTAGAGTCATCTCAGTTTTGTTTCTAAAATATATAGTTGTTATTTTTGTGTTGTTTCTCCCATGATGTCACTGGAGGGGGCGGAGCTGAGGCTCGACTGATACAAGCTCCATATCTCCATAAAGTCACAGCAGAAACATGTTCTTTTACATTCCACTGGAGTGAGTTTAAAACCACAAGTGAATGAGACAAACCATGTTCTGTGCTGTCCTGGACATTGTGGGAGTAGTTGGGTCAGTGTTTTGGTATTTGTAGAGTTGACTCTTTCAAATCATCTTTCCTCATTTGATCCATCTGACTGAAGAGTAGATGTGATCATTTTGTCCTCTGCATTTGACCCGTCCACGGCTCTGTCGTTTTGTGCATCAAGTCTCCACAGGAACATTTCATTTATCTGTGAAAATACAAAACAAAACAAACAAAACTACACAAACCAAATAACTGCAGAGGTCCATTTAAAACATAAAAAACAGGAGCAGACGTGAGTTTAAACGTTTAAACATTAAAAACAGGAGCAGGTTGATTATAAACGTTTATCTCCAGATTATTAAAGTGCATTAGTGACACATGACTCGTGTTAACGTCTCTGTTGTTGTTGTTGACTCCGTTCAGCACAGTCAGCGCAGCCGTTTGCAAAAGGTTCAAACTTTTTATGTTTTTGTTTTTTATTCATGAATTCTTAAAAAGATGCTGTACCTGATTTTTACTGTCTAAAAACAACACTTATTCTTCACTTATACATTCTGAACATCCTAATGATTCACCTCAATGTGTGAAAAGCTCTTTTAAACTCAGACCAGTGGATTTTTGCCCAACAGTAAAGCTAACATCTAGTATGCTAACGTGCACTTCCTGGTTAGATGCAGACAGCACACGGCAGATTTATTTTGACCTGAAGAGCTGCTTTTACAGCTTTTACATTATGTCTGCACTGGGCCAAATCCAGGCTCTTTAAATATTATTCACCTGAGATTCATCTGCGTCGGCCTCAGACGTGACTCTGCTGCATCGGCACGAACTGGAAAACACCAACTGTAAAACTCGTCTGTGATGACCACATCTCCTGGCACAGTTTAAGCAAATGCATTTTTCCACTGGAGATGGACGTCTTTGTTTATTGCAAATCCATCTTTTATGACTATCTTTTAATGCTCGTCTGGGTCTAATCGTGCATGGACCTCCCCCTCCCCAGACAACTCCTCCCTTTAACTCCCTTTAAAAGAGACAGAATTGTACAAAATCCACTTTTTGGTGTTTTCTGTCATTTTCTAACTCTGTTCCTCATCAGAAACAGAAGAGGTTCATGTTTCAGTAATCTAGAGATCTCTCTGCTGGGACTTTAACCAAACTCTCCTTATGGATGATTCTGTCCAAAGCTCCGCCCACAAGCCTCCATCCCCTTTGCTCCGCCCACAAGCCTCCATCCCCTTTGCTCCGCCCACAAGCCTCCATCCCTTTGCTCCGCCCACACCAATTCTCCGTGAATAAACAAAAACATGTTACAAAGCGACAGGTGACTTGATTTTATTTGAATGATCTGAACATTTGTGTTACTTGATTTTTTTTATTATAAATCAGATGTTTTGTCCAGACACATTCCTGTTACTTGAGTATCCACAAATATGTTTTTACTCTTAATTAAATATCAAATTTCTGCTACTACTTCTTGAGTAAAGTTCTGAAGTAACGATATATTT